>NW_022900945.1:31086422-31091011 GCF_012274545.1 Fukomys damarensis | reverse complement strand
CGGGGCCGCACCGCGCAGGGCCCCGCCCAGGCCAGGAGGAGCAGCGCTGTCTTTTGAGGTCCGGTGTGAACCACACCTTTGCATTGGCCTCCTGCCGGCGTCCTGAGGTCCAGGGCGAAGGTGAAGTTTCCAGCCCCTCGCTCTCTCGGACTGGGCGCGGGTCAGAGCCAGAGCCCGGAGCTGGAGCCCGAGTCGCTGTGGGAAGCGGGGCCGCCGAGCAGCGCGCGCAGAGCAGAGCCGGGTCCGGCCCAGAGGCCGCGAGAACTGGCCTGGGCTTTCCGCACGACCCTCTCTCAAAACTGCGCAAGCACTTGCCTCGGTGTAGAGGAGGAAGGCATTGTAGACTTCTAAGGAGGTCTCTCAGACCTAATTGTTTTGATCTACTGTAATAGCTGTGATCTGGGATTTGTATAAAGTTGCCTCCCCCCCCCCGCAATACCCTCTCCCCAAATCCCCCACCCACACACTGCCTTCCTCCACCACCTCTACCACTCCCACCCCGTTTGCATTTGTAAAACCTCTGGAAACTTAAGTGTTTTCTGGAGGAATTCACACACACACACACACACACACACACACACACAGAGCCAAGTGCAAAGCGAGTTGAGTCACAGTATGCACGTGAAGGAGATTGAAAGGTCTGAATCCTAAGGAAGCAAATGCTTAATAACTCGAGATTCTGGGAAGTAGCAGCACTACAAGGTTTCTAGAACCCTTTTCTGATTATTTAGAAACAGGGTGGTGATAGTAAAAGGAGTAGGGTCATGTTATTCAGAACACTTACAATCTGCTGTGTTTGCTATGAGGAGAACTTTATGAACCTTCCCTTCAGGCACACAAGTCAAATGACGCCATCTCTCTCTCTTCTGGACCCTGAAAAAGCACAAATCTGTTGAGTATTTGGCAGCCAATCGAATCTAGATATTTGGAAATTTCAGGCTCAGTAGCAATGTGTTTCTGTATACACAATCATGTGTAATTATCATACATATGATGTATGATTTTGATAGAAAGGTGAACTCTCTTTCCTTAATAACACCCACTGAAAGGCAACACGAATTGTCAGCTGCAAGCAACCAGTTGCTATTCTGGCTATAACGTGCTTATGCAATTAATAATCCAACAGTCTAGTCCAAGGCCCCTCTTTGCTTGGAGCAAGAGTGTTAATGAAGCTTATAGGCCAAGCTTCTAATTTATAGATATAGTGTCCTCTTGAAGTGAACAACACACTAAAAATGTAATAAAACAGAGAGACAATCAAAGATTTTGTTAATGTTTGTTATTAACATGTGTAAAATATGACGCAGCCAACCTGAATTCCTATTTCAAGTGACCATTCAGTTCTTCTAGAAAAAAATATCAGTGGTCAAGTAAAAAAATAAAATCTAAGAAAGTCCTGTCTCGCCACTAGCCATTATTTAAGTGAACATTTCAGAAGAGCTTTAAGATAGAAAAATGCAATTCGTGTTTCTAAGTATTTTCACACAGTGTTGAAATAATACTTCTAATATTTGCCTTGGTAAAACTCACTGATTGCTAACTTGACATTAGTGTATAATATTTTGTATAAGATATTCCATTTCTCAATGAGCTGTGCATTTAAATAGCCGGAGCATATCATTGTAGGTTTCTTTACAGCTCAGGGTGAATAACCACATCATTGACTCCCGAACTGTGAAAGTGTCTTTCTTCAAACCTTCTGAAACAGTTCCTGAAAACCTACTCCACATCCTAATAATGAGAAAATGTTGATGTAATTTAATTTCTATTCTGTCAATTATAAATTTATCTCATCTTGACAAGGTGCCTTTTTTGGAGAAGTTGATTGTGAGAAAGGAGGATGGCATGGCAGGAACAAGGAGATTGAAATGTTTCATTTTACAATCAAGAAAACACAGTGTAATTGTCCCCATCGTGTCAGCATTGGGAAAAGTCTGAAAGGGGTTTGATTTGAACGAACCTCATTGCCTCTGTCAGGAGCACACTGACACCAAATACTAAATTGCCGAAGACTACATCACTGGAAAGTCATAATTTCAATTCTGTCTTACTTGTTATTTGAATCCTTCTGGGTCCTTTAGGAAAAGAATAAAGGAAGAGAGCGAAAACTAAGTTAAGTGCACCAAGGTGCTTTGTGTGGTTACAAAACAGTGGGCAGTCTGCTCAGGCAAGCTAAATTCTTGGATAAAAACCCTAAATCATCTATTTCTAATGCTCATTTTTTCCTGACTTACTGGATCCTGCTAAATAAATAGTTTCAACTGGAATGTAGACAAAGTCAAAATTTTGAATGACAATCCACTACCATAAATTTCCTGAGTATTTGGCCGAATCCTGCCTGCACTTTCAGCCTAACCTGCAGGGGGCAATAGCTTGACGCGAATGACAACAAAGGCTGCCCGAACTGTTAGACTTGGATTTCTGACTGTGACCCTGCAATGTTGTGTAGGTTGGAAAGAGTGCTTAATTAATGTATATTGAAACAAAAGATCAGGTAAATTGTTTGATTTGTCTTCAAGCTATATTTTTAGAGTAATCTAATTCATAACTCATAAGGGTTTTTTTCCCCTTAAACAGATTATCAAAGTTTTGTGGAGACACATTTAGTAACCTCACGAATTATCCTAAATATTAATTGTTTATTGTAGAATTTATGTAACATGTGGTCTTAGAAAAATACAGCAGAATCAAATAAACAGAGTTTTCAGTGTTCGAATGAGTGACAAAAATTAGAGTAAATGTGGAATATTTAGAATAGATTATGAAACATTATCACACATCTAGATGATAAACTCAGTATTCCTTCTGTAAAACCTTCTATTTGCAAATAGATGGGAAATAGTCACCCCACCATTTGCAATATTTTCCCATGTATCAAACATTAATTTTTAATGGATTTATATTTAAATATGATCAATAATTAATAAGTGATCTATCTTTTATTGCTATTTGCCCTGTTACAGATGGAATAGAATTTATTGGCTATTGATAATCTACACTCTCTTTATCTTCCCCTGGGTATCTCCACCCCCCCCAATTCCTTGCCTACCCCATCAACTGATCAGAAAGGACTGGAAACAGACCAAAGGGATTTTGGTTGGATATTAGAATTTTTTAAAAAAACTATCCTCATTTCCTGACTGCAATCACGTTTAATGTTCATTATGTCCATTTTAAATGATACAAAATGCCTTGCCCAAAAGGCATCCTGATTTCAAGAAGTCAGAAGGGTACCTGACATTAAACAACCCTGAGTCAATCCTGATGGGATTAACTGGGCTGAGTTTCTATATACAGCACATGCTTCGGATCTACTTTGATCACAGTAAGGGAAAAATGATAATAGATTTTTTTTCTTTTTTTTAGGAATTGCTGCACAGGAGTGTTCCGTTTCTTTTATATGGCAGAGTTTGATCTTGATAAAACCCTTTTAAAACATCCTTTTCCACCCATTATGATAAAGATATGCTATCTATTTTTGCTTTTCTTTAAGGAAAGAATATGGGGGCTGCTTACACCAAGAAAGAATATTTTATTCTCCAACACCCCCTCCCATTCTACTAAACCGTTTTAGTCGACATATGTTTGTTATCAGAGAGAGGTGCTGTGAACACACAGCCATTTTCTTAGCAGCTTTTTGACTGTATGTTACCATAGTCCCACAAGGCATTGGTCCTTTCCCATTGGGAAGTCATGAATAAGAGACTATGAAGCTCGCACGTCAGATCTTCCTCAATTAATCCACCATTAGCATGTTTGGGATCCACTACTGGATGGTTAACAGCAGCTTTTGTAACTGTACGCCGACCATACCCAATTATGCTCTGCTAAAAATGAACTCTTTGCAGACCAACCCTATCGGGCTGTCAGTGTTTTCCGTTTTCCTATTTTAACGTTTGTGTATAGTGGCAGGCGACAGATGGTGTAGATCAGATCGATTTGATTGCATTAGATGATTTTTTCCCTTCCCCACTCCTTTCTGGAAGCTCGCATCAGCTGAAGGCTATCGCCTGGGACTCCTCGGAAGCAGGAGCAGCCGCCACCACGCGAAGGCACTGGGGCACAGCCAGAGCAGAGCGCCGAGGTCCCCTCCCAGGGCTTGTTAACACTGTAACCCGGCACTCGGAAGGAAGCAGCTCCCACTGCCCAGACCTACCTCACGGCACAGCAGATGACTCCCTGCCTTCTACACACAGTTGGAGTTCCGCTGGAAAACTGGATTTAGAGGGTAAGCACTTCAATCGAGATGGATTTGTGACAGTTACTTTGCTATACCGTAAGACAGACCTCAGTAGACGTTAAGGATGCAGGATGTGTGGGAGAGGGAGACTGTTTACATGGATAAATGTGTTTCTTTTTGTCTGATAAGGACAGTATTATTCAGTAAAGATGTGTATAGTGTTTTTTCCATTGATTGTAAGAGTCGGCTACCACCCTCCTCCCAATTTTTCCCTCCTCGGTGTTTCCCCCTTTTCTACTTGAGAGGGAAAGAGAGGGAGGGAGGGAGCCAAGGGAGAGGGGGAGAGGGAGAGAGAGGGAGGGAGGGAGAGAGAGAGAGAGAGAGAGAGAGAGAGAGAGAGAGAGGTTTG
>NW_022900945.1:31083023-31086210 GCF_012274545.1 Fukomys damarensis | reverse complement strand
AGGGAGAGGGGGAGAGAGAGAGGGAGGGAGAGAGAGAGAGAGAGAGAGAGAGAGAGAGAGAGAGAGAGAGATTTCTGCTTTAGCTTAATTGGCTTATTTCCTCAAACCGATGGCTTTGTCGTGTTTCTTTATGTATATTTGGTTTCTAATTACCCAGCGTTTAAGCGGGATGGGTGTAGCAGTGTGGGGGATAGGGTGGGAAAGTATTGGGGACCAGCAGTCAGCGGCGGTGGCCTTGAGAGATCAAAAGGTACCGAAAGCACCCCCACCCCCGCCCGCAAAACACACCTCTAGTTACTGGGGCGCGAGAGAATTGTAGATTCTAATAAACATGGCTTGCAGGAGTCGATGAACAAAGGTACTTAATGCGGACCTAAGCCTCCTCCGATGATATTGCTCCGGTAGCAGTATCTCAATATTCCAAAGCAGAGTGTAAGTTGATCAACAAACGCCCTGATAGTATTGGGCTTTTTTCCCTTTTCTGTTTTTATGTGGAGGGTGGGAAAGGAGGGAGGGTGGATGGGTGGGGGAAATCCGACAGCTTAAGGAGATTTGAATTGAATATGCACCCAGCGGCAGTGGTCTTGTAGGAAATGGTGTTCTCGTAAGTCAGGCTGCCCCGCTGAAGCAAGAGAGAGCTTTGGTTAGAGCTCCGAGCGTCAGTTCGCGGCGAGTGCTGCGGGCAGTCAGCCTGGGCTGAGCTGTCCACTCGTCCAGGTGCTGAAGCTGGTGAACATTTGGGTAGGTAGGGAGGGCACTGGTGCTGCTACTGGAGTAGAAAGAAAAGCCTATAAACTGCATTTTTCTAGCTCCTTAAAGCTTATGAGTCTGTTTGTAGGGGAGAGAGAGAGAGAGAGAGAGAGAGAGAGAGAGAGAGAGAGAGAGAAATTGTGAAAGAACTAAACTAAAGAAGCCTATTTGGAAAGCACTGAAAAACTGTGTGGGTATTTATGCTGTGATTCTGATGCACTATATGTTTCTCTGTGTGCGTGATTGTGTGTGTGTGTGTGTGTGTGTGTGTGTGCTTTAGCCATTCCTTTGAATTAAAAACAATCTGCTTAGTAAATCAGATCCTATCTGTATGTGTGCTGTTTTCTTTTTAGTGGTAGTTGGAATTTAAATGGAAGAGTTCTGAAGCAAATGTACACTTTACTCATAGACTATTGCATTACTTTCCCTAAGGGCTTTTGTTTCTAGGAGTTCAAGCTGAAGAGAACTTGTCAGCTTTCTGGATTTTTTTTTTTTTTGGTCATAGCAGTAAAAAGCTCTACTTTATAGCTTGTTAGGTAACAGCAGAAAATAGTGTTTATTAATATGTTTAAGTGACATCAATTTTTTTATAAATGATGTACTTAAGAGTTATCTTAAAATAATGTAAAACAGGATAGTAATTGGGCAATACCATTTTCCTTTTGAATTATTTTAGGCATTCTAGATCAATAATCTGTTTATAAAACCTAGAATCATGTTGAGTTTTTTGTTTGTAAGTAACATGTTAGGAAAACGATGAGCCGGTGTTACACTGAAAACAATATTAAGAGCAAGCACAAAGTAAATGTCTTAAATGACAACCAGGTCAGAGATGAGTTATGGTAGTGGGAAAGATTCTGTTATATAATTACTCCTGATGAAGAGCTATTTGCCCTTACATAATTTGAGAATGCCGTGTTTCTATATTCCATCCCTATGCCACTCGCACGGGTGGATGTACTTCCATGTATTTGCGAGTAAAGGGGAAAGTAAATTGAGAACTTTCTAATGGGGCTACAACATGTCTCATGTAGTGGTGTTGTGTTGCACCTGTCCATTTTATTTAGGGAACAATAAACCCCTATTATTAGAATATCCGCTGCAGGGTCTTAAGACAAAGCTTCTGGAGTAAAAGCCATATTGATCACCAAAGAAGCAGAGATTGTCTTCCTGAATGCCGAAATTATTCACTTTTCAAATGAGTTTTTCTTGGTCTTCTTCTTCTTAAATTATTTGTATGAAGACATAGCTTAAAGGTTTTCCTGTAGAGGTGTTCACAGCAGCTGCACACCCATGCCTTTATACTGCATATAAGAGGGGTGGGTTATGAAATTAAACATTGTGGTAGTGCAAGACTATACTTAAATAATAGAAACTCTAACAGCTTGCCAACTTAGTGAGTTCAGATACTATGGAAAATGGGTTTAATTATTGTGTGCCTTGAAGCTTTTTTCCTTCAAAAAAATCATTATGTTGTAGGTAGCTGTAAGGCCTTCAAAGGAGAGATGGCTATTTTTGTAGATTTATAAGTATTTGATTTCAAGTAGTAAATTGAATGACTGTGTATAATCTATGATCTTGGGATTGTGAAAAATGCATTTCCAAAGCACGCTGCTAAAAATTTCTCCCATGCGTGACCCAATATTTATTTGAGCTTCACTTGTTCCTAAAACCGTCTAGGCGAATACATTTGTAATATTTGTGTGCTTAACATGCATATCTCTTACAGGGCTCTCTCGCTGCCGTAAGTCAGAGCATCTAGAGTGGGCTAGCCGAGACCAGAGTGGGTGCAAGCAGGGCGAGTGCAGAGGAAGATGCTGGGAAATCACCAGGTAACGTGAGGGCTGCTTCTCACCCTGTGCCCAAAGAGCCTTGCCATGTCCTACCTCAATAGAAAGAGACACGCTTCCTCTCCGGTGTTAAGTGCTTGGTTTTGTGATCTGTCTTTCAGAATTGGATAGAGAGCAGCCATTTGGATTTGGGCAGGAAGCAGCCGAGCACAGCTTTGGATCCTTCTTTAGGGAAATCGAGTTATGGATTTATGGTCCCGGTCAAGCTCAGCCCAGCCCCAGCCAGGGGCGGGCTCAGCAGCAAGAGTTCTTGTGACGGCGCAGCAGTGGCAGCGGCAGCGGTAGCAGTGGCAGCGGCAGCTTGGTCCTCTGACTCTCTTCGGTGACGGGTATTCTTGGGTGGATAATACGGATTACGTTGTTATTGCTTAAGAATACGCGTAGTCGAGGAGAGTACCAGCGGCAGGCGGGCAGCGGCCGCCCCTCCCAGCCCACCAGCTGGCCACTAAACGCCTGTGGTTGCCAAGGTAGCACTTTTTTTATCTTTTCTTTTCCGCGGGTGTTTTTGCTCTGGGTCCGCCAGAGAGCTGTGCGTCGCACTTGTGGTGACCCAGACTGGAAAATGGGTGCGCGCAGGGAGGGGCGGT
>NW_022900945.1:31034320-31082533 GCF_012274545.1 Fukomys damarensis | reverse complement strand
GCCGGCCGAGCCACTCCGCAGCCAGGCTGGGGCGGGGCGGGGGACTGCGGGCTGGGTCCCCGCGGAACTTTCAGGTTGGAAGTGAGATGGGTCTCTCAGGAACCCATATATATTTTTTTTCTTTTCGGATTCTCCGCGAAGAGGTGGAGAAACAGAATGGGAAGCGGATTGGTTGCAATGTGGCACGGAACTGGAAACCTTCCTGAAAGAGGTTGGGGCAGGCAGTGACTGTTCAGAAGTCCGGTTTCTTTGGGACACCTCTTCAGCGCTGCCTTCCCTGCCTCTGCTTTTAGGATGAGTCTCAAACACCAACAAACCCAAGGCACGTTCCCCTCTCAGGTCTGCTGCGCAGGGACGGGAGGAAGAAAAAGCCTTTCTCTCCTATTTCCAGTTTTTGCGTGTTTGTTTCGAATATTAATGGACGCTAAAACAATACGGATGTGCCCCCTCCCACCGACCCCCTGAAGGAGGCCTGGGCCCTCCGGGGAACACCGGACTTGGCAGGAGTTGGGAGCCCCCAGATGCAGATGGACAGGTGATCCAGGGTGGAAGGCGAGGGCTGCGGCTGCAGCTCTCCAGGCCACGGACGACTTAGCCCTGCTTCTCAGCCTTCTCTCTGGCGCGATGCCAGCGCGCCTCCGTTGGTGGCCCTTCAAAGACGGGAGAGATGCTGGGGATAAGAACCTACCAGGCACCCAGAAGATCCCACCAGCCGAGACACTAAGACCGGTTTCCTCCCTGCGCGCTGGCGGAAGGTCTTGCAGGGGCCTACGAAGACTGAATCCCTGAGAAGTCGAAGCTGCAGGAGAAATGAAATTAGAAGCTTTCCTTGATGCTCCTGGACCCATTCTAAACTGAGCTGTGCCCCAGTCACCTTCTCCCTCTGGTGGATGTGCCTCTTCCGGTGCGAATTACATCTGTCCCGCTGGGTTCTTGCCCACAAGAGCCGTCTGAATCCTGGAGCAGCGGAGAGCCTAGTTCCTTGGAGGAGGCAAGGACAGGCTTATGCTCTCCCATCCAGCTACTTGCCTGTCCTTCGTGCTTACAATTCCTAATGCAGGGTACTTCGCGCCCCTCCTTTCCCTATTTCTATCCGGAAGTCTGGTTCCAAAATGACTCTTAGGACAACTACATTCACAACTCTTAGGCTTAGGCACCCAGGACTGCAGGGAAAAGGATGGGTCCATTTTAGGATTCTCTCAGGGCGATTTCCATCGCAAGAATGGGGTAAGGTAGAACAGAAGACACAGGTGGTGACTCTGCACTTGTCTATCCCTAGCAGGAAAATACGCAACTGGTGTTTCTCCCTCTGTTGTTCCATGAATTACCCTCCATCTCTAGGGATCCACCAGTTAGGGATTAAGGGCTTTTAAATATTGTGCGTTTTATACATTTAACAATATGCAGTATGTATGTCTAGTGGTGGCATTGTTTCACTGGGCAATTAGAAAAGTAAAAAGAAGCACCAAAATGTAGTTCCTAGGTGATCTCTGGAAAACTGGTGTCCTATTGGTTGGCTAAATAGTAAGAGTGTATGGGTTAAAGCCAGAGCTGAGGGCCTAGTGTTAGGGTTTGTTAGAAGTGAAAGAGGTAATATTCTGTCCTTTGCTGTGGGAATGAGGAAGAACGTTTGAAAATAAACAGTTTTGTGAAATTCTTTGACACTGGCACTTCAGCTTATGATTGCTATTACTTCATAAATGATTAAGTGTTAGAATGGAATAATTGCAAATGCCAGTAATAAAGTCTAAAGGAAACCTCCACTCATGGTAAACAAAGTCTTTTGTGTTTCTTTTTTTTAATCCAGTGATTTAAATACTTATTTCATAGCTTTCCTTGCTTCACAGTATATTTTCTTATAAAAGTTCCCATTAAGTGTCAGCCTGACTGAACTGGCTCCTATTTAAGTTTTTTTGGGGAAAATGTTTCACCAGTCCAGGCCTTTTAAGATTAGAAGGAAAAAAACAATCAAGATTTCATTAAATTGAAATTACTGCTAACTGTTAGAAGACAGTTTTTCTCTTCAGAATATAGAATTTTAAATTACATCACCACAGAGCAGGTATTGCTTTTGCCTTGTCAATACCATAGTCAAGATTAAAGAAGTGCAAAATGGTTATTTGTGGTTTTTATAGTGGATCCAAATGATACTGAGTATTCATAATTGCTACTTTTTAATTGGTGCCCCACACTATCAAAATAAACATCCTTTTTTACAATTTATTTTCATTTGAGAAGTTAATAGAATCTGCCTGGAAATGAATATAAGTGCAGCTTAGATATTCCTTTGATAATATTACTTAAGGCATAGTGGGAGGGGATGGAGAAAATTTATGAAAATTGCTTTTGTTCATTAGTTTTACTTTAGTCAAACCTACCTAAGTACTCCAATTTTTATGAGCACAGTTTACAGCTTATACATGGAATATTTTAGGCTCCCCATCAAAATGTATGTAATGGCTAGGAACCTTCAATTTGTACTCTAATAACATTCATCAGTAGGTGTAAGATACACTGTGTTGGTTGATGATTGCTACTGAGTCAGGTAAGGAACTTGATAGAGACTACATTTGTCAAAGAATTTACTTGTTTTATTCTTTGTGAGTGGTGTTCCAATGTTTTTTATTGAATAGCATGGCCGGGAATGGTGACATTCAGGATTAAAGATTAATAGAGAACCATGACTGCCTATGTGAATTTTAAAAAATGTATTGAACCGATGAGTTTGACTAACCACACGTGTTAGTAAATAATCATATCCTAGAATCAGTTTCTTGGAAGCCATTGTTAGCCTGAGAATCATTTGGTTCCTGGTATCACAACAGTGCCAACCTAGAACCAGAACAGAACTACAAATGTTAATCCAGGCAAAGGAGAGCAAGGATGAAATAATATTTGATAGGTAGAAAATTCCACCAACTACGTCATCATTTTTTCTTTCTGTATCTCACATTAGTAATGCAAATGTTTAAATAGAAAAATAGAAAATGAAGATGCAGATGATGGCATATTGGGAAAAGTATTTTAAACTTTAGGTACAACAGAGGAGAAGGGCTAGGGACCCAGAAAAGATGACAGTGAAAGAACATCACTTTTGCACCTTCTGCCTGGTGTACAAGTGCAGCTATCATTACATCAGAGAAATGACGGAATGACATTCTCACAAAGTTAAGGAGGAGCGCATTCTGCATATTACGCTTAGCTGCATGAAAAGAAATAATATTCATGACATCAGAATACTTGGAAACTATTATTTCTTACATATTTGTAGCTATACAACTGTAAACATAATGCTATATAGATTATAAGCACATATTTTGTAGTACAGTTTATTTTTAAAACGCTTTGTGTGTTTTCCTCTAGCATTTGTGCTTTAAATCATTAGTTACAAGTCTTAGATTTCAGTCTCCAAAACAATTGTGTGTGCATAAAATTAACCATTCAGTTGGGAAAACATTGCAACTCATCCACAAAAGCACAGGCTAGAAAAAGATATTATGAAATTTTCAGTTCTTGAAATGCATTTTCTTGATTTTGTTAGGTAGAAACTAACAATAGAAACAAAGCAACTCTAATATTTGTATTGTTGTCCCAATTACAAATTCTTGACTATCCAAATATCCTGAGTTAAAAGTTTTGTTGCAGCCTGGCTAATAATAATGTGAGCTAAAAAGGTCAATTTTATCTTCAAAACCAGTAAAAACTGTGTGTGTGTGTGTGTGTGTTGTGTGTGTGTGTGTGTGTGTGTGTGTGTGTGTGTGTGTGTGTGTGTGTGTGTGTGTGTGTGTGTGTGTAGAGATCATTTTGTGTATGGAAATGCCCTTCAAGGCTACATAATAATCCACAATAGCTAAAAACATATACATTACAGCCACAGCTAAAAACACAAATTTTTCTAAAATCTATAAAAGGAAAAGAAAACCTCTGTGAACCTCTTTGAATTCAGCTCAAAGTCTTAGTAACTTAACCTCATCTGATGGAATTTTAAACTAAAAATATTTGTATTGCTATAATCTAATTTCTAATAGATTCATGGCTCAAACACAATTTATATCATAATATATAATTTTAAAACAACAAATTATATTACAAGTGACATAATTGCATAACTTGAAAGTAGTATCTATTTATAAACTTAAAACATGTTCATAGGAAACACTGTTCTTAGAATGATTATTTTAAAATTATATATACTTAGAAAGTTGGTGTTTATTGGCATTTTTATTTAAAATTTGCATCAATACATAACTTAAAACTAATTGAAGTCTTTTTTTTCCTCCAGTAAGCAAATAAGGTCAATTTCAAGAACTTATTTAAACAAGTCATAATATTAACTAAAAGTTATGTATTTAAAATAAATTCCATATACATATATACACCAAGTATTTCATTTTTTTAAATTCCAAGAATGAATAAATGAATGAATGACAAACCTAATATTCTATCAGAAGTAGACATGAGAAAAAGATCTCTTGAAATAGCAATAGAATAAGATTTACAAATATACTGAATAATTTTACACATAACTACTGTTGAATGCCAGTCTACAATGATTATGAAAATAGCTTCATGCACAATTTGTTTGCATAACATATGAACAGGTTTTAGTGGTGTTTACAAAGACAAAGCAAATTAGGGAATTGAGACAGTTAGATGGTAAATTCATATTTAAATTTTCCCTTAATTATATAAAAGTTATATTAATTTTCCCTTAATTATATAAAAGAGTGTATGCACTGTGGTGGGAACACTTTTGGAGGAAAAATGATAAATTGATTTTGAATACAGGTTCTATTGTGAACTATGACAGCTTGGTCCTCAGTTGTCTCAGCTGGGCGAAAGGCTGCAGTTCAGATTCTCCCAAACCCCATCTACCTCAGTAGAATTCCTTTTTTAAAAAACTAAATTATACTTTTTATTTTATGTATAGATATGTAAATCCATAGCATAACCAAGAAAGAAACCTTAAAAATGCCATAAATCTTTCAAAGGTATTCAACATACTTCTTCTTGATATCAAACAAATTTATTCTTCAAGATTTTACTTAAATTCTTAAAATAGGAAATGTATGAGAATATCTCCATCAGCTCCCACTCTCCAATTTGTATTTGAAGTTTTAGTAGGAAAGAAAAGCCTCAAAAAATAATTTACAGTTTTCTCCTAATGTGATACTATGCCATATATATATAATATATATGTATGTGTATGTGTGTGTGTGTGTGTGTGTGTGTGTATACAAGTTTGAAGGTCCTTAAAATGTAAATTTGTTCTCAAAAATATTTCAGCCTAATGAGACCAAATTGCAAAGAACCCTATTCAAAGTCACATATATATGCTTGCAGTAGATAAACATTTGGCTTTTAAAAATGCTTACTCTTTTTGCAAGTGTTTGTACTATTAAATTTAATTACAATTATTTGGAGGAATGGAGAGATTACTGTGTTTTCTCTCATCCTGTTAAAAGGACCAGTATTTGTCTATGATATTTAATTTTGGTACAATGAAGTAGCATTTAAAATAACTAGTCCAGTATCTGGCACATAGTTAATGCTTGAAAATATTTAATAGTTTAGTAAAAACAATGATATCCTTTTAGGATGTATGTTAATGTAGATCATACTTTTTTCATAATGGATGTCCTATTAAATTAGCTATTATATAAAGGGCTATTGCACAGTATGTATTTAAGTGTATTGTTACCATAAATTCTAATTCTCAAGTTTGTTTATTAATAGTATAGTTATCCTATGCTAAGAAGTAATATTCATTATCTCTAATTTTGAGAAATAAATCTCAAACAATTAAAAATGTATAAAATATTTTCAAGTTGGTGATATTCTTTTTGACGCCAAATACCTGTTTAATCTGATATCGACATAAAATATTTTATTCCATGCTAATCTCACGTGATGTATTTTATTTAATGGTGACTATGTAGCCACTTAAAGAATAAATTTTTAAAAGTAGTTAATATAAAGGTATTTTATACAATGCAATAATTACTATTGATAGATAAATTTTCAAAACTGAGGATGTGCAGTACTTTTTAATTTTTTTATTGCTTAACAGAAAAACAAACTAAATTTAAATTTTATTTGAAAGCTGTAACTTTCCTGGATATTCCAGGCAAAGTAAATATAAACTGATCTTTTAATTACAAAAGAATGTTCCCATTTTCTAAAAGTTGAAAGAGTTTATCAGCTATTGCTTTATTCATATAATTTATGTAATATTAAATTACAGTTCAATGATATTAAGAAATCTGTCCATTTAAAACTTCAAGAGTAGGCTTAGTCAAAGTTCTATAGGGCTGGGGATTTAGCTCAGTGGTGCTGCCGCCTGCCTCACAAACGCAAGGTCCCCAGTTCAATCCCCGGTACCAAAAACAAAAAACAAAACAAAAATAAAGTTTTTCAAAAGTAATTGATTTCAGACATCTTGGAGCAGGAGTATGAGGTTTGAAAGCCATTTACCTACACTTTTAATAAAATACCTTATTTAAGTTTCTGTTGTTTTATGTAGTTTTTCAAACAATACGTTTGAGGTTACTTAATATGGTATATTAAAACATAGTCAGAACAAAAATTTTTAACACAAATAGGTTGTTGTAGATGTAATCCATATTTATTAAAACTAGTGATTATGTTAGACTTTTGAGACAGTTTCACATTTGATCCAGCCATCTGTGTAGATAACAATTTTGATTGACAAGAGACAAGGGATAGGTATAGCAATTAAAAATAATAATAATACGGACTATAGAGAAGAATAGCAGTTTTTGAGTGATATTTTATTAAATACTGAGGGAGAAAAGGAGAAGGTGTTGTAAAAAGAATTAAGATGCACTTTATGTATGTATCAAGTTCCCACAATGAATGTAATCATGCATTGAAGACTTCTACTAATAAAAATTAAAATTAAACAGAAAATAACATTCCCGTGAAATACAAATGTAATAGCTGGTAGCAGTACACCTTGAGGAAAATGTGAATTTCAGGAAACTTTAAAAGAGACCTTTTTTATATAGCTAGTGCCTTTTACCTAGGAAAATGTGCTCTTATATAGAAGTGTGCATCACATACAACATAAATAATAAATACTCTGAATAAAATTGGCCTGCTGATGTGTGGAAAATTGGGGAAGGCAGGGAATTTTGATGTTTTTCAACTCAAGAGCAAGAGCATCCATCTGAAAAGATAGACTTGTGAAAATTAAGTCTAAGGAAAGCATGTCTTAAAAGAGACCAGTAATTTTTATCCATTTTTCTATTGAAAAAGATATATGTTGCATTTCAATTTATGCTTTAGAAATAAAATAACCTAGAAAAATGTGTTTAGGATCACATCAGCAATATTTGTTGACATAAAATACAGAAAAGAGTTTAGTTTGTCCTGTTCAATGCCATTGATTTATATTTTATGGAGAAAAGCAATTTGTTTCTTAACTATGATAAAGATATAGAAGATTGACATGTTTGTCCTTCTCTGGCTTGGGCTTTATCTTCAAAGACATAGCCTTTCAAGTTGGTTATTTATTTGCTTCTATTGAAATCACTTCCCAGCCCATTATCCACATAAAATACAAAACTTCACAAATCTTAGATAAGCACATACTAAACTAATGATATTTATTTATTGTGTGTTCTTCAATCAAAGATTTAGTTATTTGATATATAATATAGCTCCAATGTTTTACATCTGAAAGCCTCACAACACAGAGAATCTAAGCTTCTCCATGAACACTCATATAGAATTTGGAGCTCATTTTCAAAGTCCTCATTGGATGTTTTGTTTTTAATACATAACACTAAAAAGTCACTGTTGACACTTTTCTTACACTTACTGTGTCTGACAATAATCTCAGTATTCTTCATAATATTCAGGGATTGCTTTTCCCTAATTCCTATAATTTAAAATGCTTTTTAAACTCACGTATTACTTATGCACATGTAAACTAATATAAGATTCCAAAAGTCTGTAGTATGCTTACAGTTATGGATTTCCAAAACCTAATTCAATTTTACAGGCTAAATTAATACTCATTTTAAAACAAAACTAAATTATAATTGAAATAATAACTTGATGTTTTGCTATAGTTACAAATATTTTAGTAAAACAAAAAAATTTAATTGCAAATACATCACTCAGTTTAGTAAGCTTTAAATGAAAATGCTGCCTAAAAAGTTGATTTGACCAGTTTTTGCCATTCAGTTTATACAGTGGAAAATTTAAAATAAAATTAGTAGATACCAATTCAATTATTTTCTCACACCAAAAAACAGAAAGAAAAACACACTTAATATATGCCATAAAATTGTGTTTATTCTCTTAATATTCACTTTTAAGTACTTAAAGCTATCTTGTTGAATAATGGCTTTTAGACTAAAGCAGGTAAAATAAAATTCTCAATTTTACAAAACTCTTATTCACTTCTTTTATGCTATTTATAAAAATTGTAGTTTGAGCTGCCACTGTCATGTCTGGGTTACCTGTAATGTTAACTGTTTTGCAGGCTAAGAGGGTGATTTCTCACTGTGTGGCCACCACATTACCACTCAAAGAAGCATATGTTTTATATTTGAAATACTACTGTTGCCCAATCAGATTTCAGACACAGCAGTGAGTGTTCACTAGAAAAAAAAGTAGTTTAAGGTTTAAGTAACCATTTTTCTCCAGGATAATAGGATGATATCCTTTCAACTACTTTGTCTCTATAAAAAGATTTTCATTTTTTCATCTACCATAACTTCAAGTAATCGTTCCCATCATTTTCCTCAAATATTAAAAGCAACTCATAAATACAAGATAGGGAGAAAGCGAGAGAGAGAGAGAGAGAGAGAGAGAGAGAGAGAGAGAGAGAGAGAGAGAGAGAGAGAATGTTATATTATTTTATTATGATCTATTTTGATGCTTATTAGGCACCAAAATGGTTCTAAGATGCCACACACAAAATAATCATTTGCCCCCCCCAAAGACATTGTATGGATTCACATAATTTGGTCAAGAACAAGATGCTTTAAAATTTGTAAAGGATAGATTTAAATCCTCAAACCAGCTAATGAGGCTGCTTCTGTATAACATACAGTTTTAAGTTAACAGTAATTAATATGGCCAGCTTGGAACCTCAGGAAGTTAAAGGTAGCAAGTGCTTTTTGGTTCACTTGAGAGGATGCAGTTTGATTGCTGGCGCCAGTAAACAGGTTGGGAATTGTCAACATTGTAATTAGCAGCAAGTTTCTGGGTTCTCAGTCTGCCAGACTAGTGGGCTGATGCTTGGAGCAGTTGCCCCAGGGGGGAGAGAGAGAAACAAAAGAAGGGAATTTGAGCAACCTTGCCATGCTCTGCCAGCATATGCCACTGGACCAATGTTTTTCTTGGCAAAGGTCTATTTTAAGACATCTAGAAGTGGTTTCCACAAAAATATGAAACTTACCATAGCAACCAAAATGGCAAGCATCTCTAGGATCCTTTCCTTGATTGGATATCAGGTCAAATTGTTCAGAGCTACATTGCCTTATGTGCAGTATGCTCTGTACTGTGCACAATGTGGTTATTAACAGTTTGATTAAAAGGGTTAAAATCTGTTTTGGCAGCAATCCTGAAATACTCTGCTGAAAAGCCGTCAAAGGATAAGGTTATGCAAACCTTATTAACCCTTCATGTAGTACAAATAAAAAGGAAATGTCAACCTTAATACCACTGAGAATCCAATCTTCAGTATTTTAATGATAATTTAAATGTAGTTTTCTTAATTCAACACAATGTGATCATTGTGGAGAAAGGTTGTCATAGATTTAAAATTCAAATGGTATTTGCAGTACTAGAACTAGAACTGTATTAATACATTTTACAGATAATTTATAAGCCAGTTGAGCAAAAAAAGACTAGCTTTAGAAATTATACAACAACAGCTAATGTATGTATTTGTCTACACACAAATGTGAAATTTTACTGGTATTCTAGTCAATTACAGTGTGAAGTAAATAAAACAGAGACTCTACAGTCACCAGATAGGTACTACCACCTAGTTAAAAGCACAGTAGCAAATCCTGTTACTGTTTTATCTTAAGCAGCTCTGTAGTAAATTAATTTTACCTTTGAATCCAAAAAAAGGTCACGATTGTTCAGCATTGCTAAAATACATATATTAATTTCTCCCCAAATAAATGCTTGGAATCCTATCAGGGATATTTTTACTGTTATTCTCTATCATTGCCAAAACACGAGGAGGCTTCAGAGAGATAAACAGGATGGAGAGAGACAAACAAAATCGATTTCTTTACTGTAAAAAAGTCCATAAATGGATCAACATGCTATATTAAGCAATAGTCATGTGGTAATTTCTGCAGGTGGATTATCAAAAATGCACAGAAAATGGTTGTGTGGATCTGGCACCCAGGTGTCTGGCATAGCATTTAGCTGACAATTTTGTGGGAAGAAGGATTACTCATATTTGTTGGAGAGAGTACAGTTCTCTAATCCTCCTCCACAACAGAATTTGTGTTGGAGTGAAGGAGCCACACAATTCTTATCCACTACCTTCTACACTCAGGAATTCTCCACAATTACTTATTACTTTCAGTGGAATTAGTCACCTACAGGTGGCCCTATAATGTGCCTCCAGGCATACGACTTGCTGTAGACTTTTAAGTCACCGTTAACTCAAGTGGCGTGTTGTTTTATAACAGTTCCCTCTGATCCTATGGAAGGGAAAAAGGAAGCAGAAAGGTAGTCTTTCTGTTAAGCCTCATGACAGTTTTCCTCCTGTCTCTCTGGAGCTAGCGAAGGCTACTTCTTAGTGAGCTACCAGTGCGTTAGGGTGGGCAGCATCCCCCACTGAGTCAGACGATTTCTCTCAACATTTTGGTGTCTGATTTGTGTCTCAGAAGCACATCTTTTTATGGAATGCCAATTTTTTTTTTAATCAAACTGTATATCGAATTTTTTTTTCAGCTTTAATTGAGTTTATTGGTGCATTTTAGGGATACAGTACAGTTACATTCATTGTTGGGATCTTGTACCTCTACATAACAAGTCTTGATTCTCATTTTTTCCCCTAACCTCTGCCCTCCCTTCACCCCTTCCTCCCCTATTACTCAGCCATAAAGAACGAGAAAATAGATTCATTCATAGGAAAATGGATACATATTGAAGATATACTCCTAAGTGAAATAAATAAGTCACACATGTGTAAATACCAAATAGTTTCCCTGGTGTGAATAATCTGCAACAATGCATAAGATTCTAATAAGATTACTGACATTTAGAAGTGGGAAGAAAGGAGCTAAAGGTGTAGGGAAGGTGGGATGGGTAGGGGAAGAGTAAAAAGGGAAAAGAAAAAAATGTGAGAGAATGAAAAGACGGAATGCCAAATTTTTAAAAGATGGAGGGCAGAAATTTTTTTATCCCTCTCCCTTTTTAAAATAGCCTTTATACGACTTCTGTTATTAAAGTGTTGTGTCTTTAAAGATTTTGCATATTGTATTAAAAGCAATTACCTCAGCTTAATTAAGACATTTGGGTCAATGGTATTGCTGTAGTTCTTTCCCAGTCACTTATCTATAGTCTAATTTTGTTTTCTGATCCTTTAGGGTTCAAGACAGTGAGAGGAGAGATACTTTAGCTTTTTGATCTTTGAATTCTAGGCATATCTTTTCTCAGCAAGGAAACAGTTGTCACTGAATGGATGATGTTAACCACCCAGGTACATTCTGAGGTACAATTCTCAATTACTACATCAGTACCTGTTAATTACTGGTGATGAAGAAAAAAAGATAATATCTGACTTAATATACTTTAGGAGCAGAAATTAGATTGAGACATTACATTAGGTACACTCAAGACACAGAAGTCTTGAGACGTAAGATGGAAACAAAGCTCTTGTAAATAAGAAGGGGTAAAGGTGGTTAGAAGGGAGGGGAGAGGAATGGAAAAGAAAATAAAAATTAAGATAAATCATGTAAACTTCATATAATGAATGTGATCATTATGTATATCTAAATTGTAACAAAAAACTGAATTCACAATTTAAAAAAAAGAAGTCCTAGGACATTACAGGGTCACAACTATAAATAGCACAGAATCAGTCTCCCATACTTCTGGTCTTATTAAAACTACACATTAGGGCCGGGATTTTAGCTCAGTGGTTCTGCCACCTACCTTGAAAGTGCAAGATCTTGAGTTCAATCCCCGGTCTCAAAACAAAACAAATCCACACATTATATTAATAGCAATGACGATGTGCCTATTTTTAAATATATTGATTGTGTACAAGACATGTCTATCTTCTCTAAAAGTATGCAAGAAAGCACTTTTAAATGTAAAAAATATTTTTTCTTGAAATTCCTATAGTAGAAACATAAGCAAAATGATTAGACTACTGCCAATTTAACAGTTATCAAGTTATCTGCATCAACACAAATACACTTGGAATGTCTCACCTTTCATTTTTTTACCAAGCAAAGAATGTACTGAGATAAAGCAAAGTGAATATTCAAAAATTCTTTTAACCGTTAGGGTTAATGAGGAAGGATGAATAGTCCTTAAATCAAAGCATTCATGACCTATTGGACGTCTTACAATCCAAGTTGTTATAAGCTCTGTGGGAGATACAGAAGAATGTAAAGCAACTGCCTCCTTTCAAGGACCTTACTATATTGTGGTTAATATCAAATATTGAATTGTAGGAAAGTGATTGTTAGTACAAGCTATTACTATGATCTCTATTCATCAAAAGACACACGTCACAGATACAATAATAATAAAAGTCCTTACTAGAAATAGATTTATCTTTTTTTCCCTTTATAGCACAGATATGCTTCAGCACTGAATAGACCAAGTAAATATCCAATGGGAAATGAATAAATTACACCTTTTCTCAAATAAAATAAGTTACTCTATTACCAGTTCTGTTATTATAACACCATGAATAATTACTGAATTGCTGCTTTGCATCGATTTGAAAAAAATAACTATTACACTCAGGTTCTATGCAATACCTAAATAATTTAGGCTCTTATTGTTATGATGTTGTATGCTATTATTATTAATTTTAATAGGTATTATAAATTTAAAATCATGACTTTACCTAAGTAGTAAATTCTACACTTAAGAAATATTATAAATTCAGAATGTTCCACTTTATTTTGAATTCTTATCATATGCACTTATTATTTGAGGGTACACATTGCTAATATCTTTATAATTACAATAATATGTATTAAATTGAATTTTCCAGTACTTAAACTCTTCTTTTGATTTAATTTATAATTGTATTAACTGTAATAGCTGCCCAGATTTTACTTTGCTATTTTAATATAGCTCATTTTAAAAGTTAGGAGGATCAGTTTTATTCAATACAAGATATATAGTATTAAATAAGAACTTTAGATTGCACCTGCTGTGTGTGTGTGTGTGTGTGTGTGTGTGTGTGATTTTTCTTTTGGGTCATTATTAAAATTTCCTCATTCAGCTAAGATACAAAAGATTTTTAAATTATAATATAAAGGTAATGCTCTGATTAAATTCTTTATAAAATGCTGGAGTATTACAGTAGTATAAAATAAGTTTTTTAAATATGTGTATTGAAATGGCATGTGATAAAAATTTACATAGAATATAGGTGATTATAATAGTAAAGAGTATATTATTGGTTAAGCAATTAGATTATATGGTTTCTCATTATGCCGATTGAAGATCATTTCATAGACTTATAATATGCTCTTCAGACAAAAGCTTTTCATTGAAGGTTTCAGTAGAAATGCTAGAAATGCAAAGCTAGACTAAACTGCAGTTCTAAAATACAGTGAATTATTTCTTATTTAATGCTTTAAGATAAAATTTTTAAAAAACAACTATTAGGACTAAATCACTCTGTATTGTGAGACTTGGACTAAGACCTCTAATTCATAAATGTAGGTGTCTGTTTTTAACATTCAAAAATAATGTTAAGCCACCTTAGATGTAGTGTTGAATTGATGTTACTGAGTTATTTTCTGTGGTAAGTCCATTTTTCTCAATAATGAGACACTGTGCTTGGTTTTATATCAATGTATCAAGTTAGTCACATCCTCTGTAGGATGCTAAAACATATGGCAAAGAACTAATAGAATTAATAATATTCTTTACTAAAAGTGCAACTTTTATTAATATATAAAGATAGAAAGTAATGACCTAGGTGGTAAAATTTTCCCCAAAGAATCCTGTATAACATTAAGTAATGTTGGATATTATTTTAATTTCTCAATTTGATCCATTGATGTACTCTGTTATACTCTATCTTTTCAATATTCACTTTTTACAGTTGTTCATTACTTGACCACACAATACGTCTCCCTTATAAAAATATATTTTGAATATAATCACAGGGATATAAATTCATTTTGGAATATGATCTTATTTCCTTTCATGGTAGGAATGAGCAACACAATCCAAACTTAAACACTAAAGTTAAGAAGTAATCACAGTGGTGGAACAATTTATGCACACCCAGTTCAGACAGAGTGATTGACAAGAGATACGTAGGAAATCAAGTTGTTCTTGTGGAGGAAAGGAAGGGCCATTATTTTGACAGTTAACATTTTAAGATCAAGCACTTCAGATTAACCAGAAAGGAAAATGAAATCATTTTAGTAAGTTTGTAGTTAATGGGTTTGGTTAATGAGTTAAATAGACACATACAGGTTACTGTTTTAGTGCTTAAACAAGGAGTTTTGATTGTAAAAAAATGCAAATTGAGTGCCAAGTAGCTTATGCTGGTCAGAAAAGATACTTAAGATTCAGAAATGTTAAAAATACCTTACTGTCTAACATTTTTATTAAATGATTTTGTTTATTTTATGTTTATCTTTATTTGAATGTTTTAGGTGTTTTATTATTTTGTTGGCTAGTTTCACATATTCTTTTAATATTAAAATGCTATTTTAAACATTTTATAAAGGCAAATTCAATTTTATTAAAGTTGATTAATGTCATAAAGCCCATTGTTACCTTTCTCAAATGAGAATATAGAGATTTGTATTTAATCATATTTTCTGTTGCCTTATGGTAGTCCTACATTACTGATAATCGCGTAATCATGGGTTTGTGGTTCAAAGGTAAACTATGTCCATATCTACAAAAGTTATCAGATGTGAATTTATTAATCATCAACAAAACTTCACTGGTTAACATCCCTCTTCTGAGAGCTCAGAGTGTCTTACAAATTTGATTTAATTATGTCTCTTAAACATTTTATTTTCAGATTATTAACTTATATTACTTATAAAGTTTTCCAATATGCCTGCGCATGAATATTAACACTAAAAAGAGTTCTGTTTTGTGTTGTTTTTTTGGTACTGGGGATTGAACTTGGGTCCTTGCACTTGCAAGGCAGGTAGCAAAGGAATTT
This sequence comes from Fukomys damarensis, assembly GCF_012274545.1. Lineage (NCBI taxonomy): Eukaryota > Metazoa > Chordata > Mammalia > Rodentia > Bathyergidae > Fukomys > Fukomys damarensis. The sequence goes on along the minus strand of NW_022900945.1, from coordinate 31,067,145 downwards.
TTTTTCTTTTATTGAGTTTATTGGTACATTTAAGGTATACAGTACAATTATATTCATTATTGGGATCTTGTACCTTTACATGACAGATCTTGGTTCTCATTTTTTCCCCTTGTCTGTGCCCTCCCTTCACCCCCTCCTCCTTTCCCCATTTACAAACAGTTTATTTCCATTTTGGCAAAGGAATTTTAAACAATTATTCATCTAAAATGTGTTATTTTATCTTAGTAAATTATAATTTTGACCACTGTTTTAGGTTTTGTAGTGAGAGTTCATATTTATATAGAATTAAAAATTACCATTGAAAATTCAAAAAGGATTGTAATATTACTAGGATTTTTATTTATAAAAACACACTGTTGCAGTTATAATTATATGGTAAATAGTTGCACTTATAAAATAATACTAAACCTAAAAATTTCTAAAAGGAATTTGGATTTTTAGATACTGGGATTTAGCATAGAAGTTTGCAATCTTCTTGAATTCTGGTTTATCTTTCATCTCTTAAACTTTTCAAACAATACTGATATAGTATATATATTTTTAAGGGAAAACTTAAGATGTTTAACCATACAGGAAAAGATGAGTGAAGATATACTAAATAAATACTTTAGGAATTAAAATTTGAATAATAATTTAGGACATTTTTGCTTTAACCTGATTATTAAGTCAAAATATGTCTGTATCCTTTTCTTTTGTTCCTTCTCTTTCATCTACCTCAACTTTAATGTCACAACTGGCTCACTAGTAAACATAAAACAATATAATAATGGTAGCATTTACTCAAATTATATAAAAATAGAATCCAAAAATGGTATTCTGCAACAAAGTCTGTTTTCTTGGATCAAACTGCATTGTAGTACATTATAAATGACACTCCCTGATGTTTTACAATGATTAATGAAACTAGGAGGCTGACATTTTAGTGCAAAGAATTTCATAAAAAAACAATAAGGTAGGAAATCACACTAATCACTAATCACAAGCTCTTCTAGATGAAAATAAGACATTTAAATAATTTGAATCCTTTTATTACTGATGTTGTTTACAACACTTTATGTATAAACGCAATCCAAATTGTTTTTAATATCAAAATGAAATACTACAAATCAGAGCTGAACTACGACAAACGACCATCACGTGATGGTCATTTCATTCCTTAGGAAAGCATAACCATTTAGAAAATATCTGATCTTTAGAGTGATTTCATATCTTGTTTAAGGTAGAAATAAATACCAAATATAAAAAGTTATAATCTAATCATTTTAATGTAACGTTCTATTTTTCTTAAAGGGATTTTTAAATCAAATTTTAAATTCCGTTCTTATCGCTTTAGCACTAGTTTATCCCAATTTTTTAATCTTTACAATGAAATTCTATATATCTTAGAGTTGTTTACCTTAGAATAACTTATTTAGATACATTTTTAAATGTAAAATAATATTTTTGAATAATTGTCTCATAAATTACATGTTTTATTTGAAAATGAAGCCGTTTTCAGAATGTCACTACTTATTTTCAATCAGAAGTTTGAATGATTCTACAACAATTTCTCAAAATGAGATTTGATACATTGTGATTACTATTTTCCTTTTTCTCTAATGTCACATGTTGTTTGTCAGTCGAAAAAATACTCTGGTAAAAGTCTAACATTTTGTTTTCAAAAATGTATTCTAAAAGTATTAAATTCTTTCTAATTTTTCTCTACTTGTTGGTAAGAGGGACTTTCATGTGATTTTTCTGTTTATTATTATATCATAAAATATACGAATTTAAATTGTAAAGTTTATTTCATAAAAGTCGTATCTTATCTCTTGCTATGTGCATAACAATTTGCTTTTTTTGTGGGCAGACTCAAATGGCTACAGAAATTATTTTGAAAAACTGACATTAATCTTTAAGTTTCATTAGTAGTATATTTTTCAGAACTATATGTATTATTAAATGTTATATATCCATATATCTTTGATTTACATGGATTTATTCTTATATTTCTAATTTGTCTTCACTACGATTACCATTGTTTCCCTAAGGTATCTATTTTTAACTGAAGAGGTAATCTCCTTACGTGAGCTTCGTGGTAAAGCAAATTTAAAATTCTATCTACAGTAGATGAAACTGTACTTAGTTTTTCATATGGTCTCAATTTCTGTGAATTTCTTGTTCACTTATTTCCTTTATCTTCTTGGGAGTGGCAACCCAATAAAGGGATCAAACACTCTCGAAGTGTCCACCAGCAGCAAGCATAAAGTGAGGCATTTCGAGCTCTACTGTACAAATGAAAACATAATATTCACTGCAAAGACGACTTGGAATTCTGTTACCTGTCATTTCTACTCAGAGACAATTCAGGTTCTAGAATAGATGAAACAGGAAATTTGGGATGAATGTCTTTTTTTCATTTTACACAATTGGGATCCTGAGGCCAAGTGAATATTGGATATCATATGGATGGAGAAAAAATTTTAAGGTAAAAATTATAAGTATTAAGATATGTGTTTATTTCAAAATAAAATAATAGCTACCTAGGCTTAATAGCTGCAGGATGATAATCCAGCCTCCCTAGGAGAGAAGGATGACAAGTTTGACACCACCCTGGGAAACTTGGTGACTTAGGAAGACCCTATCTCAAAAACATTCATGTTGTTATTGTTGTTTGTAAATATGGATGTAGCTTAATGTGAAAACCCAAGGTTCTTTCTCAGTTAAAAAAAACAGCTAATTTTATATTTTATGGTGTGGTGTTGTTTATATCAGCTCTACCAAAAAATGGGTTGGCACATTGTCACTTCTTCCACACTTCTGCCAAATAGCTGTGTTCTGGCTCTAAATTTGGGATTTCCTACTGAAGTGAACATCAGGTCTATTCTGTCCTAAAGGGCCAGGAACAAAATAGAATGCAGTTATGGAAGCAGTACCACCGGGATTAACTCAAAATCCTCTGGTATTACCCCTCTCTGATTTGATCTATTCTGGAAGTTCACAAGGTGGATCTCCCTCTATCCTCAGTCCCCAAGGTTTCTGTCTGGGTCCACTTTTAGGAAGGAGGTGTTTTTAGAATTTAGTGCTAGAAGAGAACCAAGTGGCTATTATTTTTTATAAACACTCTTATTTTAAAGATGAGAAACACAGTTTTAGAGATAGTACAGTTTCTATTCTTAATATGGCAATACTTTCTCCCGTGAAAGTCTTGCTGGTAGTAGTAACTCCAGCATCATGGATCATGGATACAGCTCAGCACATATTTGGTTTGAACTATCAAGCATTTGTCATTATCATTATTATTATTACACAAATGATTACTGCAAAAATATTTTTCTCACACATACAGTTTATCCCTAACTTTGCCATTTCTTATCCAGTCACTAGATCTTATGAGACATTATTTGTGTGCTATTTTAATGTCTTTCTTTGAAGTAAAATCATTGTTCAACTATAACATTACAAACAAACTCTAAATTCTTTCCTTCTTAATGAAGCATAGGTTGAAAGGACAACTTTATGTCCAGTTATTAATGCTACTATTTCTATTATCAATAAATGTAAATGATTATCACATTCAGCACATCTACTTCTTGGCATTCACGTGATGGCAGAATCCCTTCCTTTTCTATGGAAATATGGGTAAGGGTTTCATGTATACACACAACTTGCATTCCATTTTGGCAACAATACTATTTACATAAAGGACATCAGGGCTGAACATTGAAAGTACTTAATCATTACTGAATATTGAAATATGTCTTCCCATAAAATTGCAAATTTGTTCTGAGAACCAATTTCCAGATTACCTTGGTTGACTGGGACTAATTACTTCTAAACTGGGTATAGTCAGGGTCTGCCAAAGTAGGGTAAAATTTCTCCACTGTTAGGTAAACTCTGCCAACAGGGTGAATGTCTCATATTGTAGTGCTAAAAGATTATTCATATTTATAGTGTTGATTAGCTGGAAAACAATGCTAATAGCAAATAATCATAATAGTAAAAGCTACAATTTATTGAACGCCTTCCATAAGTCCAGTATTGTTTATAGTATCTGTTATATCATTTCATTTACTCTCTTTTTATTTTACTCAAAATGATTTTATGCCAGGTATTGTTACACACTTTTAATAAACAAGAAAACCTTTGTTTACAGGGATTGTCATATTCATAAATTCTTATCAATAATAAATTCAAGAACCTGAGACTATTTTGAATTAAAGCCCATTTTAGCTTACCACTCTCCTGCATTCTTGGGTCCCCTTAAAACAACCAGTAAAAAGGAATGGTGCCTAAGAACACTTTATTTTCATCTTTTCATTCTCTCACATTTTTTTCTTTTCCCTTTTTGTTCTTCCCCTACGTATCACACCTTCCCTACACCTTTAGCTCCTTTCCTCCCATTTCTAAATGTGAAAATAAAGTGTTTGTAGATGGGGAGGGGAGGAGGGGGTGAAGGGAGGGCAGAGGTAAGGGGAAAAAAATGAGAATCAAGACTTGCCATGTAAAGGTACATGATCCCAACAATGAATGTAACTGTACTGTATCCCTAAATGTACCAATAAACTCAATTAAAAAAAAAAAAAAAAAAAGGAATGGTGCCTAAGAATGCTTTGGGAATTAGCAGAATTGGGTTCTAGTCCTGATTCTACCAGTACATAGGCCAACACTTTGGATTTTACTTCTCTCTTCTGCAGAATTAGGAGATAGAATTAGCTTGACACTTCTGTGCTTTTAATATTTTTATATTTTGAGGAAAAAAAATTTAAAAAGCATTCACAATAACAATTTCATTAAGAAACATTTCTCCTCTATGCTCCATATTCTCATCCCACCTCCTGGCTTCAACTACAAGGAAAAAAAAAAATCCTTGTTGGTATAGAGTCTGGCCAAGTCAGTGAAGCAGAGAGAAAGATACAAAATTCACTTATCATCTGTCAGACTCTTACAAAGTTTGAATTTAGCAACATGAATGTATTATGCTTTATTATGCTGCATATATAAAAAATTAAATGGATCATGTGAAGAAAGGTGGGAATATAGTACAAGCATAACAAGTATTTACAGTATATGTGATGAAGCATAAAAATACATTTTTCTCACTCAAAAAGCAGAATACCTGATGTATTCATATAAAGCATCTTAGGCTATATCAAGAATACTGCATTGAAACATTTAAGTATGTTTACATACTACTCATGTAAATGTATTGACTTAATCATAGCAGCTCTAGGAATTTGTGATAAACTGAAAATTGTCTAAAAAAGATAAGTGAATGGTCTTTTAAATAGAAGAAAAATTGATTACAACATAGCAATTTTAGGCACATATATGTACAATTTTTAAAAATTTGTGCTTTTCATATGTCAGCATTTCCTTGGGCGGTTCTCATGGGGAGGCATCCATATCCCCTAAGAGTCTCCTAAACATACTGCACTTTTTATAGAACATCAAACACCATTATTGCACATGGCAATTTGTAATATTTTGAAAGAACAAAATATAGTATGGTGAGCTGACATGTTTTACTTCAACGAAATACTCTTGCGTGTAAGCCCTTTTACAGATTTTTCTCAACTTTTTTTTAAAGTTGCTAGAAATGTAAATGATGGCAAAATAAAAACAATCACTTCTCTTTGCTGTTACTACTCTGTGCTTCATTTTGCTGTTGAATAATTAATAACATAATTTCACAATTTTTCTTTCTTTCTTTTTTTGGGGGGTGGGTACCAGGGATGGAACTAGGGTCCTTGCACCTGCAAGGCAGGTGGTGGAACCACCGAGCTAAATTCCCAGCCCAATTTCACAATTGTTTGGTCCAAAATAATAATAAATAATTGTTCCCATATAATTTGTATGCCACCAGAAAATTTTCTGGGAATATATTATTTTTTTCATACAGAAAATATATCACTTAAGGCTATTGTTACCTAGCAAAAATTGGGACCCCAAAAAAGTATAATTAAGTTTAATTTTACTGGTTTGTTTATTCAGTCTCTATTTACTGAGTTATACTGTGTCAGGCAGTATGCAAAGTCCTCCATCTCTACAACAGGATTGTAGAGACAAACAGGGTTGATACCTACAGGAAGCTTATACTGTGATGAGAAAGACAAGAAATGATTAAACCAATGGAGAAAAATAATTGCAAATTGCCAAAAAAAAAAAATCCTAGAGTAAATTAACACCTTGTGGATATAAAGACAAGCTGGGCAGGCCAATTTGGAATAAGGTAGAACAGAGCATTCTGAGATCGTGAAAGATAATGAAACTGATGAAGACTATAAGGCAATACTGAGTGCAGAGACCCAGAGAACACCAGCTTGTTTAAGTAATATTCTGCTTTATCCTTGGCTTCGTTAATTAGCATGATTCTCAGGACAATTTCACAAAGATTTGCTAAAGAGATATCAAAATTTTTGAAAAATTGCAAAAAATTGGAAAAATAAATTACTACAAGGGAATAGCTTCAAGAAAATGGGCAAAGTATTTAATAATATCCTTCACTTGTTATTATATTTTTTAAGAAAATGCCTTCTCTTAGAGCAATGACTTTTTATTTCCTATATTTGTAATAGTCCATGAAATAGGTTGAGGTGCTTTTATAGAATATAAAACTTGCATTAATAATCCTCTTGCCTTACAATAGTAACTGCTTCTTTTATCTTCATATTACAATGAATATATTTGATTCCCAAAATATACACTATATTTGGGGAAGACAAGAAATAATTAAGGGAACAGAAAAAAAATGAGAAAATGAAAAAATGGAAATAACATATTTGTAAATAGAGAAGGGAAGAGGGGGTGAAGGGAGGGCAGGGGTAAGGGGACAAAATGAAAACCAAGACCTGTCATGTAAAGGTACAAGATCCTAATGATTAATGTAATGGTACTGTATACCTAGAATGTACCAATAAACTCAATGAGAAAAAAAATAATTAGGAATTTTTTGTGAAAAGCATCTAAAACTATTTTCATAAGGAAGAAAAATAATGTGGACTAGTTCAAAGATGGATTTACAAAAGTATCTATCTAATTGTATTAAATACAGGTACTAGAACACTTTATTTTGAAATATTTATGTTGTAGAAAGTATACATTTTTCAAAAACTATTATAGATTTATGTTTTTATGAAAGTGAACTTGACATAAAAATTCATGCTTGGAGCAACATAACATCTGCATAACTCTACAACAAATAACTAAAAACTAAAGGGAAATAGGTTTTATATGCATAATGTGGAAGAAAATCAATGAAACTGGTTTGTGTACATAGTGTAGAATTTGTCTTTTCAATAGGTATTCCCAAATATTCTTTTTCTGAAATGCTCAATTGATTTGTGCAACTTGGTAAGAATTAAATACAAAATTGAATTAATTTACTAAGTGTATTTTCTATCAAAATGTAATGTTATCAGACTTAAACATAAATTAAGAGAGTCCACAAAAATTAAACCTATTTTTTGAGTAGGCATCACTTAGTCTTTAGAATAATTCTGAGAACACTAGTTTTCACTTAGGTAGAATTGTAAAACACAGAAACCTATGAAATGTTATTTTCAACCAACTTCCAGATATTTATACCTTAGGAAGGAACAAAAACATCTCTCCTGAAATAAAAGTAACAGAACCTGAATCTTCTTTATAAAGCAGCAAGTGTTTCACAAAAGTTGGAGTTATAAAGAATTTCTCAGGAAGCTCCTAAATAAGACAAGAAGTATTCTAACCTAGGGACAAAAGTCAAGGTTAAATTGTGACCATATTATAAACATTCTTTTTGAAAAGATTTATGACTAGATATCAGATAAGAATAACAAACACTTCCCAGTTTTATCTAATATTAGAAGAGAATATAATTCAGAAAAATTTATAAAAATATTGTACTAATGAGGTAAATTGAAAATTATGTTTCAGTTTCAGTTAAGGTTTGCTTCTTAAGGTTTTGACCCAGGTACAGGTAGCAGTATTTCTACTTATACAGCAAATGAATGATATCATTGAACAGACTTTAATAAATCTTGAGTGAGAGATAAAAGAATGTAGATTTTATGTGTAGATAGTCCTGCAGCATATGATAAGGAGATTTCATTAATGTGGAACCTATATGACAAGACTAAGAGTGTTTCTGTGATTTCATATTCCTTATGAATGCCTTATGGCACACATAACATTTTATTGTAGTCATTGATTCATATGCCTACTCTCTCGCTGAAAAGGTCCTTTCATACACAGTCATCCTGGCTAAATATCTGTGGTCTCTTCCACAGTTATGGTATCTACTCAGTAAATGTGAAGTAAAAGGATAAATGAGTGAATGGAAAGAGAGAGTGAGGAAATGTAACAAGAGATAAAATTAAAATCCTTTTATGTGGAACAGAAATTAGATAGAAAGATGTGGAAACAACCTCCCTGCACCCTATACTATTTACTAAAACATGGAGAAATGGAAAATTTTGAAGGATAAATTAGGAAACTACAAATTCATTAAAGTATTGGCATGCTTAGCGGAGAGGCAGAAAAGGAGAGGATAACCCTTTAGGCATGTTTATACCCAAATAAGGATATGCATCACAGCTATCTCGGACTTTATTCTCTTGCTTCATATACATCTATCTTTGTGATAGCATTATTATCTGATTCAATTTTAATTAATTGAGCCTATAACCATGTTGGGCTGCCTCATTGTTCTGCAGAAATTTAATCTTATATGTTTTTTATTTCAACAGTTGTCCTTCAAGAAACAAAGATGGTTGATGTGTAAGGATGGTGTTTCCTCTAAAATGCCATCTTAGTCAATATAAGAGGGTAAAAATAGAAATAATTTTGGATAGCTAACACTGTAAGAGTAGCCATCTGCTTCACAGAAAGATACAAATGTGTTTTTTGTTTCTTTCCTCAAACTAATCCAAAAGATTTCATTTCTAAAGTCGGGGATTATATTTCCCCAAATAAAATTTCTGATGTTTTATGACCAAATAATTGACTTGCAAACACCTTAGATGAACTTTAAATAACTCATCAAATGTTGTTGATGGATACTACATGAAATGATCCAGCAGCCATCTGGATATCCATTGGACGATCAAGCTACCATTTTCCAGATTGAGAAGGCAGTCAAATGAGAGAAAGGAGAAGAGTACCACACCAGATGGTGGTCCAGCTGAATGATGCAAGTGTGGGTACACAGCAAACAGTGAACACTTTCACCACTTGTTCAAAACCATATGGATGCCAAGACATGCAGCTAGTCCAAGGACACCTATTTCTTAAGAGAAAAAAAGGAAAGGGGGGCCATAACTTAGGGTACCAAGACCTAGTCTGCCAATTAACAGGAAGTTGCTGACTTTTCCAGAATCCACTGTTATCCAAAATAATTTACTTTGGAATAGTACAATCATGATAATGTTTGGAACTTCAGAAGTACCATTTATAAAGTAATAGAATAAAATAACTTAGAGAATATGTTGAAATAAGTTCCATTTACAACAAATGTTTTTTTTAGGCAAAAGTTAATAAGAAATGCATATTCTAAACTTCAGATATTATGTATGATTTTTATAGTGTGTTTCCCACAACTTTATATTATTAAAATCACAGTTGTTTTGAACATTTCAAACAAAGTACATTAAAACAGAAAATTATTAAGATGCCTAATGTTTAGAATTATTTGGAAAATATTAGACTGCAAACACCTAAAGCCTATACATTTGTGTCTATTAGATTACAACTTTATTAATGTTAAGAATGTGTGTGTGTGTGTGTGTGTGTGTGTGTGTGTGTGTGTGTGTCTGAGTGAATTGTGTTTGCAAGGAGAGTCTGGTCCAAACAAAGCATAGCAAAATGATGCATTTGATATGGAAAAGTTCTGGACAAACTCAAATGAAGGCAGGGACTCTAAAAAGATGTATTCTTGCTTGGTTCTGATCTCTGAAACTGTCAGCAGCAATTTTACTGATTGTTCACTCCATAAAATATTGGAAGGATCAGCCAAAACTAGTGAACTCTGAAGTGGAAAGGAAATAAATATGCATAAAGAGAAGATAGAAGAACATATTTTGATTTTTCCTTATCTATTCTATTTTTCCCTTCTATGAATTTTGTTATGAAGCTGCTTAGACAGCTTACTATAAATGATATGTAGAGATAACTCTAGTGATAATTGAACTATTGAAACTTAAAACCCATACTGACTTTTGCAGAATACTTTATTACGCACTGCTATCCTTATCTCATCTACACTCATGCAGAATACAAGCTACAGGAAACAGGAGTCTTTAGAGGTAATTTTACAGATAATATCTCAGAAGATGTAGAAATGGCAGTTCAAGCAATACACAAACAACTACAGTTCTACATTTAAGTTTACAGGGAATTAAGAAATCAGAAATATGTTCTCCAACAAATATATTTTCAGTGTAATTTTTGTGGTTCTGGAGACCAAACCCAGGGCCTCATGTATGGTAGGCAAGGGCTCTAACATTGTACTATATCCCCAGCCTTGTCAATATTTCTTAAAACCAACAATTCCATACAATCATAAATTTAAAAAAATTTAATCCCCATGGTCTTAAATTCTGGTAACAAACCTAAATCTAAACTGAGAAGGCCTCCATTTAAATAAATCTATTACAAGATAAACAATGTATGGAGCCTTCTTTATGTATCAAGCACAGTGCATGCTTTAAGTGGATTATTTAATTCTCACACTCACCCTGTGAAATAGACATTATTTATTTATTTTCAGTTTGATGGGCAGGAAGCAAATCCAAGAAAAAAAAAGGTGTCATCTGATGGATATAAAATAAACAAACTAACCAAAAAGTCCCCTTTGAACTTTATGCCTTTACTATCTTACTTCCTTTAAAATAATCTACCTAAAACATTATGTAACTAATTATTCTAAAAAACAAAGAAAACACATTTAAAAGAAGTCTTAAATATTTTTACTGGATAACATTAAGACTGTGTTGCTTCTGGGTGAAATTTGGTGCAGTTGTTCATTTTACTAAGGATTTGGTAAAAAATTAATATGCAATGTGTCAGAGTTCCTAATTTACATAAATCATTTTGTTAATTTAATAAAAATTAATTTTAGTGTTGGTTTTACTTATTACCTAATCTATACATTCCCAGGGTATTTTATCCTTCACATACGTCTTCCTTTGTAGGATAAATATTGACAAATTCTGTATGTATATGAATAACTTTTCTTAAAGATCTAGACTACCTATTCAAGCTTCATGGTCAATTGAAGTCGTAAAAGTTAATCAAAATATTGGCAATCATGAATATGTAAAAATTAAGGACTGTCTGATCCAAGTTTCAGTTGGTGGAATCAGTTATTCAAATACAAATGCTGTTCTCTTACCTAGAGATCTAACTCCAGATATGAGTGAAAAAGCAGGTATGGATTGGATTTAATAAAATTAATACTTCATTTAAGGACATTGCATTACACAGATGAACAAAAATCAACCAATAACTACAACTATGGAATACCTTATCAAGACACAAAAACTAAAAGAGACATTTCTTGTCATGTCTAAAAATTTTGCGTGGAGATGTCAGAGGTCCGATACACTCCATTTCTCAAGGTTTTGACTGGGTATATATTGGCAGGTGTTCATGTACACAATTAGGGTATATGTTATACTTGATTCTCCACCACATTAACTCACAGTCAATTTGTTGTAGAATTAGGCTATTAGTGCCATAAGTAATACACGCTGGATTACTTTTGATACTATTTTATTTAATGATTAACAAATAAATGTCTTTATGATGCTTAACTACACTATAAGGTAGTATATAAATGTTAAGTATTTGCTATTTACATTACATTTGCATTTGCTATTTACATTACTTGTAAAGAATACAAGCACACAGCTAACATCTGTGAACTTCATATAAGATGTATTTTGAAAAGCTCTGAAATATATATTCAAAATGTTAAAGATATCTCAAATAGTTATAATTATGTATTTGTTCGGAGTAAGTCAACTTCAATAACTATTTCAGATTTCCAGTTTTTATAAAATGTATCCCTCCTCCTGTACTGTTATTTCAAATAAATCACCAATTATTTTTTCAAAACAAGAAAACAGCATTTGACTACTTCTAGTAACACAGAAATTATATTATATATGTGTGTGCTTGCATTCAGGCATATATGTGTTCATTGAGATAAAAATATTTGGAATGAGATCCACCCTCTAATTCTTAATAGTTTGACAGAGTATTGTTAACTATAGGCAGCATCTTTTACAGCAGATCTCTAGAATTTGTTCATGTTTCGTAGCCAAAACTTTATATCTGTTGATTAAAAATTACTGTCCCTACTTCTTGGCAACCTCCGTCCCACCCTCTGCTTTTATGAGTTTTACTATTTTACGTTCCACATATAAACACAGTTATGAGGAGCTACCCTGCAACTGGCTTATTTTACTTAGCTTTACATGTCCTTAAGGCTAATCCATATTGTCACATATTTCAGTATGTCCTATTTTTAAGGATGGATAATATTCCATTATATGAATATCTCATTTTCTTTCAGCCATGCATCTGTGAATGGAGCCTTGGTTTGTGTCTATATCTTGGCTTTGTGAACGGTGAAAATAGGAGTGCTAATATGTCTTCAAACTCCTGCTCTCAGCTCTTGTGGGTAAATAGGCTTCAGTAAGATTGTTGAATTATGCTATTTCTATTTTTCTTTTATTTTGGGGAGAACACCATACTGTTTTCCAGGGCACCTACACCAACCAGTTTGTATTCCCATCAGCAGTGTACAAGTTCCCCAGTATGTCCAGACATTTTCCATCACTGTTGTCTTAGAAATAATAACCATCCTTACAGTTATGAGGCAATATCTCATTTGAATTTCTCTGTTGATTAGTAAAATTGAGCATTTTTTGTGTACCTGTTGGTTTTTGCATGTATTCATTAGAAAAATATTGTTTGAACTCCTTAGCTCATTTTTTTTTTTTGGTACTGGATTTTGAACTCAGGCCCTTATATTTGAAAGGCAGGCACCAGAACTACTGAGAGCTAAATCTCCAGCCCTGTCCTTAGCACTATTTTAAACTAGGTTGTTAAAGGGATATTTGTTTTTGCTATTCATATGTAGCAGTTCCGTATTTATTTTAAAAATTATCTCATCACCAATGGTTTGCTAATATTTTTTTTCACAGATTGCCTTTTCATTCTGTTGATTGTTCCCTAAATACACACACACACACACACACACACACACACACGTGTGCACGCATGCATGCACACATACATACATTTTACTTAGCTTTACATGTCCTTAAGGCTAATCCATATTGTCACATATTTCAGTATGTCCTATTTTTAAGGATGGATAATATTCCATTATATGAATATCTCATTTTCTTTCAGCCATGCATCTGTGAATGGAGCCTTGGTTTGTGTCTATATCTTGGCTTTGTGAACGGTGAAAATAGGAGTGCTAATATGTCTTCAAACTCCTGCTCTCAGCTCTTGTGGGTAAATAGGCTTCAGTAAGATTGTTGAATTATGCTATTTCTATTTTTCTTTTATTTTGGGGAGAACACCATACTGTTTTCCAGGGCACCTACACCAACCAGTTTGTATTCCCATCAGCAGTGTACAAGTTCCCCAGTATGTCCAGACATTTTCCATCACTGTTGTCTTAGAAATAATAACCATCCTTACAGTTATGAGGCAATATCTCATTTGAATTTCTCTGTTGATTAGTAAAATTGAGCATTTTTTGTGTACCTGTTGGTTTTTGCATGTATTCATTAGAAAAATATTGTTTGAACTCCTTAGCTCATTTTTTTTTTTTGGTACTGGATTTTGAACTCAGGCCCTTATATTTGAAAGGCAGGCACCAGAACTACTGAGAGCTAAATCTCCAGCCCTGTCCTTAGCACTATTTTAAACTAGGTTGTTAAAGGGATATTTGTTTTTGCTATTCATATGTAGCAGTTCCGTATTTATTTTAAAAATTATCTCATCACCAATGGTTTGCTAATATTTTTTTTCACAGATTGCCTTTTCATTCTGTTGATTGTTCCCTAAATACACACACACACACACACACACACACACACACGTGTGCACGCATGCATGCACACACATACATACACACAAAGTAATGAATAGATTCAGTAAAGTTGCAGGTCACAAATCAACATCCAAAAATCAGTTGTATTCCTATGCACTAAAAGCAAACTGTCTGAACAAGAAATAGATCTCAATGATAAATGTAACTGTACTGTATACTTAAAAAATACCAATAAACTCAATGAGAAAAATAAATAAATAAATAAATGAAACAAGGCAAAAAAAGAATTTAGGAATGTATTCCTGTTTACTAATGAATAAAAATAAATAAATACTTATAAGTAAACAACTAAAGAGAAGAGACTGACTTACCCTATAACCAAATTAAATAGTTGTCTTTATTATTTTGGAATAATTAACATCCAACATAAAGTGTACACTGTGTGATGTTAATAATTAGAAGCTCGTTTGTGATAAGCAGAATTTCTTATTAATAAAATTCAAATGTTTTCCACAAATCTGAGTTCAATATATTTAGATAATACATTATATTGGAAAAGTAATGCATATTTTGAGACTTCCAAGTGAAATTGCACCAAATTAGGAACATTTTCAACTGTATTGGTTTGTTACAGTGCAGTTTATGTCTTCATTTACAACACAAATAGGAAGTTCTTTAAAAGAATATACTTTATGAAAGCAGGGCTTCCAGTCCAAAAAGTCTCACTCAGAATATAGCTGTTAATGTATTGAAAGAATAATTTATTGCATAAACATATTGAAAAAGATTTTAATGTAGATGTTGTAGCATCATTTTTAGTGTTGGAATAAGAGATAACTTTTTCACAAGAGATTAACTCTTACTTCCACAAATACTCTGAATTAGTCGAAGAAATTGACAAAGCAGTCTTAAGACAAAGAATGGAGTGTTAAGAGTTTTATTCTCCTCCATAGTCCTTCATTCTGTCCTAAAGTTCAGGATGCTTTTAACACATCTCCTTCAGTGGACCCTTTATATTTTGAGATAGTCATGAAAGCAAAGCTGCACCTCAAGTGTGTGTGCTCATCTGTTATTAACAGATTCTGTCTTTCACTTAGTAAGTACTTGAGATCCATTCCGTATTGTAAGAAATTTAAATTTAAACTAAGTTCATGACCTTGTGTGGGATTTAATAAGTAATACGTTTGTAATAATAATTGCTCTAAAAATGAAACAGTATAAGGAGATAGAGAATATAGGTTGAGAGATGCTACATCCCACTTTATCAGAAAGTTGACTGAAATGAGAGAAAAATAAATTTGACTCTCTGAAAAGCAAATATTCCAGGAGAAAACAGCAAATGCAAAGATCATGTGACAGGAACATGCCTGGTGTGTTAAAAAATTTAATTATTCTGGTTCTATATTTTTTTTATTCCTGTGTCTTGGTACCTACTGTCTCTTCTAGAATTCATTCCTTGAATTTCATTCTCCACTTTTTTTTTTAACCTCACCTTTCAAGCACAGCATCATCTCCAGCACTTGTTCATTAAATCCTCAAACTGGTCCAAGTGCATTTCCTTCCTTGTTCTCACAGCATTTGTAGAAAATCCTAGCTAATTATTTCCAAATGTTGCCATTTTTGTTTTCATTGACTTTCACACTGGGTTGTTGCTACTTCAACAACAACAGTAACCAAAAAAACAGGAACCTTCTGTAATTAGTGCCTGTTGTTTCAGGACTCAGGACTGTGCTTGTGACATCATAGCACTCAAAGAACAAACATTATGTTTGGTGACACAATCATCATAAAAATTATTTCCCTTTCTCACAGTGTAATTGTAAAATGTTTTCTTCAGACACATCTTCAGAAAGGTAAATAAATGGGCCCCTATTTTGGAGATGTTATCATTATGAAATTCTCAATCTTCAAAATCAGCTCTTTTCTGGGACTCTTTAAAAATTATGGAACTAGCTTAGGCAAAACTAATTAAACATTTGCAAATAAAATAATAATAAAGACCTAATTTGCTGGAAGTAATTATTTCATACCAAAAGCCTGCAAATGAGACTATATTTAAAGGGAAAATTTTAAAGAAAAATCAAAGCCATGGAATTATTCTAGATTGTATTCTTCTGTTATCCAATTTTCATAATTAGAAGAATTATCATTCTAAGAACTATGTTTTTCAGATCTGGAATCTTTATTATTCAAAATTATAAAAAATAAGAGAATTATTATTATGAAGATAAACCAGAAGCATACAGTTATATTTCTCTTTTTGACATTGACAGAACTAAAATTACCTACGTAGTTGAATTTATCAAGATATTTTATTCACATGTTTCTAAAATTTGAGGTTTTTCTAAGTGCATTGTTTTCTCTGGATATTGAATCATTCCTATTGGTCACTGCAACAAAGATTTGCCTGAATCAAAGCCAATCACCTGATCACTGAACCACTTCCACTGTATTCCTTGGAGTAGGTGCAAGCTATTCTTTAATGTAATAGCTCTCTTCTCATTTGCCAGTACACTGCCAAATCTAAATTAACATCGATGCTATGTATGCATGGAAGATTGCTGCTTCTAATATTTCTCTTCCTTCTAGTACAGTTCCTACCCCACAGCATCAGTCTGTGCTCTTTGGGTGTGTATTTTCCTTTATGTGGCTCTCTTAACTTTATCAGAAATTAAATGAATGTCTGATTTCAGGCCTTTTAAAGCTACCCAAAGAGGGAAAAGAATGGCTTTAACTCCTAATAAAATAAAATTCAAATGATGAAGACCTGCTATGGAGAGAATAGATCAGCAATTTTAATACAATAGAAAATGTGGGTAAGAGAGTGTGCAGAGTGCGTCAGTAGCCCCAAGGAAAGACACTCAGCTCTCCTTGACAAGGTTTCCTGGAGAAAGTATCTGTCACCCAAGCTTAATCTGGAATAAAACTCATTTTTAGACATAGAAAACCACTTAATGTCATATGCAAAGACATAACACAGTGAAAATAAATGTAGATATTTAATGATCAGATGTAGATGTCTTAAAATCTAGAGGGAGAGGAAACTTTCTGGAAGGAACCTTGTTTATAACATTTCTTTAAATCTTTGTTAATCCTAAACTCTTCATAAATAGGCACTCTGTGAATATTTTTTGTTTGACCAAGTAAAGATTAAATTTGACTTTTAGTAAATTTAATATTATCCAGAGTTCAAATATAAGAAAATTAAATATCAAAAGTTACCACTAAAGGGTAGTAAAGTCGACATTTTCAGGTTTATTTATTCATTCAGTTTTTTGTGGTGCCAGAGATGAACACAGGCTTTTATGCATGCTAGGCAACTCCTTTACCACTGAACTACATCCCAAGATCAGAAATTTTAAGGTTTTGAAATTTTAAATGTTCAGATGTACAAAGAGATGTCATGCAGTGATAGTGCAGTTCAGTTGAGAAATCCTTTCCCCAGAAGTTAATCACTTTCACTTTTGGCTTTCTAAATGCCACTCTTTTATGAGCATCTTTTTGTTCTCAAAAAACAAAGCAAAACTAGGTTGTTTTCAAAAACTCCATTCTAAGATGTATTATATGCAGAGATTTTTAGAGAACAACAATCCAGCATTGCACATGATTCTTGGTAGCTATCAGGACTCATTCATTCATTAAGCGACTCTCTCTCTATTACCAGAAAGGAGACGAATTCAAAGTTCGCATTTCAAAAAACTATCCTAGTTTTTAAACAACATAAAATAAGGGTCAGCTCATGAGTAGTAAAATATCAAATGGTTAAATTCATAAATTGCCAAGATCTAATATAGACGAAAACCCTCATGTTTCTGGAGACGTCCTAAATGATATCTCTCCTCTTTTGTACTTATCAAAGTTATTATATCTCTCAGCCTTAAGGACTGCTGAACCAAAAAAGGAAGACCTAAATCAGTTGCCCTTCTTTTTGAGCTATCCTCGTTCATACTTCCATTAGGCTAAATTTTCTAAAATTGACTTAATTGCATACCTACAGACAAGTTTGCAGTATGTGAAAGTGCTTTGGAAAAAGTGAAGTACTCTAATATTAGAAGGGCTGCCAAAAGGTGAATGACACATCTAAGAAATTTGAGGTCGTTTTTCTATGATAATGCGAGTGACTCAAAGTCCTCTTAAATCAATCCTGCTCTTTTCTATATATTCTGGTTAAAAATTCAAAGCACTGGAAAGAGTTATTTGCTATTAGTTACTAGTCAATGCAAACAATTAAAATGTAAAATAGCTAACATTTTATTTCTCAAGAAGACTTCTTTGAAGTCTGTAAAACTAAAAATATTATAACCATTTCACCATTTCAATACCATCACCAGATAGGAAAGATCAGAAACAAAGCATTGTAACATGTTTGCTCACTTATGTTTTGCTTGTTTATAATTCATAATTATAATGTGTTACACAAATTTAAAGAATATTGATTTAGAGAGAATGGTAAGACAATTGGGCCCTACCCTAAATTCAGCCTCCTGTTTTTTTCTTTTAGGTAGTTAATATTGAAAGTCACATTTAATTGTAGGTACTTTGTTCACTGAAAACATACTGGGCTTCTAGGTTTGATTTCATACTTGTTATACGGTATGTGAGTTTCATGTTTTCTCACTGTTACTGGACTAATTTGTCTTTGACCAACAGGCTAGAATTCAGGTCTTTCGTTTCTCCATAATCAATCTGGTATTAATCCAAATAAATAGAGGTGGGAATTTTCTATTTATATCATTTTTTGAAAGCCGTAGCAGCTTCAGCGACTACCTAGGAGTGTATATTTTCAACCTTCACTGTAGAACAATGTGTTGCATTATTTAAAATAGTGATTTTAAAAATAAACTCTTCTAGGCTAGTCTTCTAGGGATACAACTGCCAACAAGGGATAGTCAGGTACAGTTAATATATGAATTTACTCTGCTGGGAGCTGTGCTGAATCAGAACGTACATGTCCTTTATGGAGGGAACAACTGCTTTCAGTGCTAACCAATTGTTCTACATGAACGTGAGCCCAGTATCATTAGAGCTTCCAAATTTTCAAGAGAATCCGGGAACAGAGGGATTTGTATAAAAATATCCTGATGTTTAAATACTGGCTTAGATTTTTTGAAAATGCTATGCTGGCCAAACACTGCTTTTGTGGACCAAATTCAGTCCACTGGCAGCCAATTTGCAATCTCTGCTACCCAGATATAATCTCAACTTTATCCATTTTACCCACTAATTAATTCAAGATTCACATTTGAGCATTGATGGAAATATGTCTGGGAATATTCTCAAATATATATATATATATATATATGTATATAGTATATATATAGTTCTAATATATGTATAGAGTATATATATATAGTATATGTATATAGTATATATATATAGTTCTAATGATAAAAAGTGATTTGTCATTTCTACATCCATTCTGGAGACATATTTTACTCTTTATCTTAAATCTTAACTCTTTTTAAACATTTGAAAAATATTTCCTTGTGTAAGTAACTGTTTAAAAGACAGATGGAAGAATGCAATCATAATTGGCACAGGGTCAATAAGAGGTATGCTCTCTAATATAAAAAATTCTAAGGAATTGAACATGTCACTACACTAATACAGTGTTAATAAAATTTTTTTAAAGGGCTGGGTAGATATATAAGTGCAAAGAGCCTAGTTCAATCCTCGGTAATGTAAAATAAATAAATAAAATAAGTAAAAGTTTGAGAGTACTTGTCCATCATTTTACAGAATCAAAAAACTTGATTTGTAAAGAAAAGGCACTTATCTTCAGATCAGTGTTTTGCTAAATGTCTGTGGAAGTGTCTCAGAAGATCTATGAACTATCTGAAATGTGCTAAATTCTTCATGGATCTGAAAATGGCATTTTCATATTACTTTTATCATATTCCCAAAGGAGTTTGTCCACCAACATAGGATATTGAAGATCAATGATTATACTATGTACTATTGAGATGAAAAGTGGCAATGAGTGTTGATGTTCAGAAGTCATTGTTGAGGAAAATAGGTGAATTTTCATTACAGATTCCATTAAAAAAAGAGCATATATAGGGGGCTGGGGATTTAGCTCAGTGCTGCCACACTGCCTGGCAACACAAGGTCCCAAGTTTAATTCCCAGTACTGAAAAACAGAGCAAATATAAAGCACTGATAGAGAATAAATTAGAAATGATAAGGTTGAGAAAAAAGTAATGCTAGTAGTAATATTGAAGATTGAGGATTAAGCAGGTGAATAAGATACTTTGATTGGAGAGAAAAAGAATTTATTGTGTAACACATTTAATTTTAAGCACATAGAAGACCTAGAGAGGTGTAGTAAGGACTTGAAAATGCAGCTGTAGATAGAAGCATCAGCCAGATTACCCAGGCAGAATAAAAATGTACAGAAGAAGACACTGATATTAACTAATTGGATTAATATGTTGACAAGTTTTCTTTACATTAAAGATCAAGGTCTTTGTCTTTGTAACTAGAGAGGGATGCAGGGATTGAAGGGAGGGCAGGGGAATGGGGGAAAAAAAGAATCAAAATAGGTTACATAAAGGTACACATTTCCAATGATGAATGTTATTATATTGTATACCTAAAATATACCAATAAAATTAAATTTTGTAAAAGATCAAGGTCCTCAGGATAGTACCCTTGCGATACACTCTTTTGAATCTCCTAGTGATTTTTTTCACTACAGTACCTATAGTAAATACTTCTTGAATGCTTCTTCAGTGAATAAATGAGAATAGCACCAAAAATAGAATGTAAGGAATGGGAAAGAAAAGAGGCCCCACAAGGAAGTTAAGAAGGATTGTATAACAGATGGGATGAGGACAAGAGTGGAAGCCAAAGTAGAAGAGTATTTTAAGACATAGAGAATGGCCCCATAGATTGAAATGCTTCGGGAAGATCATTGGAGATAAGGGTTGAAATCAGCCATTGAAGTCGGTAATAAGAGAACGTATTTTAGTTTAATCATTAGAACCAAACATTAAGATTTGGGACTAAATCCTTTGATAAATTGGAAATTAGTCCCCATAAGGCATGTTTCCAAACTCACATTTAGTAACAAACCTGATAGTATAGATCTAGCATAAGGGACTAACAGGAAATTAACTGCATTGCCTCATTGCAGGTTTCCTAATTTAAGGTGCTTCCCATTGACAGAATAAACTTAGCATTTGTGAAGGGAAAAAGATGAAACAAAAAACATTTCCACTTTGAGTCTCTAACAATTAAAAACTCTAAACATAGACATGTCTGGGAATGCATTGATTTTCCTAAAGGTTTAAAGATTTTCAGTTAATATCTTCCCACACTGAAAAATATACTAAAACACGACAGTAAATAAAATGACAGTAATTCTTTGACAAAAAGCACGTCTTTGATATTTGTTTTTATATTTTATTATTTCAAATATGTGCATCTTTCCATAACAAGCAAATAACCAGTTAAAAATTAAATCTATTACAAATCAACATGTTTATCCTAAAAAATTAAGATCTCATAAATATTCTATACCTTTCTGTAGCCCAAATATTTTTATTATTTTTCCTAATCTGGTGGATTTTTAAAATTAAATATTCAGAGATGTTCACTTATGTATGAAATAGATTATAATATTTAATTGGAATTTTTGAAAGACTGATCTATAATAAGTGGCTTCATTAAAATAGTATTGTTTTATTATTAAACAGTAATGGGAAAGTAAGTACAGTTTTTCAGAAACATCAGGATGGGTATTCATCTAAGTTTCACATACATAATAGTGCTTTACAGGTGTATTTAAATAATGTCTTAAACAACCAGAAATAATCTAGATTCCATATTTTTTTACCCACAGAAGCATTTGACACCCCTGAATTTACTGAACAACCAATGATCAAGAACTAGCATGGCCTCTGCAAACCCACCATAGCTAACAGGAAGTATGGCAAATAAGCTATAGATTTAGAGATTTTAAAATGTCAAGCAACACTAATAATTCATGTGTCATTGGACTGTATAACCAGAAGCATGTCAATGACAATGGCATGCTCTTTGGAAAGCTGGCAAAACTAACATCCTAATGTTTTGAGTTGAGAGAATATCACAAACTTTGGTAAATATTTTCTCTAGTATACAAGACTACTGATTTGTGTTTTATGTATTGCTATTATTTATTATGCCTCCTGGACATTTATCCCCAATACAAGGCTACACACACTGTCAGCTGACAAAGTGGCTGACATAGTATAATAGCAAAATGTGTAGGCAATAAAATAAATACCAGTAACTGAACAAGTCAAGTGTGCTAGAGGATACAAGGGATTTCACATGCTGGAAACATTTAATAAGAGAGATGACATAATAATTAGGGCACCTTTAAAGAGGCTACTCTTTTATTAAATCAAATTTGCTTAGCCTTATTATTTTTATTTTTATTACAAGATTGCATATTTTAGAAACTAACTTAAATTCAATGCTTAAAAATCTACTGGCTCTTCAGAAACTTTTAAAAATTTCATAATCTTCATTTTTTAAAGAACCTTTTAGAAAACAACTACATTTGAAGAGAAAGAGAATACCAGACATGAGAGAAAAGGAAAATGGTGTTTCATTGAATGATTTCTTTATTACCACTCTAAGAACGAAAAAAAAAGTGAAGAGCTATCAAGGAAGTCTCCCTCAAAAAAAGTATCTTTAGATGAATCTTTAATGAGGAAGAAAAAAAAAGATGTTCACCTAAGTCTTGTTTTATGCACACAATTCTGTTTTTCCTAATTAATATACTCACAGTTCTTAAGTTTAGCATGTAATTAAATGTCCAATGTCCAATAGCTTTGAATGATATTTCCTTATCCACTAAAAGACATATAGCTGAATTATATGGCACCAATAAAAATCCTTGATATGATTTGTGAACCTTTAACAATATTTCCTCTTAAGTGACACAATCATAACAAAACATAAAAAACGAATGTATGGTAAAAGGAGCTCACCATACATTATTTAAAACTTTCCCTTTGAGAGAAGCAAGAGCAGTAATGCATACTGAATAACTGCTTATCAACATGAAATGATTCTTTTCATTGAACTCAGAGCATAGATTTCTGACTGATCATTATGAGAAAAACAAATACCATCTACAAGTAATAATTAGAATGTAATATTATTTAACCTTCTGAAAAGAACATAAAATATGTATGTAGAAGTGCTGGAGCTAATAAAAATATCATGCAGATTACTTCAAAGCATTTCACATTTATATTGCTGAACTGCTAATAAAGTACAACAATGTTAGAACTATTTTCTTAAGTCCCATTAAAAATCTCTCAGTTGCATCAAGAATGGTTCAGCTCACTTGAAGTTACAGCCTGGTTTAGGAAAATTGCATTTTACTGCTCCTCTATTGATTTTTAGCAAATTTAAAAGTGTCACTATCTGCTCATTTTGCTTATCACTGAATTTAAAATGTCCACAGTATTTACATAGCTCTGAAAAATTACTGGTTTAATGTATTGTATTTTTAATGCAGTTCTTTTTGTGGTTTATATAGCTAGCTTGCTACCAAGAGGACACATTGATGTAATCTTTCTTTGTAGCATAACATGAAATCTCATATTTTTCTTTAATCGGCAGTGACATATTGACTAAGAAATAAAATCATTTCTCCTGTTCTTTTCACTTTTTTAGAAAAAAATCAGTATCTTAATTTTGTATTTACACTTTTTAATAAAACTGATAATACTAGTGGGTAGCTCAATACTCTAAGAATTATTTTCAAACAAGCACAATATTATCTTCAAATTAGCTAAAAAATATCAGGTTCTAATTTTTACTAAGCATCCTAATGAAAATCCCACACAAAGAAAATATATTTTTCACTTTTGGTTATGCATAACACCAGGTATTTAAAATACACATAAAATTCCAATCACACACATTTGCTGAATGTCAGTTGCATTAGTTATGCCTTACTTCACAATGATTTTGCAAATGATATAGTTAGAAGATGTTCTCAAAGAATATTTAAATATCTTGGTAAACATTATGCATCAATTGATATATAAACCAGGTTTTTCCTAACTCCTGTCAAATGAGATTCTTTTTCTAAAATAGACATAACTAAACAAAGTTATAGATTTATTTGCTAAGCATCCATTAAAAAAGTAATAACCACATGTGAAGAAAGTTAGATCACTCCAGTAATAATAAAATTTGCTTTCTGCATGCAAATTCATTGTGACTGTATATCTCAGTAGTGCCACTGTAGGAGCCTATAAGGAATTTCATTGTGCTCATGAAAACATACATTACAGGTTATTATTTAGGCATATATAAGAACCATATTTCTTCAAATTTCTAAAAAATATGGTTTGAAGAAAGGACCTAAAGGTGTAGGGAAGGTGTGATACATAGGGGAAGAACAAAAAGGGAAAAGAAAAAAATGTGAGAGAATGAAAAGATGAAAATAAAGTGTTTGTAGATGGGGAGGGGAGGAGGGGGTGAAGGGAGGGCAGAGGTAAGGGGAAAAAATGAGAATCAAGACTTGCCATGTAAAGGTACATGATCCCAACAATGAATGTAACTGTACTGTATCCCTAAAATGTACCAATAAACTCAATAAAATTAAAAAAAAGAACCATATTTCACTGAGACTTTAAACCTATAGCATTTTTGCCTACTAACTGAATTTGCTTTAATCTAGAAATTTTAAAATTATGTTAAACTATATTTAACTTTTTGTTTTTAATTGTTTTTAAGATTATATCTTTCAGTTTTCAGAGCAGATTGCAATTTTTTGACTTTGATATCAGATAAGGAATGAAGAGGAAAAATTGAGAATGCCTCATATTCATTCATTAAATATTCTTTATAGCTTATTGCTATTATATTCAGGACATGGTGTAACTATGTATCTGGTACCAACCAAACTTTATACACATTAATTTAATGTAATTCATTGAAAATATTATTTCATATCTGTATTTACCCAGTCAAACTGTTGAATAAAGATCAAAGCTGTGGTACTTACAACTAACCAAAATTGTCCCAGAGAAGTATTTTCCTGAAGTGAATCTTTGTTATCTGGATGAATTGAAATAACTGTTCAATTAGTATGCTTACTTCCAAATTATGGTTTTAAGATCATTCTTCTGTTTCTGTTGTTAAAAGTTTGGTGCTGATAATATAACAGAACATAATTGTTAGTACAAAGGCAAAGTTATTTAACAACATTAAGACTTGGTTTTGAAATACTGTAAATGAACCAAAAATTTATATTTATTTTCAAATGTACAGATTCAAATTTTCCAAAAACAAGATTCTTTGTAAATAGGGACTTAGAGTATATGTTGCAAAGTATTTTAACAGGAAAAAAATGTTTATCTGATGAATTATGAAGACCTTTTTGTAAGGCTTTATGATTGTTTCTTAATTATTATCTAGGACCTTCTAAAATTTTTTAAATTACCAACTCAGCTTTGATTGTTTTACATTTCAGAAAATAAAGTATTGGAGATTTTATTTTATATTAAGCCCTGTCCTTCAATGACTTATAATAATCATATGAATCAAATTATTAAATATAACCCAGTTGGTCACCCGGGAATAATTGTGGAATTTTCAAATGCATAGGGACAATCTGATAGTATTTTTGATAGTGTCACACAGGACCACATGACTAGATGAAATATAGTATGCTTCTTTTTCACTATCATGGGATAGGTCTATCTTTTGAAAAGGGTTATTACAATTACAAATATGTGTATTTAACTTTATGCAATTTTGAATAAGTAGAAGTCTGAACAAATATAAAAGACTAGACTGGTCACCTTATCATTTTCAAAGTTCTTGTTATTTAACTTTACTACAGTGTGACCAAATGCCTGAGAAAGACGCTGCAGATCAGGACATGTTTATTTTGATTCATGGTTTCATCGCTTTCACTCTATGGTTAACTGGCTCCACGGCTTTAAGCTTCTTGTCTGGCAGAAATGTCATGAAGAATGTGGCAGAAGAATGTGGTAAAGGAAAACTTCCCACTCCAAGGCAGCCGAGAAACAAAAAAAAGAAAAGAATCAGAGAAAAAGAGGTCAGGGTCAAGATGCATTCTTCAAAGCTATGGCCCCAGTGGCTCCAAATGCGTCCCACGTCTTAACAGCCTATTCATCTAGGAACTCATCAATGAATTCACCCATTGTGCAGGTCAGCACATTTTTAGAAACTGCTTAATCCACTCGAGGTGATAATCATAATTAACCAACACAATATTGCCTTGCATTTAAATACGTGTAGATAGAAATAGGCGCAAATGTGTATGTTCTTACATGCAAAGGATTCCTCATAAATGTATGTGACCCTTTTTCACAATGCTTCCAATTATCATTCCACTCTTATTTATTTAAAACATTTTCGTATTATGAAAAATAAACAACTTTAATTGTTTTAATATCTGTTCTTCGTATGTATGTATTATAATTTATTTTCCAGCTTCTATATTGTTGGTTGTTATTGTCATATATCAGTATTACAAACATTATTCTCAAAAAAGCCTCTCAAAGCAAATTTTCATTACTATTTTAGCATTTTCTTTTAATAGAGTCCCAGGATTGCCAAATAATACAATTATTTTAAGTTTCTTATTGTATTTTACAAATTGATTTTTAGAGGGTTTACCAATTAATTTCCACTATTTGTGTTTTAAAGTACTTACATTAATTGCAGACCCTACTTTCAGTAAAATGTTACTGATTTGATAG
This sequence comes from Fukomys damarensis, assembly GCF_012274545.1. Taxonomy (NCBI): domain Eukaryota; kingdom Metazoa; phylum Chordata; class Mammalia; order Rodentia; family Bathyergidae; genus Fukomys; species Fukomys damarensis. The sequence continues at coordinate 31,040,370 of NW_022900945.1, read as the reverse complement.
CTGGCAAGACACATCACCTGTTGTTTGTGGCTAACATTCATCAAATAAAGAGGAAGCCAGAGCTGCATTAAAGATACAGGCTTATAATAGATACTTGGGTCCTAAAGGTGACCTGACTTGGCCAGAATTTCCCACTAATAAATGTATAATTAGACTCCAGGTCGATTTCAGGGATAGTCAACTCAGGGTATTTCATATAGCGCAGGGCTTGGACTTGACTTCCAAAATGACTGAATTTGCTTAGGGTAGAAAGAAAAGAACTCTCCAAAATCATTGCCTATAACCGATTTTGTTTTTAAAAGCTTTTAAAAAAAATACAGTTAACTAAATCTATCATGGAGTGACAGATTTCCGAATCTTTTTTCCTGAGAAACAAAGCAGAGGGTTTTTTTGTTTTTTAAATTTTCTACTATTGGATTCCATTTCCAAATGTGAGGGCAATAGAACAAGTAGAATCATTTTCATTTTTTACTTGTGACAACACTACCCAATTGTGTTTATAGAGCTGGTTATCCTTTAACTTCTCTTACCCTCTTGAGGATCTCTTCTCTGCAAGACATAAAAAAAGAAAAGAAAATTGCATTGTAGTAGAAGAGATTAAAGATACATATAACAATTTCTAGACAGGAAGAATTGTTAAGTTTGGAACACACTGAAAGAAATTGATAATTCAGTCTTTCTTTATGTCTGTCTCTCTATCATTCTCATCTTTCTAATCTCTTTAAAGGCATATGTTTTCAAAGTTAAAACTGATCAGTGTGGTGCTTTGTTTCAGAGATCATCATTATTAAGCACAGGTTAGAAGAAAAACATTGAACATTATAGTATTTTAAGCTAATAAAGAAGCTATATTTATGATAAAGTATATAGCAGGCACATTACTCTCCCCCAAATCATTAATTATTACTTTATTTAAGTAAAGTCACTAGAAATTTGATTTGCTATTTTAACCCCAAAATTTGTATTGGAAGTTTCAGAGAAGGTAAAAACCCAAATAAATATGGATTAGGTCACATTTGCTGATTGTCTTTCCTTGTATCCTAAAGCTCAAATTCTCATCTCTCATCATTACAAGTACTGGAAGCAATGCTAATAGTAAACTAGGATGCTATATGGAAATATCTTTTGATAAAACTTATGCTCAAGGAAATAAAACAAAATCTGTAGTACTTTTAAAGTTAAACATTTCTTTCAAATCAAACACAGAGCTTCACAACAGTTATGCTAATATACTCAGTGTGTGCAAACAGACTGCAGGTATACAAGCAACAGAGATCTCTGCAGTCCACAGGTGTTTGAGGTCAAGCCTGGAGTCCAGACCTTTCCTAGCCTTTGGCCTCTGATGGAAGAAACCTTCTCTTTTTATTCCAATTTGGTATGCAGATTCTCTTTTCAATGTGTAAAAATTTAAGAAACCATGCTGTACAATACATATGGCAGACTTCAGTGTTGGTGGTTCAATTAAAAATGATCGAGCTAACAGTGAAGAATAAATCCATTAATGGAGATCTCATAAATGCCCTGTAAAGAAGAGAGGTGACTTCTCCTTGTAGTCTACCAATTGAAAACAGTGTGTTTGTGTTTGAAGTGATCATCTTCCCAAGATTTCAAGGATATGTGACAAAGAAAACTATTAATACTTTGAATCTCTTACATCAACAGGGTGATGATTAATACAAGCTTCCTCACTCTGATAAACAAACAGATAATATTTATTTTTGTATCTTGGCGTTCTGCTTTTAAAAGTTGATTGTGCAATGCCATGGATATTTAAATCACTACTAGTAAAAATCATTGTCCTCTAAATTTTATTTTTGCTCCATAGGTATAGGTAGAATTTTGGACCAAAAAAGTAAGATAGTTTGTTTACTTTATTGTAGGAATATCTCTAAGAGTTCGTGCTTCTTAATTCACCTTTAGTGACCAATATATTTTTTCTGATCTTTGAAAATATACTCAAAGCAATCACAATGGAATTTGTGACTCTTGAAAATTATTCATGTTTTTAAAACATATATTTATAAACTGTTTTACTAATAAAAAAATCCCCCAACACAAGGCCGAAAGTCCTGCTTATTTTTTATTTTGCTTTTGTATATGCAGAGTTTTTTTATAGATAGAATTTATTTCAACGTGATGTTTTACTGCCTTTGTTTTTAATTTAATTTCTCTTTTAAAGAATTTCCATGAGAAAATGTGGCAATCTAAATTTTATATGTGTACAATAATAATAATACGTGTTAATTAAAATGATAATACTGTTATTTAGAAATGAAATATCAAGAAATCTAAGCCTCCACTACCACATAGGCTTTCAAAAAAGTAATAGTGGGAAACATTGTCTCTTGGTCATATCATAGAAACATTAGATGTTTTTTAAAATTGGCTATTAAGTTTTATATTTTAAATTCTTCCATGTTGCCATGAGTATGTTTTCATAAGCCATCTGAGTTATGTCAAACTTCTTTTTCTTAGTGTCCCACAAAATGTAAATAAATCACTTAATTATTTGTGCATAGATATTAAGGGCCATGTCCTATCACAGTATTTCATTATCTCAATTAATTTCCCAACTTCTGAGGTAGGAATTATTATCCCAATATAACACCTGAGAAAACAGAGTTATACATTGGTTAGGTAATTTATCTGTGGGTTAACAACTAGGAAGTGGGTTTCAAACTCTGTTCATGTGACATCCAAAGTCTACAGTGTTTTCCATTTAACCACCTTTCCACTTAACCACAGCTTGAAATATGTATAGGACAATCAGAGTGAGTAGAAAATGCCAAGTTTGAAAGACAAACATGAGGAAATACAGTGTATTTCCACTGAAAACTGGAGAATTGTATGGCCAAGGACTCAAGGATAGGTCTAGAATGAGCTCAGTCAAGGACATAAATTTGCTCCTTAATTGAGCAGAAGTAGTGCTTCATAATTTGAACCCATTTGTTATATTCAGAGGACATGAGAACTTTTCATGAGTTCTCAGTCAAAACAAAAATGACAAGGATAATGAGAGCCCTTAGGAGTTGCTCATTTTTACTTTGTGTAAGAACCAAGTGGTTATGAAAGCAGCTCTTAATCACCAGAGAGTGCTAAAGGAAGACATGGTGAAAGTGATCAATCATTTGAACGAAGGCTGGTTGGTACTCATATCCTCAACACCTAGAACTGCACCTGGCCCATAATAGATGTTCAACAATAGCTATTAAGTGAATAAATGCACTTGAAGATTAAAGCAAGGCTTCCTTTAGTATTATTAAAAATTAATTATGACTCTCTAGATCTGGTAACACTTGCATCCAGACATTTATCCCCAAACCCCTCCCATTGTCATTTAAGAAAATTTGGAAGTTTCTTAACCTGATTCTATAATCAGTGAATTCCACTAGAATCATAGTACCCCAAACTTCAAGGAGGGGGGTGGTCCCTGAGTCTAGCCTCTTATATTAAGTCGCCATCTAGCCTCCAAGTAGCAACTATTATGCTCAGAGAGCTTTCTGAAACCTGCCTGAATATGAGGCTCTATTAGAGCAATTATTCTGGAAAGTACAGATTCTCACTTTTTAAAAAAATCTATCTCTATCGCTTCTCAGCCTTTTGGCTAAGATCAAGTGTAATAAAAATCTATCTCTAAAACTTTTTATTTGAAAAGCTACATCTCAGGTAATTTTTTCGAACAAGTATGAGCAATGTTTTTCTAAAATACCCATCTCCATTTTTAAAGAGCTCAGCTGGAAATTTCTGTGAACTAACTTTCCTGCTCAAACTCTGGTACAAGTGGACCAGAAATAGCCATCTTCACCTATTCAGTCATGCAGCATTTATTCAATAATATTTAATTAAATCTTTGTGTGAGGCATCTGGGGTACAGAAATGAAAAAGACAGGACTTGTCACATATATCTGGAATTATGTCTAAGTACAACAACATTCAAAGGTGGATTCATGGGTTTACAGGGCAGCCACTGAGCAATTCTGAGTATAAGTATAGCCTAATCAGATTTTAATATTGGAAAGATCATTTTGGGAATGATATCAGGGTTGGTGGTGAATGGTGACATATGAATTGTGAAAAGTAACTGGTAAGAAGCTATTTCTGTAGTACAACCAAGAGTGAGCACATACACTAGGATAAAGGCAGCCAGGACAGAAAACAGGATTTTATAGGACTGTTTCTATCCAGTTTTAATGAATAAGAATATTAGATTTACAATCAAATTGAAAGATATATTTTTACAAAATTAGTAAATCTCAGGGAGTGTCAAACAATCAAAAGTCATCTTATCACTCCTGCTAAACATTGATCAAGCCCTAATATATATTTGGTGTTAAGTTGGAGATACAAAGATAAGCAAAATGAATAAGATACAAACCCTGCTCTCAAGGGTCTATTTATAGAAAGAGAATCAGAATTATGCAGAAATGATTATAATAAAACAGAACTGTATTTAATAGAAGGCTTATAATGTTATTAAAAAGTATCTCCTTAATAAAATGCTGCATTTAATTTTAGTGAATATTCATATGGAAGCATAATGAATAAATAATCCTTCCAGAAATAGTGTAGAAAAATATGGGATATTTTATACATTTATTTACAATGCATTCTCTTTGGAGAGGAGTTGTGGGAGGAAGGGAGATATTATTTATCCCAGTAGATGGGGAAAGGTCTACATCTCCAACAGAAAAATTAAATCCAGGAAAGGAACAGAAGACTTCCCAGAATATTATTTACAAAAATCAGTGTTTTGAATCAAATTTCTCTTTAAATTGCTTCTCAATGTTACAGAAGAAGCTCCCTACTGAATGAGATGTTTGGCAGAGATTTGGGGAACATTTATCCAAAGTGTCAGAACTACTTTTCCCTTTGCTAAAATGTTAGCAAAAATCTTTGAAAGAGGCAACATATTTGCAATACATCATTGTCAAATTTCCCATAAAGGTTCAATGTGTGAGAGATGTGAATCAGATTGTCAGTGACAGGCTTACAATATTGACTTTCCATGAACATGTTTTTGATTTTGCAGTTACTTCTCCACTTTAACATTGAATTTCACTTTTGAGATTAATTTTTTACAAGTTTTAATCCCATGGGATCTTTTAATCTATCATACATCATGCCCTATACTTCACCCTACTGCTAGATAATAAGTATATAAGCAATTAAATCAATTTAAAGATCGGCCAAAAGGATACAAAAGTTAATAAAGAAAACTTGTCTGACAACAATCAAAATGAACTCCAAGTTGAAAAAGAAAAAATATGTACTTTCTTGCAGATTGGATTACCCACTGGGCTAGAGACTTTGCATACATCTCTTCAAGATCTAAACTCATTGCATTGGAGTTATTTGTTTTCATCATCTTTTTTTTCTGGAGTATATATATTTTGGAGAGGATGCAACATATCTTACTCTTGTATACAGAGAAATCCTAGGCACAAAGTTGGCTCTTATGATAGATGACTGATTGATTGCTTAACTGAAATATTGAATTATTCTATTTTACTAGTTTGTGTTGCGCCAGTGGTATTTTACTTATATTTGATATTCAGTTTGAACTAGTGTGAAACTTGATTTAACAATTCTTTTTAATGTTACATAGTAGCTAAAAAGCAAAATTACAAAACTAATATGTATTTTTCCTTCTAAAAAATGAATAGATATAGTAATAGGTTTCTAAAGTAGTGAATAGTTTTTCATGGATAAGATTTACCTGTGCACTTACATACTCCCATAATAGCTTTTCCAAGAGGAACAAAAAGATGATCAACTCTAAGCTTGAAAATCTGTAATGAAAAATTAAAGAAAAATAGTATCCCAGAGGAAATATATATGTTGGCAAGAAAAAAAATCAGTCCCTGAATCTTCCAAAAATGACTGAATTATCTAGTAGTCCTCTTCCAGTACACTATTTGTTCAATTGCACTGTCTCTAATACTCTCTGAAGGATAATTGGGTAAAAACTTAGAATTCTGTAAATAATAAAAATAGGCATCCTGCCCCTCAGAGGAAAAGAGAGAGAGAGAGAGAGAGAGAGAGAGAGAGAG
>NW_022900945.1:30971918-31033929 GCF_012274545.1 Fukomys damarensis | reverse complement strand
GCCCCACAGAGAAAAAAAGAGAGAGAGAGAGAGAGAGAGAGAGAGAGAGAGAGAGAGAGAGAGAGAGAGAGGGAGGGAGGGAGAGAGAAACATCCAGTAAGGGAAAGAATACTAAAGAAAAGAATAGTCATGCCAAATCTTAGAAGATAATGAGCATGTAAAAAGCAAATAACGTATTTAACTATGATGACAGAATGTAACTCAGTGAAAAATATAAAATGTGCTTTAATCTATAAATAAGACAATGGCCTCAGGTAATTTGTACAGTCTCCTTATATCTCTGTTATTTACACTGAGGCTAGTGCCATATAAAATGTTGATATTTGTGTCTGAAGGTGGTTTTGAATCATATGTAACAAATCTGCACAACTGTTTTGTTTTAGGAGTAGGAAAGGGTTGGCAATAAAATTACTAACACTCTCAACTAGTCCTCTTGCGAGCAATAGTGTACATTGGCAAGTTGAAATTTCAGCTGCAGTCAGTTGGTGAGCCTAAAATAAACCAAAACCAACTATCTAGTAAGTGTTAGAATCAGATTTAAATTAATGCATGGGGAAAACAAAATATACAAACTTGAATTTTAGTGTCACATCAGCTCAGCTAAAGTATCCATATGGTGTCAAATAATGCATCTTTATTTAATCTTATTTTAAATTCATAAATGAGATATTCTTATATCTTAATGAATTTTAGAAAATGAGCCCAGTTCTTGCTTAATATACTGCTCTCAGCATATGGGTCATAGATAAGATGTGAGACATCATTCAATATAAAAACTGTGGAAAAAAAAAAAGAAAATGCTTTGTAAGAATCAATGTTTATTGCTACAAAATCCCACATATTTTGAGTGGTCAGATCACAGACCTGCCCAATGGCTGGCAGGTGAGTTTCCTATCTTCACAAAATAAATTAAGTAGGAATTATTAATATTTTTGACTAATGCCTCTGGTGAATGTTGTAGGAAGATGTATTTAAATGATGAAATCATGATGCAGTCAAGGATTTGTGACTAAGCATGAGGAAGATCTATAGATCTATGGCTGACTTAAAGTAGTGTATCAGTTCTTCATGTAACATGTTGGACAGAATCCTTCAGTAGAATTGTGTAATAGCTATTATCTTCAAATTCCAGATAACAAACTAAATCTTGGGATAAAAAAGTGTTCAGGGTCAAAGATAGCAAAACCTTCTAGAATTTGCTACAAAGACACACTATAGAGTTCATAATTTTTTTTTTTTTTTTTTTTTTTTAGTACTGAGTATCAACTCAGGACTTTGCACTTGTGAGGCAGGCAGTGGCACCACTGAGCTAACTCTCCAGCCCAGTTCATAATCTTTTTCTATAAAATAAAGATAATGAAAACATAGCTCAACAATTTGCCTAGAACTCATACAATTTGTATCATTTATATATAGCTATAATTTTTATTTGCATAGGGTATATTAACAAAAATACTCTATTTCTTCAATTATTTTAATTTATCTTAAAGATTTTAACAAACTGATAGAATTCATGGGTAGCTTTCTAGTGCTTTTAATGTTTTAAGAGATAGTTACGACTCTGAAATTGAATAACCGTTAGGATAACAATGGCAGTATTTCTTTCAGTATTTAATCAAAGGCATTTTAAAATGTCACTCCCAGCATATCTTATCAGGATGCCTATAAGCATACATAATCCAATATGTATTGGGTTATATTACATGTTACAAGACCGATCAAAGCATTTCTAATTTTCAGTTCTCTATAGAGTTTCTTTGTTTGAACATCACTGGGAACATAGGTCACAACCTGGAAAGAGTAAAAATATATACATATTTTCATTAGTATTTTCAATCATTGATGTGCATACATGAAAATAAATCATAGTGAAACAGTTATTTCAAAAGATGATTGGAAGTATAAAGCTCCTCCTAGAATTTCTATTATTTATCTGGTTGTTTTGTAAATGCCTTGCCCCAACTAGAACATGAGCTTTCTAAAAATGAAGACAGCATCTTTTCTCTGTTACTTTGATGCATAACACAGTTCTGGTATTCACTGTTACGTATTGAATAAACAAATTAATGAATGGTATAAAGTAAAATAACAAATTACAGAATGGTATCATAGGTTATAATCCATGCTCTTATCCATGAATAGATCTGATTTCTTCTTACACGTCCTTGAATACTTGAAAATACATCTTTAGTTCTTCTAGGCAAAAATTTTACAGAAGAAAGTTATATTTAATCGTGTATAGATGAAAAAGAATTATTACTCAAAAGCAACAGGAGCCACCTCTAGTGCCCCTCACAAAAGCTGAAAGGAGATGACTTTCCTTGAATTCTAAGCAATTGTTGCATGCTGATCCCTGGACAATAATATAAAGCTGGTAAAGTTTGTTTTTGAGATGACCTCCAACCTCCTGTTTTTGAACTTTTTTGACTTGTTGCCTTTATTCACAGGCATCCAAAGCCTTTGGAATGTGTGCTAACTATAAAATCTCTGATGTGAGAAAAGCTTATGCTTTGCCTCCCCTCAAACCAGGCAAATATCCTGGGTGTGAGTTCATTTAACTGTACTTCATCCCATCAGTATTAAATTGGAATAATAGTCATTTCCATGTAAGAATACTTAAAAAACCAAACAACATTAAACCCACGATTGATGTTGCTTGAAAGAAGAGTCTAAAAATTAAACAAGTTCCTAAGGCCCTCCTTGCCATGAAATATCTATGACCCTAAAAAACTTGTTCTCTTCCTTATACAAATTTCCATCTCTCCTTGTGACTACTGGTACAGAAGAAGCCAATCTGATTATTACCTACTTTTATTTATTTTAAGATAAAATGTCTGATAAAGATAGCAATTACCTTACTTTGTTGATCTTTTTAAAGAGGGAAGTATGAATCCAGTTATTAAGTAGGCAAGTTCTTCTTGTATCTAACCTTACTGTTAACCCATATCCTAAGAAACACAGGGGTCAGAAAGGTACCACCTAAAAAAGCAAGGTCTAGTCATCTCAATTTTCAGATTCCAGTACATAAAGGATGGTAATTTAATATACTTAAATTTGCTAGTCTGAAAGTTTAATTAAGAGAAACCAAGACTCTACAATAGTTTTGCATCAATATATAGAATAGCTGGACTTAACCACTAGATGACTTATATTTCCACAATGATTGTTAAAATTATATTTGTGCTTGTAGATGGGGAGGAGAGGAGGGGGTGAAGGGAGGGCAGAGGTAAGGAGAAAAAAGAGAGAATCAAGACTTGCCATGTAAAGGTACATGATCCCAACAATGAATGTAACTGTACTGTATCCCTAAATGTACCAATAAACTCAATTTAAAAAAAAAATTTTCAAAAAAAAATTATATTTGTAAAAGAAACCAAGTGTAACCATTTTAGAAGTTATAGAAAAAGCATACTCTAAGAGGTAAAATTAAAATTAGAAAAAATGAGACCATTTATAATGGGCCATTATGACTCTGAATAATGATGATTATTGGTTCTGCTTAATAAAATTGTCTGCTAATGCAAAGTATGTATTAAGCTAAATCATATTTTGTTATCATTCTACCATGCTACAAAATTCAAAGCAAACTTTAAAAAATAAATCTACAACAAAATAGACCAATATTAACTTTTCATATCTATTCTCAAATAGTTTTAATTAAGAAATCCATGTGAAAAATGAAAAATGTTCAAAATTTTGCTTTATAGTAGAGCAAACGACCAAATATTTTATATAAATAAGGTAGTTTTGATATGATAAATGGCAGAAACAGCTTTCCACAAATTTTTCTTCTATTATTCAGCTTTGCCCCTTTATCTCAAATCTGTCCTTTCTTACTATTCCCTGGTGTCCTCTCTGTAAAGCCATATAGTCATTGTTAAATTTGATTGCATTTAGTCAAGAATTTCTCTCAAAAGTGCTTTTGGAACTCCCAAAATTGTAATCAAGCTTTAGGTGACCTCATGTGTTATCAAAATACAGAGTTTTAGTACGGCGAGACCCATGAATCTGTATTTTAATGTATTCCATAGGTGTTTTTTAATATCTCTGATTTCAGAGTTATTGTGCTTGAACTATATATGATCAGTAGAGACAACCTATTAAGATGAGAACATATATATTGCTAAGCTTAGCAGTTGATTTATATCTGCTCCATTGCTGAAAACATTTATTGAGGATATACATGTGACAAACTGCTCATTTAGGTAGTAGAACAGAATGAAAAGGATACAGCTTATAGTCTGATTTTAAGAGTTTCTTCTCTAGAATTATTATTTCAATATTATAGCATTATGTTCACAAAACAATACAGAATCCTGTCTTCTGTCTCTACAAATGTAAGCCAAAACAAAACAAAACAAATGAATTTCATTCATCACAAACATAATCCAGTTATTCAAATAAAAATTAATACACAGTATGCATAGGAGACTAGACATTGTAGACATAGGCAGAGTTAAAATGAATGAATTGAAAGAAGAAAGCCTGTGAGATGCAGTACAGTAAAAGAAAAGTATTCAAAAGTATTTAGAAGAAGTGGAAAAAAATCAAGAAATTCTGACATATATCTAATCTGAATTTTAGTAAGAAATAATAGTCTGTTGAAAAAAGAAGTCTTTGAAATGATACCTGAAAACTTCAGCTGAAGAAAACAAAGGTGTATAAATAAAACAAATTGTACTTAGCCGATCATTTTTTAGTGAAATCAAAGAATATCAAAGACAAAAAGGCACTTTTGGAAACAAGCAAATAAAAGCTGATCTTCAAAGGATCTACAAAGGAAAAATCAGGATGATAGCAGACCTCATTAACATTAGGAAAGGCCAGAAGGCAGTGGGAAAAATAACTTCAAAGTGCACGGGAAATATATGTCAAAGTAAAGTTAAACATTTAGAGAAAGAGTGTACCAAAAAAGTTTAAACATGCACAGTAGCAGAATTTCCTACCTTCACTTGAGAGAATTATTAAAGCACATGCTTCATTAAGAACAAAGAAATCCAGAAAGGAGGAGTGTGATTCAGGAAACAATATAGAGCAAATAAATCATTATTTTTTTATTGTTCAATCCAACCTAAGTTTCGGATAAAATGGCAATTGTGCTGCAAACATTATTTTTATTGTGTAAATAAAAATTACCACTAAGTTACATATGATGCAAATGTTTTTGGCAAGAGATTTATAAAAAATATATCATGACAGTCTATTTTATTCTATAGCTTAAATTAAATTGGGAAGTTATCAAGGGACATGTGAATTAACATTAAATAGGCAATCAAAATCAGTTTATTCTCCCTATGTGTCATCTATTTAACAGGAAGATAAATGTTATTAATATAAAAAAGATTGTGTTTCCCCTAAAATATTTGTTTCCCCAACAGGATTTTTTTTCCTAGTTTTAAGTAGCACATTTTTACATAGTTTTGAATGTATAAAACATGTAATCACTGAGCAATTAGCAATTAGCTCTTCAAAAAGAATGAAAGTTCTTATCTTTAAAATTACTTATGAGAGAGCCTGATTTTTCAAGGTATAGATATTAACACTTATTATAGTAGTATTGACAAAGAGAAGCAGCCAAATGTGGCAGGAAAAAAAATACCCTGATTATTATATAATTTAGAGGGTTTTCTGTGGGGTTGGATTGGTGCGCAGCTGATCGATAGCTCTCATTTATATTGAAGCTACACTTAAAATGTTCACACTGTTTTTCAATTGTTTTCATTGCTTAGTGTTTTGAGCTTTCTTCTGGAGAAGTAACAAAAACATTTTTAAGTAACCAAATGCTTGGTTCAGTCAGAGAAATAATTTTTTTTCTTTTTTTCCCCTCTTCAAGAGATGATTGTGCTACTTTGGAAGAATAATGTCAAGAGATAACAAAGAAATTAATATGAACTTTCATATTTAACAAAAAATTCAAAGGATGAAACTATAATAATCTCAGTTTGGTGTTCATTCAAAAATATCATTGGCATTGTTGACATTCATACATTGTCAACGCTCACTAACAGTGATCAAGCAAACACCTGCTTGGTCCATGCAATCAGGAGAAAATAGTTATCAAGTCATTTAGCAACAACAACAACAATAAAGTCAAACAAACCATTTTGATTAAGTGCTTTGAATCTTTTTGTGTGTAGTGTGAAAGTAAATAAAACACCTGATTGATTAAAGTTTTTTTTCTGCTAATTGCTACAGAATATAATTCTGTCTTTTTTCCCTAAATTTATTTTCTTACATTTCCATGCAATTAAGAAAATGACCCCTTATTTTTTTCTCCATAATTCCTTATTGCATTCTCTCACATTCTCTAACCTTGTGTGCCTGATAAGCAGCTCCCAGTTATGCCACCATGATTTCTATTCCTGAGGGCAAGTAATAATTAAGAACAAGAAGGTAGGAGTGTCCCTTTCACATCTCAGATTGCAGTGTTTGAGGATCTTTTTCCTTCAAATATTCAAATAGAAATACACTAAAGGAGACAACACAATTCAAGAAAAAAATTCAATTAAAAGGCAAAAACATACCCATAAAATGTTCAAAAACAAAATAAACTGTTTTTAATAGCATTGCTTATAATCTGGAAGGAAAGTGAATAGAGCTATTGGGATTATATAAAATCCTTCTGGCAGTAATTCAAATATATTAAGTACTCATAGATCAAAGATAAACTATGATAAAGAATCTGAAGAAAAGACAGCTGTGGGAAAGTCTTATCACCCCTATTCTTAACATAGTATCGTCTAAGGCCATACTACCCTGCACGTGCTTGATTTCGTCTGATCTTAATATAGTATCTTATCAAATTGAATTGAATAAGTATACTGATTACATATTCAGATAGTCATTCTTTCTAATAATTTTGGACTAAATATTTTATTCATGTAAATCTCATTTCTTCTTTAGTGTATTTTTGAAGCATTTATTTTTATCATATGCAAAAATTGTCAATTCAGGACAAAGATCAACTAAGATGGACTATGGTGAATGGCTCTATGGATTAATCACTGAGGAGCATTCACATTGTAGATTTTGTAGATTTAAGTATTTATTACAAATTTTTGGAAGAAAATAGTGGACTTCTAATAAAATCACTTCATTGTGACAATCTGCCTATGAGTTGGCATAAGTACCTTTAAAAAGAGGATTTCCCAGAGCTGAATTGCATCCCTCAAAATGTGTACATTAAAACCCTGACTACTGAGGTGATCGTATTGCATATGGGACTCTTGGGAGACACTTAGATCTTGGTGACCTAATGATGGAAACCTCATCATGGGGTTAGTACCTATACCAGTAAATTATAATTGTCACCTTCACCACATTAACATATACCTGCAGAGGTGTTTACATCATGTTGTTGCTATATTCATCAGTGGATAATCCAATGATTTTTCTAGATGAATGTACTATTAGCAAGTGAGAGCCAGATGGAGGAGGTAGGGTACTGGTATGTCCTTTGGAGGTATATCTCCTGTGGTAGTCTCACCATGTGGTCAGCTTCACGGCCACCGTGAAGTGAGCAGCTAGGTTCAGCCACATGCTGGCATGCTGTTCCTGCCTTGGAGTAAGCCTGCCATGTACTGAGCCCTACAAAACCAGGCACCAACTTAAAACTCTCCTCCTTTGAGCTGTGGATGTCAGATATTTTGTCATAACAATAGGAAAGTAGACCAATACAATATACTAAAGAGCTTTCACACTCTTCTGACCCTATATATGCACTAAGAAGTCCTGCAAGTAAAGCGAGGTAGCATCCACCTTATGAGGCAAGAGAGAGCTCAGCATAAAACCAGCTTTGCTGGCTCCTTTTATCTTGAACTAATCTAAAACACAGAGAAGGGATAAACTTTTGCTATTTAATCTGTGTAGCCTGTGGCACTTTGTTAAGACGGCCCTACAACACTGAAAACAGACAATATTACAAAGAAGCAGGGTAATGCTATACAAAATATCTAACTGTATAGAAGCAGCTTTGGACTTTGGTTATGGGGATAAAGGCTGGAATGATTTTGAGGTGTATGATATAAATGTGAATATTAAGTGTGATTCTGGGGAGATCTTGGGATTGAGGAAATCGAGGAGGGGATCCTTGCTACAAAATTCAAACTATCTTGGATGAGTTGAGTTCTGTTTGTGAAAAGCACTTCCTGATTATATGTGATAAAATTCAGAAGGATAAACACGAGTTGAAGGAGTTAAGGGAATATGTGCAAGAACTTGAAGATTTGGAAAATTCCTAGCATACAGATATATTTTATTTGTTTGTTTTTTGTTTTTTTGAGATAGGGTCTCACTATGTAGTTAGACTGACCTGGAACTCACTGTGTAGCCCAGGCTGGTCTTGAACACACAGTGATCTCCTGCCTCAGCCTCCCGAGTGCTGGGGTTACAGGCTTGAACCACCATGCCTGGCCTAGCGTATAGATATTACCAAATATGAAAAAGCATTTCTTTTTCTGAAAATAATGCTCTGTGGCAGTGCAGTCATTCAATGAAGAGTTTATGGGTTAATGTGAACAGACATTCTGGCATTTTGAACTGAAGAGGATGAAGAGGAAACAAAATAAATGAAAGCTGCCAGATATCGTGGTTTGACAGAGATTAGATCGTAGAGCTACGTGTCCAAGAAAAGGGAAAAGTGGTCCCAAACACAATTCAGAGATGATCAGAACCATGATAGTGTTCAACAGCGTGGACTACCTCTACCAGAAGCACAGAAATAAATCCTCTGCAAACTTAAGCCTTGCAGAACTCAGGGAGCAGGATCTTCAGCTACAGGCTACACTCACGAGTGGCAACTCTACAGCTTCAAAAGGTGGGACCACCCTCTGTGGGCGATAACCTGGGAGATGCTATGGACCAAACTGTGTCCCACCTATATTCGTATGTTGAATTCCTAAAGTCCAGTACGATGGTATTTGCCGATAAGGCCTTTGGGCATAATTAGCTTTAGACGATTGTGTGAGGGTTGTCCCTCAAAATAAGATTATTCACTTTACAAGAAAAAAGACAAGAAGTTAATTGATTTAAAAAGTTCTGAATGACTCCTACATTTGGTACGATGATGACATTCACTAAGCCAAGCTATACTTGAATAATAAGTTGAGATTATAATAATGAATTGGAATATTTGGTGAACATCGAGATACTTTTTCTAGTAAAGTTGGATAACAGATCTGGAGCATGAGAATTGGGAGCAATGAGATTTGCATGTTGGTAATACTAACAATAACAACTAACCATTAAAGCATTGAGTGCTGGGTACTAAGTACTATACATATTCTAACACACTTAATACATAAACCCTGGAAGATGGGGATAATTATCCCCATTTTATGAACAAGAAACCAAGGCCTTACTTAATCTACTAAATAACTTACCTCAGGTCACACAGCTCCTCCATTTAAAAAGATTCAAACCCAGACAACCTGCTTTTAAATGCGTATGTAGTATTGTGATGGTTAAATTCAACTGGCAACTTGTTGGCCTGGGAGCTGCCTAGGAGATTAAAGCACACTTTTGATTGTGTTTGTGTTTGTCATGGAGATATGATGTTCAGTACTGTATCTCACCCCTTGCCCTTCCCTTAGTTGCCACCGTTCCCTACTCTGCTTCCCAGCCCCTGTGACCTAAGCAGCTTTGTCCCACCACATCCTTCTACCTTGGTGGTCCAAACGTGGAACCAGCTGACTATGGACTGACCCCTGAAATTGTGAGCCAAATAAACCTATTCACCTCTGAATTACAATGTCAGGTATTTTGTTTGGCAATGGGAAATTCATCGATGCAAGCATAAACCCACTGCAAGGACCTGGCTTGTCAGTCTTTCTTTTGCCATTTTGAGCTGTGTGATTTTGCTTATGTTACTTACCCCTTCTTAACTCAGTTTCCTCATTTGCAAAGTGAGGACAATAATGCTACCTATCTCAAAATAGTGCTTGGTATAGAGTGACACTAAGTCAAAGTCATTTTAATGAATGTTAATCCATGGAGGAAAAAGAAATTTGTAGGATGAATGTGGGAAATAAAGCAAGAGGATCTATGATTATTTAAGTGGTAGATAGGCAGAAATGTACTATAAAACTGTATAATCATGTCAAGAAGGAAAGTGAGGCTTCCCAGTCTGGAGTCTGGACAGAAGAATCTGTAAGCTTTGTTCTGGATGTGTTCTACTTGTCCCTAGAAAACACTGCTCTATCCTAAAGTGATAAAAGGGAGGGGAAATACCAAATCAAAAGCCTAGATGGACCCAATGCAAAGTACATCTAGAGAGATTGAGCAAGCAAAAAATACAAAGATTCAGTTTGGACATCAGATGTAAATCTTGGAGAAGTTTCTTAAGCAACTAATAGTGACTTTCTAGGATGTCTGTAACCTTGACAGCTGGTCAAAAGATGGCTCTTTAAATTGGAGGTCCTACAAGAGCTGTATTTGAAGAAAATATTCCACATCGTAGGAAGCAATAACAATGAAAGTGCATCATAAAAGCGACAAGAGATAAAACAGTTTTGAAGAATATTAGAAGCTGAAGGATTTGAGTAAGATCTCATTTTTTTCAGCATCCTTAAAGTAGTTAATCACTGTAAAAGTTTGATGAAGTAAGAAGTCATTTAGCCTTATATTTTATGGCTTAGAAAAATTAGGCAACAATAACTTGGTTTGAGTAACACAGCTCCTGATGGTGTGGGGATTTGAATGAGAATACCGGCTCCCGATTTCCATCCCTTCCTCATCAACCTTACTCTTTGTAATTGCTCACATTGCTACATTACTTATGATTCTGCAAGGAGATAACTTATTTGTGTCATTTTCACTCTATATCCTCCACACTGAATATGCCTAGGTGGAGATAGATGGCCCGTTTTTAGTTTTTGAGGTATTTCCTTCTCCGATTTTTATCTGTTCTCTGAAGTCTCTCCCTTTTCCTAAGGTTTCAGTTTTTATAGCCAGTTTTTAAAAAGAATTAAACATTTTGTTCTTTAACTTCAATATTGGCCTGAAATTTCAACAGTTTAAGAGGAGCATTTCTGAAACTCTCAAGCAAGAGGAAAAACAGTGGTAAAGAAATAACCTACAAATAACAAAAAAGTTTAATATTTCCATACTACTGATTGTCAAATAAGCAAAGTCGTGATAAATATCATTACTTGCCTCCTAAAACAAAAAGGGTTAGCTAAACAGCACGTATGATTATTTGTTTGAAGAAATTTGAAATGGAAAAGTATCTCTGAACATGTTACATCTGTGTTTAAGAAGAAAACAAGGCAAAATAATAGAAACACGAGAAACTTAGAAGAATTTACTTCCCTTATCTCTTTTCCCTCAATAAGTTCAATTTAATACTCTTTAAAGCTTAGATAAACACCAAGTGTGGTTACACATGCCCAGGATCCCAGCTCTCCGGAGGCTGGGGCAGGATTACCACAAATTTGAGGCCAGCATGGGCTACATAGTGAGTTCAAGGCCAGCCTGAATTATAGAGTTAGACCTTGTCTCAAAAAGACAAAAGCAAAAACACAAAAATAAAGCTTGGATGATTCTGAACTTATAATGAATTTGAAGCTTTTACCAAGGTCCTGATGACTCTTAAGAAAATCAGTACTGTCAATGATCGTAAAACATGTATTAAGGATCAATAAACTCTAAAATTTTAAGTAACCTATCTTGGAATTATTTCAATCGTAATTAAAGTTACAATTATAAATAAGAAAAATGTAATTGAATATTAAAGATGGTTAAATGCATAATCAGCTGTATGCAAATAATAAAAGGCCAAGGAATAAATTATTTTAATAAGGAAGTTAAATATTTTGTATCTATATGTAATAATCTTACATTAGAATATTCAAAAAGTGTATGATACAATACAAGAAAGCAAAATATCATAATTTATTCCTCAGCCTAAAAATTTTTTCTATGTATATTTTCCATTAGCTGTGGATCTATTAAATATCAAATTCTGTCACATAGTGAAAGGATTCATTTGGGTGGATTTGATTGTGGAGGTAAATATAGTATGTGAAAATTAATGTTAAACTGAATTCAAATTTCAAGTTTCCCCATCCTACACTTACTCGCTAGTTCAAAAGTTTTTAACTTTGGGTGTACTTCAGCTTGTCTGGGGAACATTTTAAAATACCATTAATTGTATACTACCCCAGGCAATTAAATCAAAATCTCTGTAGGTGGAGAATTAGTATTTTTCAGAATCTTTCCAGTGATTCCAATGAGCATCCCAGGCTGAGAACTACCTCTCTGGGAGATTAGAATTTCATGTACAAAGAGACAGTGGTAGCTAAAAGCTAATTCATTAATTTGTTCTTTCACCACAAAAATATGTGTTATGATCCTGCAATAAAGTATGGTAAGGAGGTCTAGGGTACACAGAAAAATAACATAACTCTCATTCTCCAAAAACCTAGAGACTAAACTGAGGGAGAAAGGACAAATGGGATGCAATCTTAAAAAATGTAAATTTAAAAATTACAACAGGCTGGGCGTGGTGGCCCACGTCTGTAATCCCAGCACTTGGGAGTATGAGGCAGGAAGATCGCTGTGAGTTCAAGACCAGCCTGGGCTACATAGTGAGTTCCAGGTCAGTCTCAACTACATAGTGAGACCCTGTTTCAAAAAAACCAAAAGAATAAATTAAATAAATAAATAAAATTAGTCCAAGTACAAGTATATCTAGCTACATATTGAAATTGGAAAAAAATGAGAATTTTTTATTATTCATTGTTTATTGGTACATTTTAGGTATACATTAAGACAACATTCATTATTGGTAATGTTTAGCTGTATGTGATATATCTTGATTCTGTTTTTTCCCATTCCCCTTTTCTCCCTTGAACCCTTTATACCTCCTTATTTAAATAAGCTTTGTTTCTGTTTTTCCCTTCTTTTCTAATTTTTTTCTTTCTTCTTTTTCCATCCCCCATCCTCCTTCCCTAGTTCTCTTTCTCCTTTGAATATTTTCTTCAATTTCACAATATCTATTCAATATTTGGTCTTCATTTACACTTTCAGTTTCAAATATCAGACAGATAATTCAGTACTTACAAGTGTGTCCTGTTTATTCCACTTAAGAGTGATATGCATCCATTTAGCTATAAATATCTCTAGTTTATCATTGGTTATGGCTGAGCAGTACTCCATTTTATAAAAAACAAAACAAAAACATCTTCTTTATCCATTCACAAGCTGACAGGCATTTGGGTTAAGAGGAACATTTGAAATTCCCAAGCAAGAGGAAAAAGAGTAGCAATGAAATGGGTATGATTTAGCTATTACAAACTCTGCTGCTATAAACATGGCTGTACAGTTATATCACTGTGGAATGTTTCTTTTAAATGTTTTGGGAAGGCACCAGCAGCAAAATAACAGGGTCAAATGGGCCTTGTAGTCCTAGTTTTTGAAGAATCTCCACAGTAGTTGCCTCAGTCTTCACTCCCACCAACAGCGAAAGAGTTCCTTTTTCCCCAGAGGTATTGGATTATTTCTTGATAGCAGCCATTCTTTCTGGGGTGAGATGGAATCTTAGCATTGTTTTCGTTTGCATTTCCCCAAAGACCAGGGATGCTGAACTTTTTTTCCCATGTTTACTTCCTGCTTCTACTTCATCTGAGAAATATCTGTTCATTTCACATGGCCACTTTTGTATTGGGTCTATAAATTTGAGGGGTGTGATTTTTTAAAAGTTCTTTATATATTCTAGATTATTCTAGATAGTAGTCTTTTGTCTAAGGAACGGCTGGTAAAATTTTTGTCACACATTGTATGTCTCTTCACTCTGTTGGTAGTCTCTCTTGCTGTGCAAATGCTTTTTGTTTTCAGCTTTAATTGAGTTTATTGGTACATTTTAGGAATACAGTACAGTTACATTCATTATTGGGATCTTGTACCTCTACATGACAGGTCTTGGTTCTCATTTTTCCCCTTGTCCCTGCTCTCTCTTCACCCCCTCCTCCCCTCCCCATCTACAAGCATTTTATTTCCATCTTTTCTTTATCTCACATTTTTTTCTTTTCCCTTATTACCCTTCCCCTACCCATCCCACCTTCTCTACACCTTAGCCCCTTTCTTCCCATTTCACAATGTCAGTAATCTTATTAGGATCTTATGTATTACTGCAGTTTATTCACACCAGAGAAACTATTTGGTATTTACATATGTGTGACTTATTTATTTCACTTAGGAGTATATCTTCAATATGTATCTGTTTTCCTATGAATGAATCTATTTTCTTGTTCTTTATGGCTGAGTAATATTCCATTTTATAGAAAAAACACATCTTCTTTATCCAGATGAGACTTCAGTTGTTGATTCTTTGTGCTAGTTCCTGTATGACTGAGGTTTTATTTATAAAGTCTTTTCCTAACCTATCTTTCCAAGGTTGATCCATTTAGATTTTAGTTTAGTGCATGGCAAGAGATACAGGGCTAGTTTTAATCTTTGGCAAGTTGAAATTCAGTTTTCCCATCACCATTTTTTGTCTGTTTTCTTTTTGTTTTTGAGACAGGGTCTCACTATGCAGTTGAGACTGACTGGAACTAACTATGTAGCCCAGGCTGGTCTCTAACTCAGTGATCCTCCTGCCTCAGCTACCTGAATGCTGAGATTACAGGTGTGCACCACCATGCCCAGCTTCCCAAAACCATTTATTAAAGAGACTGTCTTCCCCCCAGTGAGGGTGTTTGGCTCTTCTGTCAAAGATGAGGTAACTGATTATGTCTGGAGTTGTTTCTGCATCTTCAGATCTGTTTCATTGGTCTTTGGGTCTGTTTCTTTGCCAGTATCTTTCTGTTTTTATCACAATAGTTCTATAGTATTATTTCAAGTTGGGGATTGTGACACCCCCTGCCTTACCTTTGTTGCCTAGAATTGCTTCTGTTATTCTAGGTCTCTTCTTGTTCCACATGAATTTTTGGACCATTTTCTCTAGTTCTATGAAATATGCTGTTGGAATTTGGAAGTATGGTCATTTTCACTATAATGGTTCTTTCTACCTAAGAACAAGGCATGTTTTTCCATTTTCTGATATCCTCTTCCATGACTTTTTTCAGAGTTCTGTAGTTTCTATGTTCATTAGGGAGATTTGCCTATAATTCTTCTTTTTTGTTGAATTCTTCTCTCATTTTGGAATCAGGGTAATGCTCACTTCCAGGAATGAACTTTGGAGTATTGCCTCTCTTTCAATTTCATTAAAGAGCTTGAGAAGTAGTGGCATTAGCTCTTCTCTCAATTTCTTGCAGAAGTCAGCAGTGAAGCCATCGGGACCAGGGATTTTCTTTGTTGGTAAGTTTTAATTACATTTTGATTTCATTGATTGGGATCAGGTTGTTTACTTTGAATTACTTTGGTAATTCATATGTGTCTAGGAATCTATCCACTTCCTCTGTGTTTTCCATCTTATTACAGTGCAGATTCTCAAAGTATTTATTGATGATCCTCTCGATTTCTGTTGGATCTCTTGTAATTTAACCCTTTTCATTTCTAATTGCATAGATTTGAGCCTTTTCTTTCTTTCTTTTTTTTTGAAAAGGCTCGCTAGGAGTTTGTTCATTTTATTTATCATTTCAAAGAACCAACTCTTTGATTCACTGATCTTTCATCATTATCACAGTCTGCATTGCAACAATTTCTGCTCTGATATAATTTCTTCCCTTGTATGAGCTTTGGATTTGTCTTGCTCTTCTTTTTCTAGAAGCTTGATGTTCAGCATTAAGTTGTTTATTGGAGCTCACTCTGTTTTAATAATATGGGCATTTACTGCTATGATTTTCTGTCATAAGACTGCTTTCATTGTGTCCCATGAATTCCATTGTATTGTATTGGCATTCTTTTACTTTTACTTAAGCATGCACTATGAGCTAGCATGTGGCCTATTTTGAAGAACAACCCATATGCAGCTGGGAAGAATGTGTGTTCTGATTTTGTGAGGTGGAACATCCTGTAGATGTCTATTAAGTCTATTTTTTCAACAGTTTGAATCAGTTCTAGTATTTTGTTGTTGATTTTTTGTTTAGTTGATTTATTTATGACAAAGGGGTATTGAGGTCTCCCACTATAATTATATTAGTGTTTATTTGATTTTTCATATCCATTAATATTTATTTTATATAATTAGGTTCACTAGTATTTGGTGCATATATATATATATGATTGTCAGGTTTTTTCCCCTTGGATTATTCCCTTTACAAGGATGTAGTAGCCTTCTTTGTCACTCTTAATTAGTTTTAGTTTGAAATCCACTTTTTATGCAAATAATATAGCTACTCATGCTGTTTTCTGAGTTCCTGTCCCATGGAGTATTGTTTTCCATCCTTTGACTATGAATTTCTTTTAAAATTAAGTTTGTTTCCTGTATGCAGTATATTGTTGGACCTTGCTTCTTGATACATTCTTCCAGGCTTTTTTTAAATTGGTGAATTGAGACCATCAACAATGTTTGTTTTATAACTCATATGTATTCACTTATCATTGTCATGACATTTTACTGTTATTTGTGCTTTTTTTATTCTTTTTACTTTCCTCCTTTCCACTTAATTTCTTTCCTTGACTGATGGCTTCATTCTGTTCAGTCTCATAGAGTTATAACCCTCATTTTATTTTTCTAGGATATTGTTTAGAATGGTTTGGAGTCCTAGTTTGGTATTCATGAAGTTCCTCGGGTGATCTTTGTAGTGAAAGTACCTCATTTCTCCATCAATTTTGAAAGATAGTTTTACAAGATACATCAATCTGGGTTGGACATTGTTTTCATTTAGGGCTCGAAATACTTCATTCCAGGCTCTTCTTGTGAGTTTGTATTGAGAGGTCTTCTGTGAGTCTGATGGGCTTTCCTTTGTATGTGATTTATTTCTTTGTTCTAACTGCTTTTAATATTTTGTTCTTCTGGGTCCAGAGATTTAGCTCAGTGGTGCTGCTGCCTGCCTGGCAATTTCAAGGTCCCAAGTTTGAACCCTGGTAGCATCATCATCATCATAAAATAATAATAAAATAAATTAGTTCTTCTGTTGGATTTCTGGAATTTTGACTATTATATGCCTACTTTAAAAAAATCATGGATACTTTGAGTTCTGTGTGCCTCACTTATCTGTATGTCAAATTCTTTTACCCTGTTTGGGAAGGTTTCTGCCATTACTTCTGTGTACAGGTTTTTTAATGTCATTTGCAGTAACTCCTGCTTTTTCATTGACTCTGATCAATCTTATGTTATTCTTTGTTGCATTATATAGCAGCTGTTGGATTTATTTATTGTTATTTCTTTCTATTTTTAAGAACTCTTTTTTCATGATCACTAACTGCAATCCTATCTTCTATAGCTGATATTCTGTCATCACATTGGCACATTCTGCTGCATATTCTTTCAGTGGAGTTTTTAATTTTCTGGATATCTGAATCTGTTTTGTGAATTCTGTTTCTTTCCTATGCTATGCATTCATGGTTTCCATTTCTTTCCTATGCTGGGTCTTCATGGTTTCCACTTCTTTTTTTATTCTGGGTGTTCATTTCATCATGTTCCTGATCTCTTCTACTTTTTAAAAATCTGCATCTGGTCTAAAGTCACTAAGCATAGCCTTCATTCTGGTCACCATCTCTATAGTTATCTGGGAAATTATTTCTGATTTTTTCCAGAGCTTCATCTGTTTTATTTCCCTTATTACCAGTCCATGGAGTCCACCTGGTTGACTTTCAGATTGTTCCACCTTGTTGTACCTTGGATTTGCCTTTGCTGAGCTATAAATCTGGGTTTCCATCTTGTTTGGGTGTCTTCTCATTTTAATTTTTTGTTGATATTTTTGGTTTCATTCCTGTGTTGATACTTTTATATTGCTTACTATGAATGTCTTTATTGCTAGTATTTAGAAACCTTAGGGAATGATATTCCTCAGAGGTATCTTCCAGGTACAGCTGGTCTTTGGGTTTTAAGTCTTTAGTGACTCTTAGGCAATCTCAGTTTTGGTATATGACGAAGCACAACTGACTAGAATGATCATGTCACCTTGGCCAAAGTAAGATAATGATCATCAAGAACAACATCAAATACAGCTTAGAAAATGACAAATTCTGGTAACTATTGATTGGTCACCTTTAAGTGCATGAACTGGACTTGAAGTTATATATCAAAATCATGCACCAAACCAAAAATATGTTTGTGGTGAATGATCCCTTCAGTACAGTGAATTTACCCTCCATGAAGAAGACTTAGAGCGAGTAGTGGGGTAGAGAAATAGAAGGAAAGGGAAAAGTTAGAAGTAGGGCTGGAGGACACAGGAAGATCACATAAACTTTAGGAAACTGGTGAAAATGGAAGAAAAAGAGCAAGAAAGAACTAAAACAAGAACAGAAGAAACTAACAGCAACAGGAAAATTAGAGACTGGATTCACACTCCTGTAGAAATAAGAACAATTAAGAAGGAACATAACAGGATAAAAACAGGAATGATAAAGGAGAGAGATTAAGGGGAAGGAAAAACAGTAAGAAAACAAAAGCATCCCTTTCAAGGCATGTCTGTGCTGTTGCTGGTAGACAATGTGGGCAGCTGTATGTAGATATTAGTAGATTAATCTCAATGAGCCAGCTGTAGTACACTGAGATTCAGGCTGGTTTCTGGTGGGAAGGCTGGAATTGACCTCCCTGATCTCATGCGGATTTGAATTCTGCATGGTTTGCTACAGGTTTGAACTGCCCTTTCCCCAAAGCAAGTCCAGGCTCCCATATGAGGTGCTGATCCCAACCACTCACCTACCACTGTAGTCCACTGTGTCTTTATTACAGTGACTCTCTTTGCTGTCCCGGTGTGCTTCAGTTTTCAACCATAAGCCTCAGAAGGCACTCTCTGCTGCTCACCACTCTACCATCTTCTGGAGCTCAGTGTGATGGTTTTTCTTCTCTCTGTTGCTGCCTGGATCTGGCCATTACTCTCGTGGTCTGTCTGCTTCTGATAGCCCGCAGGGGTGGTCCCACTGGTGAAGGCACACTTGGGTGGAGGCAGGCAGCCTCCCTGGTGAAGGCACATGTGGGTGGCCCCATTGGTGAAAGAGCACAGCAGATGGTCCCACTACTGAACGTGACATGGGTAGTCCAGTGCATCTGAAGATAACTCAAAGCTGGCAGGGTATGAGACACATTGAAGAACAACATTGAGATTTAAAATGAGCTGAAGTGGGCTGGAATACTGGGCTGTTCCAGCCTCTTCATGGCCAAAAGACAGAAGCTGCTCTCAAGGATTCTACCCTCCAATGCTGAGAAGGAGCCTTGGGTAGGAGAAGCAGGAACTGGGAGAGAAAGAAGGATGAAAGGTTACTGGAGCAGCAGTGGTTATAGAAGCAGCCATGGTGGGAGGGAGAGGAAGCAGAGAAGGAGGAGGCTCCTTTTGTGGCAGTAGCTGAGGATGCGCTGGTGAGAGGGCTGGGTGCTTGAGTGGGGTGCATGCACATTTGGGTGTGTTTAGAGTATGATTATTCCAATTCTGACCTGGTCTGGAACTTGTGGTTTTTGCAGTAAGGTGGAAGTCAACAAATGAGAATTCTTACAAAAAAATCATTGGAAAACTTTGAACATAAATTATTTTTTGAAAGAAGAAAGTGGATATTAAGAATAAATTGCACAATTATTTTAATATTTCAGGTCAAATTTATGTGATGGACTAATGGCAACATGAGTATCCATCAAAGGGAGAAGAGGTGAGAAGTACTGCTACAGAAATAGCCAAAGATTTATAAACTCAAGGCCTGTGGTGAGGAGTCAGATTTCTGTCTGATATCCAAGCCTGTTTTTTGGATTATCATCTGCATTAGTATGGCTTTTCATTACTATAATGAAATATCTGAAACAGGCTAACTTTTTAAAGACAAGAGGCTTACTCAGCTCATATTTTAAGAAGTTCAAAGTTCAAACAGCAAAAATCACAATACAGGCTCTAGTGAGGAATCTCTGTCCCATTGCTGCATTACCTCAGGGAACATGGTGAGGATGGGAATATATGTGGGAGGAAGAAATCACACCATTAAACAGGAAGCCAGAGAGGCTGCACTGAGCCAAACTCAAGCTTTTATAACAATTTCCTCTCAAGAAATAATTTGAATCCCACTAGAAATACCTTATTCTGTTCTGAGAGCATTGCTCCACAAACCCAGTGATCCCCTCCTAGATCCTATCACTTCAAGGTTCACATGCACTCCTAAATCTTCCAATCTGGACACCAAGTCTTCCACACACAAATATTTGGGGAGATAGGTATAAATCATACCCAAGCCAAAGCACACTCCTCTAATACCCAAGGACTAGGGAAAGATGTGGAGAGAAGAGAGATATGTGTTTGAATGCTTTGAGTTTGAGGTGGTAGGATATCGGGTTGATTTCTAGCAGACAGCATAGTGTGAGGTAATGCTTTAGGAAAAGGCTTGCAGAGACAAAAGTGAAAGAGACAAGAGCTGTGTCTGAGAGAAGATTAGAAAATTAAAGGGAAGGACACCAGTCCTCGGGAAGTTGTGTGCATACTGGGACAAAAAGGAAAGATGAATTTAGAAAGATTGTCAGTTAACAAAGGTTAAGGAAGCCAAGAATACTGAGTTTAATTTGGAGGTGATCAATAATGTCAAAAATCAAAGATTCAGAACTAACTCTAAGAAAAGAGCACAAGTTTGATAACAAAAGCTGCTTTTAACAGAAAAGTTTGGATATAGGGAGCCCAAGTGAAAGTGATTGGAGCAGTGACTATCAAGGAATTAAAATAGACTCTTCTTTAAAGAAACATAACCTTTAAAAGAAAAAAAAAGATGATTAGAAGCTGATAGTTCAGTGAGGCTATAATATATTTTGTCACAGAAGGAAAAAAATGAATTGGTTCTTCGCAGAGGAGCTCGCAGAAAGGAGATTTTTATATAAAAGGGAAAGATAGAGGGATGACTAAAAATCATTTAAGAACTATGATCTCCTCATTGTACCTTTTCCTTACTAGTACTTAGGTGAAATCAACTAGTGTGGCCTAATTAATATAAAAATTTCAAGTGGAAATGAAATTCAGAACAAAATAAAATAAGGCTGATGCAATAGGTAGTTAATCCTGGTAATTATTTAAATATTATTAAGAAGTAATAAAAAACTAAATATTCCATACAATTCAAATATAAAAATTTACAAACATACTACAAAGAAGAATGCAAAAAAATATAAATATATACCACATGAAAATTAAAAATCATTCTAATGTAATTTATAGATTAAATTAATAAAAATAAGGTCTACTTTATTATAGATATTATAATAAGAACACTGGATAAAATGAAGGAAACAATTAGCTAAGACAATTGAAAACAAAGTAATAGTATTGATAAACTTGTGACCTAATGAAAAAATGTTTTTTCAATCTACTTTGTGGTAATTTTTCAAATGCTTAAAAAGTTTTTTTACATGCTCAGTGGTCAGAAAAATGCTGAAGAGAAATATGTAAAGTACTTCTCTCTCTCTCTATCTGTAAATATATATATTTTTTTCTTCTGATTTCTTCATCACAGAAAATTTTATATCTTGTTTGATAATTTTACAATTTTTATTACCATTTTTTTCTTTTCAGGAACTGTCACAGTAACAACTAAATTAGACTTGTGGCCACCATTCCAATTTTGTTTAAATATTTGCAATTTGCATTTGTTATTTTAAATTTTATTTTGTGTACTTGAAGATACCTGTGCAGATTTACCACTCTCAGTACTATACTGATATGGCACTGGAGTGGGATTATTCTCACCACTCAATTTTCAGTACTACAGTGTTTGCAATATGTATAATAAATGTCAGGTAGTGATCTCTTTAGAATTATAGAATTTTTTTGGTTTGTCTTTTTTTGTATTCATATTTTCACAAATAATCATTTAATTTAACCTTATGCCACAAAAATCCCCAATATAAAATAGAACAATGTAACACAAATAAAATTATTACTTAATTTTTTTTGAAATTAGTACCATGGTTCAATGCAGAAATATTAAAAACTTGTATTGAAATCGGTAAGTTGAATGATTAATAATATTATACAACTTATTTCTTAAAACAATGGATGACATTCTTACTGGGTAGATTTTTATACATTAGACCAATATGGACAGTGGTCTAAATTTGCATAAGGTGTGGTGATACTTTGTAATTTAATTAATATGACCCTATTGTAAAGTAATAATATTGTTAGGGATACAATTTTTCATTAAAATAAGGTGTTCATTTACCTTTTAGGTAGTCTTTTGAATTAAACTGAAATTCCAAATCATCAGAGGAAAGCATTTTAATATTATTTAAATTGTGTTACCTTTTGTACTGTTTCTTAGATTTTAAAAAGCAATTAGCATATTGCATTGTATTTTGGAGAAAATTATTTGTAACATTACTTTGCTTTTGTAATATTTTTATTTCACATATGTGACAGTATATTATATATATAATATAATATAATATAAGCAATTCTGTATGAGTTCCAGTTTCAATAATTTAATATTATGCCTTAGATGGTTAAAAAAGTTTGCATTTTTCAATTTGATTTTTAGAGTTTTACATTTTACTTGTTTCTAATTTCATTTGTTTTGACATTTCTCCATCTGTTTATGTACCAAAACACACTTATTCACATACATATACAAAGATGATCTGAGTGTATGCTTTCACTTAAATGTTTTATTTTTCCTACAATGAGTTCACCCTTATCCCTTTCCTAATCTTCCATTCTTCAAAAATATTGTATAAATCACCTGTGCTGCAAATTTCTGTCACCATAGCATGAAATCTTTAGAATGTCTTTAGTCTTTAATATCTGTACCAGTAATTTATTAAATACATACTTTCTTTCCTTGACTTTTGTAAAAAGTAGCAACTACTACAGAAATAAGTTTAAAAATCTGTATTTCCATATCTTACATTTTACATGGGAACATGATAAGATTGAAAATACATATGTTCATCCTGATAAAATTAAATATATACTCTTAATTTTTACAGATAATGTGTGTATATTTCTATAAAAAGAGACTTCAATAGGGCCAGGGATTTAGCTCAGTGGTTCTGCCGCCTGCCTCACAAGTGCAAAGACCCAAATTTGATCCCCAGTATACAAAGGGGGGAGTCTTCAATAACAGTGAAACATGGTGACTTAATTTTGATTAACCTATTACAAATTTGCAAATGCATGTGCTGTATCTGTTCATGACTGATGATACCCTGAAAGAGTTAGTGACTAGCATTATAGTCATTTTTTAAAAAAGGAGTCTGATGTTCAAAGAATAAGAATTTGACCATAAAGATTAGATTTTATTATTTAATTTGTTAGAGAAACAGCACAAGCAGTTTAGAAGTCTGCTAATCCAGTGACTCTCAAAATATTTGTAGTGAAAGTTCATTTTTCACTCATTCCCAATGTTCCCAATTATTATTTTTAGTAATATAATTGAATTACTAGAAAAAACTTAAAACAGGTTAAGCAAAACACAATCCAAATTTGTTAGATTTATCAGCTATCAATATTTTTTCACAAATAGCTGTAAGGGCTCCTAAATTGTTATCCTTAATGTGCTTATTGTTTTCAATGGATAAAAAATAGCACATAGAAGAGGCTCAGTCCCAGACACTTATTGTATTGCCTTGTCAATCATGGTATATCTCTTCTACTAGAATTATTATCATCAAGAATGTTGGTCACCTAAGTTGCCATGTTTGCTCATGCATGATCTGTGCCTTCCACCATTTGGATCCAAAGGAGAGTCTGGCTTGAAGCCAAACTGGGAAAACATAGCTGGGCTCATCAATTTTTTGTCCTTGGATTTAGATCTAATATGTCAAGAAAGGATTTTCTTTTTCTTCTTTTTATCCCCTGTTAAGCTTATCAACACATTTAAAGCAAACAATACAGCTACATTTATCATTGGGTTCTTGTACCTTTACATAATATATCTTGGTTCTTATTTTTTCCCCATACTCCTGCCCTCCCTTCACCCCCTTCAGCCCTTCCCTATTTACAAAGACTTTGTTTCCATGTTTTCCTTTGTTCACATTTTTTTCTTTTCCCTTTTTTTCTTTCCCCTCCTCTTCCCACTTCCCCTTTAGCCGTTTTCTTCCTATTTCACACTATCAGTTATACCATTTGAACATTATTTACACTTTTAGTTTCTCACACCAGAGAAACTATTTGGTATTTAATGGGTACACATTGAGGCTATTCTCTTAAGTGAAATAAATAGGACACACTTGAGTGAAGAAAGGATTTTTAAGAACATTCCATGTATTTTATATACTTAAAATAAGAGCTAGCAGATACTCTGAGTTATCTGTGAAAGCTGCGTTAGGTCAGGGCAGAAAGAGAAAAATGTGGATACAGCTGAGTCATGTTAATAGTCCCAACACTAAACATTAAGGAACTGCTGATGTTAAGATACATAACGCTATCCTAATAGGGTAATTACCAGCAATTTTAAAAGCCCCTTAACCCCAGCATGAAACAATATTTTGCTTGAGTGTTCTACACTATAGAATAGATACCAGTTGCCATGCAATGAACATACATATCCTAGCTGGCATAAAATGGTCTTCTAAATTATTAAAAAATACTTAGCTTAACAAAAAATTAGCACGTGACTTTTTATATTATATAAAATATATTCATTTCAGAACCAATAGATTCCACTGTGAAAGACAAGTTAGTTGTATCAAAATCTCTGAAATGAGACTGTAAGCCAAACTGCAAACTGTATTAGTTGGAACTACCTGTTTGCTAGTCAAAATCTGTTTCCTATCTACCCATCTATCTAGAAGGTTGATTACAACATTTTCATAATTATAGTTTGATTTCGCTTGAGTGAATTTCTTAAAATTTATACCAAATTTCCACGATAGATGAGCTTCCAGAATTCACCAGCCATTTGTATGTTCTCTGATTTGCAATACTCTTTAGAAAAAAAGAAACCCACTGTTTAATGGACCAGATATGTGGTTTTAATTGTAGCATCCAGACATATAATATGTGAGAGTGGCTTCTGGAGCCACACCAGAAATCAAAGGTGCAAGTATGAGATTGGGTGTGCTGTGATTTTTCAAAGCACGTTTTATTGCCTCGATGCTCTTTTTAAATGCCATTTAAATGTAAGTGTTCGGATTGCTTTTTACTCCTCAGTTATATTAAAATAGCCTATTTTCTTTGAGTAAAATGTTATTGTTCTAGAAAAAAATTGAAAAATAGCTTTTGGTTTTTCCTTTTCAGAAAATTCTAAATTTTAAATTATTGCTAAACGAAATGGTTTGTGTAAGATGTTAACAATATGGGGTCTTAGATTTAGAAAGGTCCATGTAATCTTATTGAGCCAGTAGGTCATAGAAACGAGAGAAAATGTATTTGAATCACAGGAGAGAAGGGATGTTGGATGGGTCTGTGAAATACTTTCTGTTGTAGTATCAGCTGATTGATAGCAGTGATTCTCCGAAGGGTTCCAACATTATGCTTTTTAAAAGCTGGAGATTAGTGCAACCATGGTGAACAGCACAGTGACACTCTGGCAAAGAAAAAGGGTCAGGGCTGGCAAAATGTGGCAGGTGTCAAAATAAAAGGTTAGCCTCTGTGCCTGGGGACCCATCTGTCAGATAAAAAGTATGATAAGGCAATTAATGTATTTATTTATGTTGCTCATGACAAACCATGTTTTCCATAAAAACGATCAATTTAAACATCCTCAACTGTTCTCTAGACATAAGAAGTAATATAAAAATAAAAAGCTCAAGATAAAAAGCAAGGTCTAATAATAAAATGTGTTGTTTATATAATCAAGTAAAGTTAACTTTGAAAAATTAAAGCAGTCCATATTGAAGAATTAAAATTATTAAATATAAAATTTGACAATTAGAGTAGTTATATTATGAATATACAGGAATGGTGTTTATTGCAAGATAAATGTGGCAATATTTCTCTTAAATTCAGTACTATGTTTATTAAGCTAAGTTTCATAATTTTATAATAAAACAAAGCCCAGAAAATATAAAACAGAAATTGTGATATGCAAGCTATGTGTTCTACATTTTCTTTAAATGTTTTGTTCACAACCTTGTCATTATTAGAGCTTTCATTTCCACTTTGTGACTACTAATCTTGACTCCTCTATAATTTATTTATTATTTATGCAGCTTTCTCACTACTTCTGTCTTACAATCTGTTTAGAGTATGTTTCAATTTGATGTTTATTAGTGATATTTTATTTTTACAGACAAAATAAATTACCATAAGCTTCAAAATGTCATGTTACTTTACAGCTCAATAAAAACCTAACCTAGAAGTATGAAATAAATGGGATTTACTGTGGTCCAACATTTTATGCAAAGACTAATCTTTGTCTATACTTTCCCCTGAACAAAGACTAAAAACTCTCACTGACTGAAGTATGCATCTTACAGTAGCATCAAAATTTGAACAGAAATAACATGTGCATTGCTAATGTAATATGCTTTATAGAAGAAAAAGTCAAGTTCTTTAATTATAGGAAAAAAGTCAGTTATTACTGTGTTTTTGCCAAGTTGTACTTTCTGTCTGCTGGGTGATGGAATTTAACAAGTAAAGCCACTGGAATACTAAAAAGAATAATTTGGCTTAGCAAAAAAATGGAGGTATTATGTTGAATAGATTTCTTTTCTTTATTTTTAAAATTTCTTTTCTTTTTGTTGAGGCAACATTTATGCCATCATACCCATTCTTCACCTGTTAGAAAGACATTGGTTAAATGATTTTTCTTCCCAGGATTCTCTTTTAGTTCAAAACATAGTCTTAACCTATCTTTTTGGCTTGCCATGGTAAAACAGCCATGTTAGAATAGGAGTTGAGAGCAAAAGACACAAAGCACAAACATTGTTATATGTTCCATTCAGTGGTCTAGTTCACGACTTATAAATTATATTTGAGGTTTAATTATAACTAACCACTATTTAAAATTGAATTCATTCCTGGCTTCATTTCCTGATTCAGAGTTCCATATTGTTCCTATTGCTGGTTTAATTTCATTTGAATCTCAATCTTCCAAATTAGTTCTGTTTCCTATCTATCTATTTTCATTTGTCTGGATGTACTTAAAACTCAATCAGGAAAAATAAAACTCATTCACCTTTCTGTATGCTGCTTCAAAACCTAACATATGGTTCAAAATGAAATTAATAATTTCAGTGGAAAATCAAGATGCCACTCATTTTCCATGGCTCCATAAAAATGACACATCTGACAAAGGTAAGAATATTTTTATTTTTTAGTAGAGTTATACATTATAAATTAACTTATTTCACAGTATATATTCTATCTTTAGATGGGCAGAAAAAATTTTTTATTTCATAAAAAGAACAAGCATAATTTCTGCTTTTATTTTTCTACAGAAGTGTATGTGAAGAATTTTGCTGGAAATCTACTCCAATTCAGACTTTGAAGAAGTCATGAAAATTGTGATGAGCTTCAAAACACTTCATTTGTTCTATAGTTTAAACATGCTTTGTTTTATCATCACAGGTATGCTTTTCCATTTCCCTTTAGCCTAACAGCTAGACATTCATACCAAAGTGCAAAACTGTTTTCTTGATTCCTTAAGCTTAACACATGTAACATTATTTGGGAAAATAATCTCTCATTTGTTATTCTTTCAGTCCACGATAGTGGTAAACATTATTAATACCTTAGTTAATTTAACAAATGATGAAAGTTCTTAGTGTATAATGTGTCATATAAAGAAAATACTAAAACACAATTTTATGTTTTTCTTGTAAAAAAAAATACTGTTACTCTCAAAAGTCGATTGTTTCCAGATTTTTAGAGTGTGCTCCTTTCAGTTATCAAATGGTACTCATCATCAAGATCAAATAATTTAGATATCCTCCATTCTTGAAGCACCATCTTTCTGACATTTCTGTGGCTTTAGTTTTTTTTTTAAATTGATCAACCTCACCTACTGCAAGGCATGTACTATATTAGCTTCATTTCAAGATGAGGAAACTCTGTTTGAGAGAAGGTAAAACATTCTTAAAATATGAATACTGTATTTTAGTAACAAAACTTCTGTTCATGTTGAAAACCTAGGGTGGAATTATGAAAGCTACTCTGTAAGGTAAGAAAGACCAATATAAGATTTAAAAAAAAGAGAAGGAGGAGAAGAAGATGACACTCTGAAACAGCAAAGAAAGCTGTTAGACTCTAAGTATAAAGATTTTAGAAAGAAATATAGCAATGAACTATGATTGAGTAGCGACACTAAGAAAAATTACAAAGCTTAAGGATGAGAGGTAGAGAATAATGTAAATGTAATGAAGGAAGCATAAAACGTTTCTTGGATTTCTAGCATGATAGTTTCCATAAGTCTGACTGAATATTTCCTGTGTTAATTTCAAAAATAGAATAAGGAAACATTACGTTCTTGGAATTAAAGATGTTACTTACATTCATGATTTTTATGATTTGTCAATTGAATAGATTATTGGGTCAAGAAAGTATTATTGTGTGGTAGTTGAGAGGATGGAGTTTGTAGAGAACTAGGAGCTCCAATTTTGGTTTTCCTAATTCGTGTTATGTTTGTGGCCTTGGCAGGAGTGTATCAGAGCAACCTCCCACTAGCTCACAAGAGCTGATTATATGAATCTTTTTCCAATATCATGTTCAGTGATATCATGAGGGTAGATGGAAAGAAGCCAAGATGAGAATGTTTATGCCATCAAAATTGGCCAGCCCTAATTAAGGCATATCGGGGTTCTATTCCTCATGTGCCAGTTACCAGGATACTACTGGTAAACTTTATGAGGATTAGTTGTTTTCTTCGGAAAAAAAAAATACTATAGCTCCATCTATGATAGGTAGTTCTTTCAATGAATGATCTATTTCACATGATTCTTGGTACATGAAAAACATCAATAATTGTAGCACTGTCGTAATTTAATTCAGCCAATAATATAGAACACCAAATGATTTTGCATTTTTAACACACTACAAAGCATTTAAATTAATTAATCAAAATGTGAGAGCAGGACATGTAAAAAGTATCTTGTTTTCACCTATTATTAGAATTTATAAAGAAAATAATTATTAATACTTGTAGGGCAAATTTCTTCTTGTATAGTAAATTTCTTCTGTATGATCACATTATAAAAAGTTTTGTGCTCTCTAAAGTGATTTTTTTTCAAGAGCATCTTTTTGGGTTTTAACTCAATTCCACAAATTAGATTAAATCCATGGCTTCATTCTTTAAAACTTGCTAAGCTGATGTGAGGTCTGCTGCTTGCTATATACAGTACCCTGCTGTTCAGAGAGTTCTAATAAAATATTCTGAGCCAGAGGCCACTGTGTCTATCATGGTGACAGGCAGCATGTATAACTTGAAACTTTAAAGGTAGGCACTGCAGGAAATAAGGAATTTAAGGAAAGATTAAACTGTCTATAAATCATACTGGTTACTTGCTTAGGTAAAATCTCTTTCATCTAGTTTGTCTTCAATATGGACTATTTATCTTAACATCCTTGTTTTGCTTCTGGCCTTGGAATGTAATTCCTTGTAATATTTAAAAATAACTTATATATACATATTTTCTTCAATACTTTGCAAAGTGTGAAAATCATTTTGTCAGAAATATTTTAAAAATCTGTTCAAGTAATTTTGTAGTATTGTAAGAAATTACTGCAATTAAATTGAATTGTAAAACCATTTACTACTTCAAAGACTGTGATAGGTTGTTTATAAATATAAAATTAATTTCTCCTATCCCTATATGCACATATCTTTGCAATATGACCTTTGTTGTTCTTCTCAAGAGCTAAAGTTCATTTCTCTCTTGATTCAGTTTGACCATTGCTAAGTGACACACTTTGACCAATGTAACACCAGCAAGTCTGATGAAAGCAGAAGCACATAAGGAGAAGCACATGCGTATTAGCAGCGCTATCTTTGCTGCCTTGAGACCAGCATTGGAAGGAGCTTGAACTAGCACAGGGGAAAAAGAGGATTTGGGGCACAAAGGATCAATAGCAGCCAAGGGCCTTTGGGCCAGACACCAGATAAATGAATGAGGCCATTCTAGAACATTCCAGCCTTAGCTGACCTGCCTCTATTACCCACAGACTATCTATCACCCACAGAGTCACAAGAAAACATAAAACATAAAAAGCTGTTATTTTAAATCAAAGATCACCATGTACAGCCAATGGACCAAATCCAGACCATTAGAGATTTTTGGAAATTAAGTTTTATTTAGGACACGTCCACCCTTATTTGTTTGTGTATATTGTCTAATACTACTTTGACACTGCAGTAGCAGAGCTGAATAGCTGCGACAGAGATGCTATAGACTGAAAAGTCTAAAATATTTGCTGTCTTCCCTTTTACAGAAAAAGGTTGCTGACACTTGCCTCGAGCCTCTAAAAGTTTGGGTATTTGTTAAGTATCCATAAATAACTTACACAGACTTATTTTCCAAAGGGAAGTATAGTTCATTTCTTACTAAACTATGCTTGCAAAAAATACATGAACTTGTTTACAGAGCTAATAATCTCTTCCATACACAAAGCATTATTGTTCAGTTTACATTTTTAAAGTAAAGCTATGGAGACTGCTAGTCACACAACAATGCCCACTCTTCTCTTTTTCTACGTTAATATAATTCAAACTGGGCATGTGGCCACTTTTCAAACATTATATTTATGATCCCCAATGTTAGTTATCTGTGAGCACAAAACTATGTTTCCACTTGAGAAACAGGAATAGAAGTGATGGGCTTTCTCCTTCTTCCCTTTCCTACTCACTGGAACCTGCAACAGCCCCATTTACCATTCCAATAAGTAGAATGTCCTAGGGAAAGGAAAGGCAAATGAAGGTTATTTAAGCAATTAAATAGAACTTTGTCACTTAAAAAACCATTTGGAACCCCAGCATGGTGGTTTAAAACTGTAATCCTAGCACTCTGAAACAGGAGGATCACAAGTTCAAGCTTAGCAGGGAAATTTAGGACAAATATGACTTAAAATTTAAAAAAAAATAAAAAGGGCTGGGAATGTAGCTCATTGCAAATGTCTGGTTTCAACCCCCAGCACCACAAAATAAGCCAAAGAAAAACAAAATCACATGTGGCTTGAAGATTCCCCCCACAACTTGGAGCATCAATATGGGTATTAATATGTGAAAGAAGTAGATTGAGAACTTCCCTTAGCTATTGGCTTACCACAGGGTGCTATTTACAGTAGGCTAGTCTTATCTCAAGGAATGCAACAGTCCTATGCGATATTCTTTGGCATTAAAATTATTTAACTAGTAAAATATTGGATGTTGGGTCAAAACTTTAGGTTACTTTGATAAACTGTTCCCAATTTTCTGAGTTGGCCAGAGCCTAATCACAGATTATTGTTGTTATTATTATTAATTCTCTTTTCCTGGATAAAAATACACAATTCTAGTAGTGTGAAGCAGGAATTTTGAACACTGACTTTTCTAATTCATACTTCTCCCAAGTATGAGGGCTGCAATAAGTGGTGATTGCCCTAGGCATGTGTCATTTTAGTCCCCAAAAATGCTTATATACCAACATAATGCCTTAGGTAATGTAATAGGGAAATAATCAAGGTCAGACTTTGGCATTGGATGGCTAAGGATAGTTGTCCCCCAAAAGACAAATACTCCATTTTAAGACAATCAGAAGAAAATTGGGGGAGATTCTGAATACACAGTAAGTGTAAGTAGCAGGCAGTAAGTGTTTGTTAAGGATGCAAATTTAGGTATTATTCCCATGCCCCAGAGATGTGTTTCACTGGAACTAGGATAGATCTCTAGTTTCTCATAGATGATAATATTATCTGAGATAATTCTAGGATAGTGACTCTGCTTTGTGAAACCACAGCCACAGGCGAAATTAAATTTTGCTATTACGACTATGACCTAGGAAACACAGGAATCTAGACATGGCAAATAAACCCCCCAATCAAAAGACTTAATGTTTCTGAATGTAAATTTTCTAATTTTAAAATATTCTTTTGTGAATGAACACCTTTATTGAAAAATAAGGCAGAATTCCCAAACATAACTGTAACAATAAAGTAGGGTTGATCGCGTCTCAGCCTTTTGGCTAAGATCAAGTATAATAAAGTAGGGTTGTTTTACCTTGCTACTCAGTCTTCAGTGCTCAGTTTAATAGTAACTTCCTCTGGGAGTTATTAGGCATCTCTGTTATGTGTTCTCTCATAGTCCTTAATTTCTGGATCATGGCAAGTAGCAAGGTGAATTTAGTTATTTAATTGCCTGTCTCCCTGCTGGATTAAATGCTTTGAAAGGAAAGAAATTGTATCTTTCTCTCTTACCAAAGTATTCCCAGATCTTATTAGGATGCCAAGAATACACTAGATGCTTAACAAATATTTATTGAAGAAATGAATCTCTGAATGGAAAATAGCTGGTTGGTTTTACTTACATAAGAAATGGCCAAGAACAGTAACAAGACTAGGTGAAACTATCTGCAGGATATGTTTAGATGAAGCAGATAACTACTTAAGCAACATAGGCCCAGATGTATATTCAGAGGATAATGTTAGGCCACATCCCCTTATGTATATTTTAGCTTGCAGGAAAGATGAGAAAAGGGATAGATTTTAGCACAGGGCTAAGGATTGGAGATGAAACCCTATTCAGACTAATATCCCTACAAGGACATGTATGACTTTGGGGAAGGAATTTGGAAACACTTTGATTTTCAGTTTTGAGATATAATTACTATACTTTTTGGTCGGTGCTATTAAATATTCTTTTGAATACCATTAATGATGGGATCTTGGTGAGGAACAGAGCTGTTTAGATTTCCCAGTTACCTTCCCAGGTATTAGAATCCAAATGAGCAAATAAAAGCTCACCTGACTTAAAACAGAATACAGCTCTCCGTGATTATGTTTAAAATTTAAGTTGAAAAATGTTATGGTACCTGCTTTAAAATATGGGGTTGGATTCTATGTACTCCAAGAGTGAAAAAGGAAAAAAATCAAGAATGTCAGCACGTTAGAGAACAGATTTGAAAAGGTCTGTAAACAGGCTCAAATGCAAGTGGAAAAAGAGAAGAGCCAGTCCAAGCAAGCAGATAGCCAGCTACACGAACTAGGAAAAGCCACTTACCTTCTCTTCACCTGGCTCTCATTAGTAAAGTTAGAATGAAATAATTTATAAGGTTGCTATTAGCTTTAAAATTTTTATGAGTCCAGAGCCTTTAAAAACATGGTGTCTTCAGCAGAAAATACCACTGCGAATTTTTTTTCAATATTCCTTTTACCTATAATGGAAACAAGTTAAAAATAATAGGCCTAATGTTCACAAATACATTAAATATTTACTGGTCACTCTCTTGATGACCATTTTGATTCAATACATAATATATATAAATCATCAAAATTTTCGAATTCAAAAAGGCACAGGGAAGATTTTATAGCTTCTGTGATAGCTTTGAATGAAAATGTGATTTACTTCCTTGTTTGTGTAAGTGTTTTTATGTTTATCATTTGTCAGTAAGCCTGAGAATCTAAGTATAATATTATATATGCATGCTAAGTGTTTAGTTTATCATTATAATTTTCCTCCTGAATTGCAAATTGTGTAATGTAGATCATTTAACTTTTCCAGGATTCCTGTGCTTGTTTTAAAAATGTTAGTGTCAGGTGAAGACTGGGCTCCTCCAAAAAGAGAAAAACTACTCTTTGCCATGGAATGTACTAATACTGAAAATAAATGATTGTTACTTCCCTTGAGGGAAATGTAATTAAAGATAAGGGGTGATATGTATAGAATAAGGGAATTTGTTTATATAAAAGTAATGTGATAACGCTGGTTTAAAATTCTGTACATTTTTCTTACTTTACTTGATTCTATTTTCCCACTAGTACTTTTTAGTTTTTCATAATTCTTACCATTTATTTGTCTACTCAATGATGTATTACCATCGTCATTTTTTGTAATTTTCACAAACAGTCACAGAATGGCGTCTCTGTACTACATGCAGCACAATAGTTCTGTACTGATTAACTTTTTTGTACTGCATCCAACACCTGCTTCCCAAACTTCACAAGGCAGTTACTGTCATTTCCCTACTCTAAGAACACCTTCCTGACAAAAGTAGTGCAAATGAACTTGCATTGCTATCATTATCGCAGAGTCATGAGACAACAGCTAGGAAGATATTTTTTTTCATACTCTTTAGAGAAAAGGAAGAGATCTCCTCTCAGCTAACCTTTTGACAACTGTAGTTCCTTATATGGAATTCATGGGCTTCCTAATTAACCAACTGCTTGCTACCTTACTTCTAAGAATGAATTCTGATATGTGGCATAATGAATAATTCTTATTGT
This sequence comes from Fukomys damarensis, assembly GCF_012274545.1. Classification (NCBI taxonomy): domain Eukaryota; kingdom Metazoa; phylum Chordata; class Mammalia; order Rodentia; family Bathyergidae; genus Fukomys; species Fukomys damarensis. The sequence continues at coordinate 30,999,571 of NW_022900945.1, read as the reverse complement.
TTGATCCACTTTTAGTTGGGTCTTCTGTTTCATGTAGTTGAAACTGGTACACTAATTTTCCATTATTTCCAATTTTCAAACACATCCACAATATCTTCTTGAAGATTCTTCCTAAAGTGTTAGATAAGAAAAAAATAACACATCAGACCGATTCCATTTGAGATGGAAGCTGGACACAGAGATCATAACTATCCCAAATCTATTTCAATAATAATGATGACAGTGTATAATTATTAACAATTTGCAATGAATTAAATGAAAATTATCCTATGACTTTACATATTTTATTTAATTCCTATCTCTAAATTGTACATTATATGGAATATTTTTAAAATGCAGGAAATGTGGCTGTGAGGTAATAAATAAACCTTTCAAGATCCCCAAGTAGTAAGTGGATCAATTCGAGGTCAGTTTGGAAAGATCTAGTCTTGTTTAGGCTGTGTATTAATGGATGTGTAGATTTTAGATAAAGGTTATATATACACTTTTATTTTCAAATAAAGAAATAAGCACTTCTTCATGTTCTCTAACCTTAACACTGATAGTTCTCTGCACTGACTATACTAATAGTTTGCAGGTATACGAATAGGGATATATATCGTATATGGTTATCAAAACCACAGTGAATATTAACTGTAGTGCAATAAAAGAATTATTACCATGACTGATGGGGTGGATAGGTGTTTTTAAAGCAAAGGGAAGCAGAGTATTTTAGAATATTTTGAAGGGAGCTGCTGGCAATGTGTCTTCTACTGTATTTACTTGAACATTCTCTATAGTTTTTGTTTAATCACGTGTGTGTTAAGGTAATTCAAGGAAAAATATTTAAATGACATTCAGTAATGGTAACATTTCCAACAGAAAATTTACCACAAATTCACTGGAACTTTCCAAATAAATTAATAACACAATTTGATGAAACATGTAAAATATACGTATATCATGCTATGTAGTCCTTTTTTTTTTTTGTACTGGGGATTGAACGCTGGACCTTGCACTTGCAAGGTAGGTGGCAGAGCCACTGAGCTAAATCCTCAGCCCTATATATTCCTTTTATATGAAAAAAAGTGAAATAAACTGCAAAGCAAACTATTATATTGAAGCAAAACTTGTCAGTTTAAAAATTACCATTTTTCTGGGCTGAGAATCTAAAGGTCAGTAATGGTAAACTATGATCCATAGATCACATTTTTAAAATATTTATAATTACATTGTTTAAACTTGCTTTTCCTTCCCAGCACTTGGGAGGCTGAGACAGTATGATCACCTTAAGTTCAAGGCTAACCTGGGCTACATAGTGAGTTTCAGGCCAGCCTTGATCACACAGTGAGACCCTGGCTCAAAACAAAACAAAACAAAATGAAACTTGTTTTTCCTGAAGAATTTTATCACTAACAAATTATATACCTTTCTACTCAGTAGACCTGTTCTTTAAAACCAATTTTTAAATTTGACATATTATTTTATAATACAATATTTGATGTGTAATAATAATGCATGTACTTTCCATAACATCAATGAAGCAGGAAAATAAAGAAGTTATAGGTCCTGTAAGCAGCTCAGCAGGTAGAACACTAAAGCTGTGTCCATACTTTCCTCCACATCCCATACTCTTGCTAACCCCAAAAGATAAACTAATATCCCAGATATTGGGTTTATTGTTCCTTTGCTTTTAAAATAATTATATTATTATAATGTTATGATATAAAATGTATCTACATCTATATCAACATTCTGAGCTTTATAATGCCTCAAGTCTTTGTGAACTATCTCACTATTTTATCACTCCAACCTGCATTTCTCAGATTCCTTTTTTGCACTTAGCTGTAACTTGTTCATTTTCCTGACTACAAAATATTCCTCTGAATGACTTTAGAATTTTTTTTTTTTTTAGTCATTTGTGAAAGGATGATTTGGGATGGGCATGGTGGCGCATGCCTGCAATCCCACCAGTTGCAAGACTGAGGCAGGAGGATTGGAACAAGTTTGAGACCAGTCTGGGCTACATAGTGAGTTCAAGGCCAACCTGAACTGAGACCTTGTCTCAACTTCCCCACTGCCAAAAAAAAAAGATTTCGTTTCCTCCTAGGTTTTAAAAAATGGTTATTAGAAAAATTGCTATTAGAACTATATTATGTGTTGATATGATTTGTATTTCTCAATTTTTCTAATGTAATTAAAAGAGGTGAGTAGAAGTCTCATTTTTATAGAGGATTACCCTGTCATTGTTTCAGACATTTTTGCTGTATGTATTTTAAAGATATTTTATTGGCTGCATACAGCCAATATGAAGGCTTTCTGGTGAGTATTTCTTTTAACAAGTATGCACTTACTACAGCTAATAATTTTTATTAGGCCTTTTAATCATCAGAATCTATTTAATCTGTTAATAGAACTTCACTAACTTTAAAAATATTAGCATTTTTCTGCCATATATCTTCCCCTGTTTCTTTCAGTTTTACATATCTTAGGTTTTGTATGTGGCCATTTAAAACAATAAATCTTAAAATCTTATTTTTGGCTGGTATTTGGCTTTTCTTGCAGAAGCTCCCTCCCCTAGAAAACAGATACTGAGCAAAAGTTTATGTGCTATGTCTTTCTTGGGGTTGCAATCACAGAAAAACAAAAGACAAGGAAAATTGAGATTGAAGAGCACAACCCTGAATTCTTCACTATTTTGCATCAGAGATGACTTTTGATTGTTGTAGGAAGTCTCTAGAGTGGTTTGATGAAATTATTCCTTCTGTTTCCTGCTTTTTATTACTTATCAACTGTGGATTCAACACAATCTCTCAGAAATTTGGGATAGCTTGCTGGCCCCTCTGGGTACATGCTAGGGAAGATGAAGCCTCTGCATATTCAACAGAGCCAACAGGCAAATACAATATCTTTCTGTCAGTAGGTGCCCTGTCGTTTCTTAAATTTGCGGTAATTGAGGTGATAATGTCATTGGCAGGATCCAATTTCACAAGTGTGAAAGATCTGTCTTTGCTACATTCTTCTTACATCCCATCACCAAGTGGCAAGGAAATAGCTGAGGTCTGGAGTTGTTGGTGTTTATAAGCCTAACTCAGGGAATGTGTAACCTGAGTCCAGTAGATCCATCCTGAAGCATCTGATTCTGCTTGCTTTTGACCTTGTATGAGTTGAGGTGCCCTAATTTGTTGTCTGAGGGCTGAGGTGAACATCCAAATGGTTTTAGGAGGTAGTCAGTTGTAGCAAATAAAAATCTCCATTGTTAGCAAAACCTAGTTACAGTACTAACTGCTGCAGCTGCTCTAGGGTTATAATTAAAGGATTTAAGGAATAAAAATTGGAGGGAGAAAAGAAACTAGGGAGGGAACGAGGAAGAGAAGGAGATACAGGGGGAGAGGGAGATGGAGAGAAGGGAGAGGGATAGAAAGAAAGAGAGATTCAGAGAAAAGTAGGATGGCATTCTAAGTAAGGTTGAAATCTTTGAAACCTGTAAGTATTCAGAAATTATATAATGTCTATTTTTTTCTTATTTATATCCCCTTCCCACTAACAAGATATCAAATATTTCCCACTTCTTAAGGAATTGAACATTTTAACATTTATCCCTTCAAGAATAACTTTGGAATGAAAGATATTTTTAAACACCTCCAAATATGAAGACAATGGATTTGTTGTGTACTTTCTAAAATTGATTCTACTTATGGGTAGTAAGCATGCAGTGAAATGTCAGTTAGTGAAATTTCCTCACAGTTCTATTTGAAAGTTTGAGAGGGATGTAAATTTAGGCAACTTTTTTACATTTAAAAAATGTAAAAAAGAAAACAAGAAAGCTAATTGAGACTTGATGAAAGGAAAATTTATATAGAGAAATTTCTTTGAATGGTCTCCAAAAACATGCCTTCTAGGTATAACTTGATGTGATGGAACTCAATATTAAAAGAGAGTATCTAGGTTTCAAAACACTTTCATGGAAGGGGCTTAGAATAGATTGTATTTTAGGAAATATGCACATATTTAGAAATCCTGAAAGTTTGGGAGGAAGCACAGATAATACAGAAATAACAGAAAGGGAAAAAGAAGACCATTGGAAGATTTTTGAAGAATTCAAATGACACTCTCCTGACAAACCCTACAAGAGTACCATAATGTGAATGCACAATGTTAGGAATTTCAACTACTTGAGCTTTTTCCAAACTAGAATATCTGAAAACACATTAATTACATTGAGAGTAGATATACTCCCAGAAAAATGTCCTGAAATTAATAAGAATTAGTGTATCTGGAATTAATTTTCATTAATGTGAAAAAATCATTGGCATTACAAAAGAGATAAGATAATTAAAATGATAGCAACCATATAATCAATGTTCTTCTCTGGCTGGTTTCTACTTCACTAACATCTTAATATTCCTTCCAAGCTAACAAGGGGTAGTGAGTGCAGTTGCTAGAATGTGCTTCTTAGTGAAACCTCTGTTAGTTAAGGGCAAGAGAATTTGTATTCACACTGTAGAATATAGACCAGACAAAGATTAGAAATCCAAGATTCCAGGACAAGACTGGAGTCAAGTCAATGTATCACCCATCTGAGGGCCAAGACACTAAACCTGGAACTAAGACCAAGAACCTTGTGCCACAGTCATAGCCTGAGAGGATTTACTAGAATCCATCATACAGATACTTTTCCAATTATTCAGTTGGATTTTATAAATTTTTATCTTCTTCTTTTCTTGCAAAAAGGGGTGTAAAACCCTAGTCTTTTTCATTGTAGCCTCATCTTCTCTTCTGAACTCAGGTCATATTTTCACTTGGCAGCTTCCGAGCAGTTTAGAGGTAAACGCTCATATGGTCATTGTTTTACAGCCCAAAACTTCTTCCTCTTCTTCTTAAAAAAAAAAAAAATTAGCGTCACCATATACCAAACATTTCAAGGTACAATTACATTTGACTATTCCTTCTTTTATTCTTCTCCCATTCAGTTAATTTCATATCCTTCCCTTTAGTTAATCACCAATTATATAATCTCAGGTCTTTTAAAACTTCTTATTCCTCCCACACTTTCGCTGAACTTTAGTCCTGGTTGCATTTTTTAAATATTAAAATTTGCTTCCAAAGTCTTTACCAGGCCATTCTTCACATAAGTGTTTTCCTTTTAAAATACTAACATTGTTGGGAGTGATCTGGCATAAAAAATTTGTGATGCCGGTTATTTACTTTATTAGAGAACTGAAGATAAAAGATAATTTAAATAGCATAGACAAAATTCATGTGAAAAAATAAACACATGAGACTATAGATAAATCTTATAGTAGAACAGAGATGGAAAATGCCTTGACAGATGTTGTCTATTTAAAAATTAATCAATAATAAAACAATACACTGAACAAAGTTAGAAATATACAACCATAGAATATAATAGAAAAAGCACTTGTGGGATGATTAAAATGTATTAAGCATATAGTCAAACAGCAGAGAAGAAATGATTTATGAATAAGTGCTGTGATGACAGTTTGTAGAAATTATGTAAAATCAATTTAAATTTTATTGGCTACATAAAGAAAATTATATAAACACTGAGTTGTTAATTAAAGTTTACAGAATATTCTGTTGTTTTTAGTGCATAACTTTTAAAAAAGATATTCTTTTGCAACTTAAGCATCTTTTATTGATATATATTGTATAAGCATTATTACATAATTATATAAACATAATTTATTGATATATATTATAAAATAATCTTGTTTCCTTTCTTAATGAATTTTAACAAAGTTGACACTCTGTATACTCAGCTTCTAGATCAAGAACTGGAACATTAAATATACCCTTGAAGCAATATTTATGTACTCCCAACAAATTAATATGCTCAGAAGTATTGTACAACTTCTAAGTCATAGATAACTTTGCCTGCTTTTGAATTTTACATTATTAAATCATGCAGTATTCATTATTTTGTCTGGTTTCTTTGACCCAATATCACATCTTTTGATATTATCCATGCCTGTGCAGGAAATAATAATGTCTTTATTTTAATCAATTTATGGTGTTAAATTTTTAAAAATAAATATCTGTAATTGACTTACTCATTTTGATGAATATTTGGTTTTTTTATTCCAGCTTTTGGCTAAAATGAATACCACAATCTGATAACTTAAACACACAGAGATGGGAATACTAATTTCTGCTGAGTATAAATGGAGTTCAATTGTTGATAAAATATATGAAAAGAATTAGTAGCCACTGTCCAGCCACTGTCTAGAAATACTTTTACTAGTTTATGTCCACACTAGTATTACAAGAGGTTTCAGTTTTACTATATCCTCATCAATATTGGAATTATTCCTATTTTTCATTATATTCATTCTTCTGGGTGAATATATATCTAAATCTGGTTTATATTTGCATGACTTATGATTGATGATCAATGAAACTGACTACCTTTTGTTATATCTGATCATTTGTGTAACTTCTTTGTAAATTGTCTGTTCAAGTCCCTGCCAGTTTTTCTACTGGACTGCATACTTTTCTTTCATTGACTTGAAGGTGTTTTTAACGTAGTCTAGGAAAGTCATTAGATAAAATCCTTTTGTGAGATGCACACACATACACACACACACACACACACACATACATACACACACACACAAATCTTTTACCAGTGGAACTTTGTTTTGATTTTTATTCTATTCATGGTGATTTTTAAAATTATGAAACATTCTGATTTTTAGTGTAGAAAATTTTACATACTTCATATACAATACTGTCTTCATGTCTTGTATTTTCTTCTTAATCTTTATTGTTTTAATTTTAAAATCTTGATCCACATATCTTATTTATTTATGTGTGTGTGTGTGTGTGTGTGTGCACGTGCGCACACAAGCGTGTGCACGTGTTGCTGGTGATCAAATCCAGGGCCTCAAGCAAAATAGGCAATTGTCGTACTGCTGATCCACACCCCCACCCCCAATCTACCCTTTTGAAATTGTCAAGCTTTACTATTTTTCAATGTGGCTGTTTAGTGGACACATAGCATCATTATTTCATATGTCCACATGAGTTTGTGAATGTTTTTGGATGCTCATTTTTTCATAGGTCTATTGGTTTATCAATATTGAACAGTCATAATTACTGTAGCTTGACACTAAGACATGGTAACTGCTAAGGAAAGTTGTTCTGCTTTATTCTTCTAGAAGTCTGTTTTAAACCTTTGCAATTCTACACAAATTTTTAAATCACCTAACCAAATCATCTGTTCTTTTTGTAGTAATAGATTTTTAATGAATGGCATTTAAGTTTTTAATTTATTGATATACTTTTCTCCTTTACCTTGTTAATATTTGTATTGATTTATTTTGATTGCTAAAATGCCATTGCAATTCACGGAATAAAACCAATTCGTGAATATACTGCTCTGTTTGATTTGTTAATACTTTATTTATAATTTTTTTCGCCTTTGTTCATGAAAGAAGTTGAGTCATGATTTAATTATTTTTTTGCAATACTATTGCCAAATTTTGATGCTAAGTTTTTGTGAGCCTCATAAAAAAGAGTAAGACAGGTTTTCTTTTCTTTTTTTTCTTTTTTTTTTTAATCTTCTGGAAAAAAGTAGAATTGGTATTATTTCTTTCTAAGTATTTGGAAAATGAATTCAACTATAGGATCTTTGTGGAAAATTTTGAGTGAATTTTTAAAGTACAGAATTACTCAAATACTTGTATATTGTTTTGAAAATTGTTAAATATTGTATTTCAAGGAATTTGTGTATTTTGCCTTGTCAAACACACATATAAAGTCATTAACAGTATTAATTATTTTTTAAATATTAGTAAGATCTATAGTTATATCTTTATTTTTGTTCTTTCTATTGGTGGTGTTTCTTTTATTTCATCAGTCCTTTGGGTGGTTAGCAATTCTATTATTCAAAAGCAAAACAAAAACCCATAAATTTGTGCTTTGTTGAATTTCTCTGTAATGTTTTTCTTTCCATTTCATTGATTTTTGGTCTTATCTTTATTATTGTACATAGTCCACTTAAGTTTAATGTGATATTCATTAACTAGTTTCTTGAGATAAAGACTTAGATGTTGATTCCTAGTCATTTTTCTTTGCTATGATTTTAAAGCCATAAATATATCTCTAACAAACACTATTTAAACTGCATTTACACAATCTTGATATGCTGCATTGTTATTCATTGCATAAAATTGCTATATTTCCATCGGGACTTCTTTTATTATTGCATTATTGTAATGTAAATTGTTCAATTTTCAGTAGTTGGAGGTTTTCTAGTTATTTCTTATTATTTTATAGTTTAATTCAGTAGTGACCAATGGCCTATTCTTTGTATTATCAATTATTTGAAATCTGGTAAGATTAGCTTTTAGGTACATAATCAATATATATTTAAAGGTAATATGCATTTTACCATAATTGTATGTGATGTTCAATTTATGCCAATAGGTCAACTGTGTTTTTCAGATCTTGTATATCATTGCAATCCAATTTTTTCTTGTAAATTTTTTCTGTCAAATATGAGTAGTGTTGAGGTAAATTCTCTCACACGCCTTTGGAATTTTTTTCTCTCATATATCTTTTAGAATGTTTTTCTGTCAGCATTTGTTTTATCTATCTATAATAATATATAAATAATATATTATCTATACATATATATATATAGAGAGAGAGAGAGAAAGAGAGAGAGAGAGAAGATATCTATCTATCTAGAGAGAAAGAGAGAGAGAGAGAAGATATCTATCTATCTAGAGAGAAAGAGAGAGAGAGAGAGAGAGACCCTTCAGGAAAAAAAATGACTTGTATAAATATTTTAATATTAAACTTTTTGAGGCATCCTGAGATTAACACAAGTTACTTTTGGCCTCTGTAGTTATATGAGATGCCCAAAGTGGTGGTCATTAGCTTCCGCACATTTATTTGTATGGTGAACTTTTGATTGGATAACCTTGGTCATTGAGATTGCTGCATATGCATTTTCAATTTTTTCTTTAAGGGCCAGCAGTGTAGTGGGTTTTCTGCAATATATAACATTCTCTACGGTCCCCCATATAAAGACAACACCATCCTTTAAAAACTGTTATACTATTTTAATTTTTCTGAAGGGTATACATTTTTTGATTCTCTCTCTCTTCCTCTTGTTTTTGCTGTCAGTCTCCTTTTCCTCCCTCTCTAGGTAGATATAGAGAGATAATACACACACAAACACACACACACACACACACATATACACACATATGTTGTGTTATTGGGTGTATACAATTTGATAATTGTATAAGTTCTTGGTTGGCCTATTATCACTGTAAAACACTCTTCTTTTTCTCTAGAATTCTTCTAATCTTAAAATCACATTTGTCTTGTAATCATGTAATATCTACTTTCCTTTTAAATAACATTTTATGATATTTCTTTTTCACTTCACTTTACAGTCACTCCTTTTAAGTTCTTATATTTAGGGTAGATCTCTAATAAATGGCATAGTTATGTTTTACATTTAATCTGTTAGTCAGGATATTTGATCTTATAATGAATATAATTACTTATGGAATGTTGAGAAATATTACTATATTATTTATTTGTTCTATAAACCAATTGCTCTATATTTTTATGTTGTTTCTTCTTTTCTTCAAGATTAACTGATTATTTTTTACTATTGTATTTTTCTCTGTTATTTTGTTATTTATGCATTCTTTGTCTTTTGGAGGGGATTGCCATAGTCATTAAAACATATATCTGTGACTATAGTTATTGGTGTTTCAATGCCCAGGCATTAGTAATGTGTTACTTAATGTCATATTCACATACATTTATATGCATACTTACTCTTTTATTCTTTTCCTCAATCTTTTGTCTAAGACAATTGTTCTACTATCTAAAGATTTCTCTATATTTGTTGCTTTTTAAAAAAATTAACTTTGATAGCAACAACTTATTTCAATATTTATTAACCTGATAAAAAACCTATTTTCTTTAAAATTTTGAAGAATCTTTCTCTGCGAATACTATTCATATCAAGAATTTAGTAAACAATTTGGTTATCTTCTGCTTTTGCTATTTCTTTTACATATGCATTTTGATGTTAGTGCTTTCTAAAGGGAATGTTTCTATTTCTATGCTTTTATAACTTTATTTTTCTTTCATATTTAAGCAGTGTCCTGTTTTGTGTTATTGTATAGTTTGGCTTGTATATTTTTCCTCAGGTTTGCCAGAACCTCATAACACTGCTTAACACTTAAATTGCTATTTCCTGTCATGTTTTTGAAAATGTCTAGCCATTGCATATTTAAATACTTTGATACCCACTCTTTCTTTATATTGTGTCTCAATGAAACACATAATACATCTTTTCACTATATCTTATATATTTCTCAGGTGTTTCTGTGTTTTGTGATGTTTTATTTGTGCATGTGCCACAGTTTTCTTTTCTTTTTTTTTTAATGAGTCCATGCTTGCAGTACATAATGATTACATTCACCAAAGGGGATTGAAACATGTAATGTGTTATATATGTGTTATGTGCTTCAGTTTTCGTTATTTCCTGGATTAATTTTGCAGTTTATATTATTCTTTATTCTGTGTATTGTCTATTATATTCATATTTAGACTTTCTGATGTCAATTATTTTCTGCAGTTATAATTTTTCTTAACTTTTTTTTTTTTTTTTTGGTTCCAGGGATTGAGCTCAGGTCCTTGTGCTTGCAAGGCAGGCCATTGAACTGCTGAGCTAAATCCCCGGCCCAAGTTTTATTTATTTTTACATGTTCTAATTGCTGATGAAATCCTCAATATTTTCATGTATTCTCTCCATCCTTTTGTGTTTATTTTAGTCATATTTTTGTGGAAGTTATTGCCTATTAATTTCTGAGATAATTATCATGTTTTGTTTTTCCTTTTAATGAATTTTAATCCTATTTTGGAAATTCGTGGTAATCTTGTCTTTTGTATTTCTAGGTAATTTATAAAAATGTTTTCATTCATAATTTTTTGCTGTCGTAAATTTTGCATCTTTGTGTGATATGTTTCTATAAAGAGAATCCATTTCTTTTTTCCTTTTGATGGTTTGGTTCTTTTTTTAAATTTTTTGTTAGTCGATAATGCATTTCTTTCATTTTAAAAAAATTTTCTTTTTTGCCTAGCAGATAGATCTACCCACATATCTGGTAGTGATAGAATAGAACATTTCAGACATTGTTAGTGCCAGAGAAAACTCGTAAACTGTTTAAGGAAAACAGAAAAAAATGATAGAAACAACTAAGAGATAAGTGGGGAAATCATTTATCAGTTTAAGTATTTTTATACGCATAATTTAGTACACATTTTTTAAAACTTAAAAATATATTTAGAACATTATGGGTATAAAAACATTAAAATGAAGCAAAAGGAAAATTTATGCTAAATAATAACAAAAAATAAAGTTAGTTAAAAAACAAGCAGAGGATATGTTGTTACAGGGTTTTGTGGACAAACTGGCATCTGCATTTTGGTCTTCCTATCAGCTGAGAGGAAGGAGAAACACAATTAATTGTAATAACCAGCAGCATCTGACAGATAAACCAGTTGATTAAGACCAACATTTTTTTATTTTTTTGGAGACCGAAGAGAAACTTCTATCTTTTTTCACAGAAAATCTTATACATAAGTCCCTAAAGTTTAAACTAATTAAAAAAAAAAAACATACACTGTACCTGCTCAGGTATGAGGAACTTGGTATGACATTCTCAGCAAGGAAAAATCTTAGAAAGAAGAAGTACAAAACATGGAAAGAACATCAACTTTCAGGTTAGGTACTGGTTCACATATTAATTCAGTCATTTACCTGAGCAAACTACTGTCCTCTTTGACCTCTTTAAATGTTTCCTCAGCTTTGAAATTCTCCTTCCTCCTTCTGGAATCACAAAGCTAAATCAATCTTAAAAAGCACATATGTAAAGCACTTGGAACTTAGAATGTACTAAAAAAGTACTGATACTGTCATAATACTTTGCTTTTTTTATTTTTATTTTTTATTTTATTTATTTATTTTATTTTCTTTTTGGTACCAAAGATCAAACTTTTTTGAGGCAAGTGGCTCCACTGCTAAGCTAAATCCCTAGCCCCATACTCTGCTTTTGATGGTTTGTATTTCTAAGACTGTAGGTTGATTTCATTACTTCAACAGATTTGTATATTAATTACTTCATACACAAATGTCTTTTGTAAGACAGTTTATATGAACTAATAAATAAATAATGAAGTTCCTGGCCCATGTTAAGGTGGTCTGACAGGCACTGCACTAGGTGTCTGTGTAGACCTCTGATTTATCAATTTCCCTTTTTTATCTGTGCTTATATTTTATCTTCTATGTACAGTATTAAGAACTGACATTTTAAAAACTTACTTGCAGTTTCCCCAATTTGTCTCTTTTAATGGTGTTTTGAAAAGCTCTATTTAAATGTATTTATCTTCCATTGCTTTTTCTCAGTTATAAATTATTAATCTACAATTGTATCTTTATTAATTCTTCCATGCATTTCTATACTCATTTAAAAGATTTATTTGTAGTTTCTCTCCTGGAATGATTAATTCACTTATTTTCCTTCTTGTTTAATGTAAAGTCATAAAAGCACTAAATTTTCTTATGATTATAGTTTTGGCAGCATCTCACCAGTTTTCAACTCTCTGTAATTATAATTTTGATTTTATCTGTTATCTGACTTAGGAGAAAATTTTCCTTTTAGTAGCCATAGCCAGTTGTGACAGCAGCATCCTGAGTTTGTCATCGTCTTCTGAGGAGGTTATACAGTTTCAGCTGAGTACATTACCATCAATCTACAGAAAGCCACTCCTCAGCCTCCCATGTCCGTGAGTGTTGCCATGGCACTAAATTCCAGGAAAACAGGTGCCCAAAAGTGGTTGGATGATAAAGTGATGGCAACTGTTCCTCTGAAGGGAAAACCATGTGCCTTCCTCTTAGTGCCTGAAATGCTGACATAAAGAAGAAACGAACTGGAGCAGACACCTTGGACCCCAAGGTGGAAACAGGAACTGGAAACCTGGCATAAGCAAAGTCTGGGCTCCTGAAACCAGTAAGCTGCCCCACATAGTATAATGATTTATGAAAGAGATGTTTGCGAGAGAGCAGTGAACTTCTTTCCTTCTTTCTAAGCCCCAGGATTCTGAGACCCTGCATCAGCAGCTGCAACTATAACATAGTTAATACAGATAATACTTACTAGTGTATTGTACTGTTATCACTTGATCTTAGCCAAAAGGCCAAGAAGCGATGTGTATTGTACTGTTACCAAAGAATATAGAATATATCCTATTTGTATTTCTTCTAAGAATTCATTGATATATTTCAATTGCCTAATAAATGCTCAAATTCTATAAGTATTTCATGTATTATTAGTTTTAGTTATATAATAAAAATATGTTGTGAATGTATTTATATATTATTCAAGCCACCTAATTAACCATATTACCATTCTCCACATTATATGCTATAAAACACTACTTCTATGGAATATTAATAGGTTCATCTCAAAATAAAAAAAGTCAGTGGTCCCTATATTCTCTGCTTCCTGTTTTTATTGTTGTTCATAGCACAGACTCTGGACCAGAGTTTTTGAATCCTAAATCCAGCAACTTACTGACTATATGAACAGAAGCAAGTCATTCAAGTTTGTTTTTGTCTGTTTCTATGTAACGTAGAGAAAATACCAGTATCTAGCTCATGGGATTCGGAGAATTATAAAATGAATACATACTAAACAATTACTATAGTGCTTCTTAGAAAGTAATTGTGCATAGTCTTATATTGCATATGAGACTCTGAGAAGTAATCAAAGAATAGAATTTATATTATATTGTGTTTTCTAGCTATTTCCCAAATTTATTTGAGTGGGTATATCTTGGTTAAGAGTTTAACACTTTCAAAATCATATATATATATATATATATATGATATTGAAAATATATATATGATATTGAAAGTGTTAAACTAGGTTACTCAGATCCTCTGCATACTGAGAATTCCTTATTTTAATAGGACATGAAAATGCTACCTAGGATGTCTTTAAATTCCTTGAAATTGATGTTTTATTTTGTGTATATTCATGGATAGTAATTATGGGGAGAAATCCATGAAAATCATCAGATTTTCACATTTTTCCTTATGGATTTTTATGCTTAACTAAAATATCAGAAATTAAAAGTGTATAGTAAAATTCTCCAGCTATTTAGTTGTTCTGTTCCTGGTGTATTTACTCAAGTTTTTCCTGTACATCATCAAGTTTTATTTTTGGAGTGTCAATAAATTTTCATTCTTGTAACATAATTTTTAACTTACTTATAATCTTTTTTAAATGTTTAAGTCATTCTCTTACTAGTCCATCTGAAAACTGTCTCTGCATAACTTGTGCTGTTTTACAGAAACCAATGCTCTAGTATGCTTTTGTGAATGTTAATTGTTTTGTAGTATTTCCTTCTAGTTTTGCAGCACATTCTTTTCAGAAGCAAAGCCATTTTAATAGGTCCGCTAATGGCTTTCCAATATGTTACTATTTCACAAAGCATTTTGGTGTTATTTTAGGTTTGGTCTTTATTTTACTCATTTTTCTCATTTGTAAAGAAGACAGTCTTTAACTGTACTTTACATGTATCAGCTTATTTGAGAAGAAAATTTCAGTACTTTTCAAACAGTGATTTTGGATAAGTTTTTCTCTGTAAATTTGACAGGGAAGATACTGTAACTATTTCTCAAATATTTCACAATTTCTATCAGAATTTGCCAGTAATAATTTCACATTTTATTTTGAGTGTATCTTTATATATCTGTTACTGATACTCTGATATTTCAAAATAATGCAAATATATTTGTATAAAATATGATGGATCAGAATGTATAACTGACAGCATTTTTCTTCATTCCAAGACTGTCTTTTAAGATTTCTTATGGATTTTACACTTCTAAGAACCACCAGATTATCTCCAGGAGCTCCTCTCGTTTTCTCCTAGTCATTTTTCAGATCTGATATTTCTACCTGAATAGAGAAAAAAATGTACATTGAAAGAAAATGAAACCACATTTAGCCCAATTCAACTTAGGAGTAGAAAATGGCAAGTGGCCTTTTTCTGAATAAAACAATCATTAAGTGTAGATTTCAGGGTGTTTCAAGGCATAGATCTTTAACAAGATACCATCTTATTTTTTACATTAATAGTTCAATTTTCCAAAGTATATTAACAACTACCCTATTCTCCAAAATGATTCTATTTATCTTGTATCTTATTTCTTCAAGTCATCTACACCTCAGTACTTGTGAAATATTCCCAAAATTTTCATGGTATGTTGTGACAAGTGAGAGATTTAAAAACAGTCTCTGATTTCAAAACATATTTGAGTATTCTATTTGCTCATCTTCATTTCTTTACTTCTAATATACTGTAATCACATCTTCCTTACCATTACCAAATAATGTTTACGATAACTAAATCAAAGCACATAATATGCTAGTGTGATTAACCTAAATATCAAAATTTGCAGAGTGGTACATAAAATCAGTGGCTAAACTTCGGTTAAAGCACTGGGTAATTTTTGTCACAAATGAAAGGACTCAAACAGATGTTTCACATTAGAAATATAGTAAAACAGAGATACAATTTAAACAGAAGACACGTAGAAGAAAGAAGATATAAGAAGAGTAGAAATTAATGACATGGTAGTCAGAAAATCAATAAAAGAAAACCACCAAAACCAAAAGCTGATCTTTTGGTAGGAGCAATAAAATTGATAGGCCTCTTGCTAATTAATTCAGAAAAAATGTGAATATAAATTACCAATGTCAGAAATGAAAGGAAAGTTATCATAGATCCTACAGATATTAAAATAATAATAGAATATTATGGATAACTGGCCAATTGTTTTGATAAATTCAATGAAATGGGCAATTGCTTTCAAAGACAAAAATTCCCAAACCTCACTCTTAAAAAAAAAAGACAACCTAAATAACTCCGTATTTGTTAAATAATTGAATTCATCACTTCACTTATGAATTCTACCAATAATTTAAGAATTAAATAATTCTATTCCTACATAATAATATACATTTGTGTAAACAGTATTTTTCCTCTTGCTTTCTAATCATTCTTTCATTTCCTACTTCACTTATCCATCATCTAGGTTCACATAACACTTTCCAATTTGTCTGCACACTTTTCCTTAATTCTTTTCACTGTCCTCCATCAAAGGCCCCTTCTTAAAGCCCACCATCTCATTACTCCGGGGTTTGGGACTTTTGCTAATTTTAATGTAATTAGTACTCTTTACCCCAATATTTAACTCTTTAATACTCTAGTCAGCCTGCATTTTTAGACTTTTACTGCACTATACACATTGTATGCTCAGGGCAACTACATTTTCTTGTTCTATCTTTCTAATATTAGCTAGATCATATTAATTCTTTCACATGAAGTGTTACCCTATTAATATCCTATTTCTCCGATTTTTACTTTGATGCTTCTATGCTACTTCATTTTGACATGTGTCATATTTCAATTTATATTATACTAAAATAAGGACAATTATTGTTAACTACATATATATGGGAACAAAGATGATGACACCAGGTCTTAATGTCTTCTGCAATAGTTTCCTGTCTATCTAATAAGTCTGTACAACTTAAGAAATTATGTTTATAATCCCGTCTTTTCATCATTTAACATAGCATTATACATACATAAATGTTCAATTTTTGTTGCTGATAGGATTAGGCGAGTTTACTGGTATAGTGGAATAAAGCCTGGTGTGTTTGCTCTTTATTTAACAGGTAACCTTGATTTAGAAATAGTTGAACTTATTTCTCTGACTGTTAAGTAGCATCTTTTAAATTAAAACTAAATCAACACCTTAAAATGTATGGAATTTTTTACATTTCTGATTCTGTAATTTAAATGCCCAATGAATAATAAAATATTCTTTACATTTTTCGTTAGTTCACAGCTATCCTTACTTAAATCCTTATTAGCAGGCTATGGTGGTACATGTCTGTAATCCCAGCACTAGGGAGGTTGAGACAGGAGGATCACCATGAGTTCGCAGCCAGCCTGGGCTACATAGTGAGTTCAAGGCCAGCCTGAACTATATCATGAGATCCGGTCTGAAAAAAAAAAAAAAAGAAAACAACAACAAAAAATCTTTACCTGTCTTCATTCTTCTTTATACCCTACTAATGTTGTTTGCTGGTATGCAGTGAAAGAGCTTCCTTAATGCATATAGCTGTAAACCTGATTTTGAATATTGAAAATATTCTGTCATCTTATACATACATAACTTTGGACCTGGAAATTTCCACCCAGCCATTAGAACTATTACTTATTTACTCATTTTTTGTAAACTATATACAACACTAACTCAAATGCATAATCACTCATATACATGGAAACACTCAGCATAACTTCTTACCCTGATCCAAACTCTATACCTTCAATTTGAGTGTATACATATGTTGGGAAATATTCCTCTAAATGTTTCAGTTAGTGTGTAGGTGATTTTTCCCTTTCTTTTATTACTGAGGTTTACATTAAAAAAATGTATGTTCAAGAGGCACTGTACAAATCAAAATATGTGATGCATAATAAACTGTCTTTAACTGGGCATGGTGGCGCAAGCCTATAATCCCAGCATTCGAGAGGCTGAGGCATGAGGATTGCTGTGTGTTCGAGACCAGCCTGGGCTACAAAGTGAGTTCCAGGTCAGTCTCAACTACATAGTGAGACCCTATCTCAAAACACCAAAAAGCAAACAAATAGAAAATGTCCTTAATACATCATATAAATCAGATCCTATTTTTATACTAGGAATGGAAATGCTGAATCAAATGTAAAAAAAAAATCACAAATACACTTCATAAAATTACCAAATGGCATTATGGTTTATGTTTTGGTGTCTAATTCATAAAATTTAAAAAATTATTGTTAAAAAGCATGCATAATAAACAATTATTGGACAGATATGCAGTGATAATTCATTAAAAATATTTATTAAGTACTTTCTATGTACTAAGCATAATGCAGCTGAAAATGAGCATTTTTTTTTTTTTAGTAAAAGACACCAACAAATACAGTTATAATTGTAAAGAGAATACTTTGCTTGGAAAATGTAATCAATAATTTGTCTCTCAACCTCAGAACAATTAAGTTGTCCTGTTTCCAAATACCCTATTGGAGAATTTCCCACTTTTCTACATCTCTATTGTATTATGAATGTTTCTAGCTCACTAATTTTGCTGCTAATCAACACTTAAAAGAGATTCCTTATACTTTCAGATATGCTTTGAAAAAAAAGCCCTTCCAATATATGAACAAGGGAATTATAAGTTCATTAGTATACAGTTTTTCAAATCTTAGATTCATGGTTCATTATGTTACTGTAGAGATAAAAATATGATTTTACACTTAGATGACAGTAAAAAGAATTAGAATTAACATCTGATTATGAGTTTTAATTTTAAAATTAATCGGCAGGCAGCTCTAATTTAAATATTTCAAATCAAAAACTACCTTTAATATTTTATCACAACAATACTTACAAGCCAAATTACATCCATTTAGAGTAATGCTTTCCAAAAAACAAGCAGCATCTCAGGATTTTAAAAGAAGATACATATTTTATAATGTAGAATTTAAAGCAGACAAACCGAAAAATGCATGCAGACTCTGCATTTTAGAAATTCTTGCCATGCTTAGTATGTAATTTTTTATACAGTTACCATTTATGGCTACATATTTCAATAGGAAATGAATTGCCTGTGATATTTTATACTATGATCAGTTATAGGAGTACAGATCACATGCACTCTGGGTATAGAAAATGTTTCTTGGTAATACATGCTATGAAAAATCTAAATTATCACTAAGAATAATCCAGAAAATTTAACTACATATTCAGGCCTCTAAAGAACTTTTACCTAATTTGGAAATTCTCCAACCAATTTCTACAAAGTTACATAGAATAAAATATGTGGGACTTTTTGTTTTGGGGGGTGTTTGTTTTTGTTTCTTTGTTTGTTTTTGGTATGGGGGATCGAACTCTGGACCTTGTGCTTACGAGTCAGGTGGCAGGACCACTGAGCTAAATCCTGGCTCGGGGGAGTTGTTTGTTTTGTTTTTTTGTTTGTTTGTTTGTTTGTTTGTTTGAGTCAGGGTCTCACCATGTAGCTCAGGCTGGCCTTAAACACACTATCTAACCTAGGCTGGCCTCGAATTCACAGCAATCCTCCTGCCTCAGCCTCTTGTGTGCTGGGATTAAAGGTGTACATCACCAGGCCCACCCGAATATACAGATTTTATGTAAGGAAAAATCCTAACCCAGCTCATTGTCCTAGGAATATGAACTCTATAACTAATGTGGACCCGATTTTTAGCACTCACTGGTTACAACTATTTACTAAGCACATAGTCCATGAAATATTGTCTGTATACAAATATTATGCTTACAAATATTATAAAAGTAATAAATTCCAGCAAAGTATGTGTCTTAATTTCTATAATTATATGCAATTAAGAATAAGTGTATGAACAACATTGATAAGAGGTACTTTAAGAGAATTTGGGGTTTAAAATGAGAGCTGGGATAGAATTTTTCATTTCCTGTTTCATCTTTACTCAATATTTCTTCAGTTCCTAGCTGAATTTTTGGTTAAGCTTCTTTTCCCATTACAAGGAAACATTTTAATCCATAAAATACTCTGTTGTTTAATGTTTATTAAAAATATGAGAACATATTTCCAGAATAATAAATTGAAGAGAGAAAACACATGTATACATATACATACACAAAAATGTCTAAGGAAAAATCAGTATAAACAGAATTTTTCCAGGATATCATTGGCTTTGAATGCAAAAAATATACATCTTTTCATTTAATGGAAGAAAAGTTATATAAAGTCAAGTTTTCATGTAACGAGCATCAAAGTTATATAATCAAAAACTTTAACATTTTGATCAAGTAAAATTGATTTGTGTTAGGATTTCATAAAAATATTAAACTGTAAGAAATGTACTGCTGTTATTGCAATTATTTTATATTTTATATTTGAAAATAAAATGTTAATTTAAAAATGTTTATTGAATACTAGGGAAGCTGTGGAAAATACTGAATGTCAGTTAAGTTTTCTTTTTACTCCTCCTTTTACTATGAATGGCTGTCAAATTAAAAATTGTAACACATGGCCTACACATATAATTTCCTTACTAAGTCACCTTGAGGTAATTTCTTAGAAATCTGTTTTAATCATTTAGTTTATTATAAACCAAATCCTCTTTATGATCCCTTTTAATTTGGCAACTGCACCTGTTACCAAGACTTGGGACATGTCACACCTCTTTTAGAAAGTTTGTCTTATTCCCTTTTCCTGTTGCATTCAGCCTAACAGTTTTTCACACCAAGTCCCTTGCAGTTTTCTTGAATTATACAGTAGGCCTAAATTACACCTTTGTTCAAATAATTGTAACAATAAAAAATTACACATTGAAGAACTGTGTGTAACATATAGAAAATACCCAGAAAATAAATGTGTTCCAAACTTGATTTATAAGTCACTTATTAAAGTGGACAATTCATTTGCATACAAACATGCTACATACAATTAATATGCTGTGTCATACTTTGGATAATCAAAAATGTAGCTGAATACATTATTGGTAAAAATTTAAGTTAAAAAAGGTGCACCCAGCTCAAAAACTAGATGCCAAACATATTGTATTCTTTAAACCTTCTTAGCAAATTGTGTAGTGCTAAATAGGTGGCTGATATATGGTATTTTCTCTGGTTACTCATTGCTTTAAAACCAATCATCCCAGTCAAAACTAACTACCCTAAATCTTGCTGGCTTCAAATAATGACTACTTAGTTTGCTTACATTTCTTCACCCTGAGCTGAGCTAAGCTGCAGATTCTTCCATTTGTCTTGCTGCTGTACAATCTTTTATGGGGTGAATTCAGCACCAAAACAGCCATGGGCAGTCAGTAGGTGAAGAGATACAGGCAACTCTCTGTCCATGTAGTCTCAGGGCCTCTCATTCTCCTTGGTGCTTGTCACATGGTCTTTTTAGAGGTATAGCTGAACTTCTTGCCTGGAGCTTCAGGGCTTCTATGAAATCAGTGGAAGCTTGCAGAATTTTTATGGCTTGGGTACACACTAGTGCAGTGTTACTTTGACATGTTCTTTTGATTACGCACACCATCGATCCAGCCTAGATTCAAAGGGAGAGGACCACACAAGGGATGACTACCAGGAAACTGGTTCACTGGGGGCAACCAAAGGAACACTCTGCCAGAGGGCTTAATTAGTACTTATTGAGTTGGCTGCCAGTAATTTAAACAATGGGTGTTAATGTCTAATTGCTGGGCAGAAAATGAATTTAGCATTTTGGCAACATATAAAATTCAAGTAAATGGAAAACAAATGCTCTGGCGTATGTACAGAGTGTGATTTGGTTATTCTTTAGACAAATTTCTACTTCCCCACATTTTAAGCTATAGCTCCTACCAATGGAGTTAAATTGAGAAGTTTCCCCTTTTTTCTATGTTGCCTCCCGGTTCATAACGATGGCTAATACTATAGAATAATGTCCCACATATTTTCAATATGCATTTAAAGCTCTAGTTTCTTTCCTATTCTCAAATATTTTTTTGAAATTGGCTTTAATTTCATAATTTTGTGTGACTTTAGAAAGCAATTTATTAGAATAACATAGAAAACTATAATTAATTAAAGCATCTAATAAACTTGTCCGGCTAATATTTAAATATACCACAATTACTTGTCATGTTTTACCCACAGTGTAAATATTAGTCTGAACAGCTTATAATGAATAACTTCTGAATGAAGTGGAAATTTGAATGCCCTCTTCAAATTTCATTCTGTCCATACCTTTATATGAAGAAAGAAACTGTGCTGGTTAGGTATGTTTTAATTGCAAGGACCAGGCACTAGCACAGGTAATCTAAATAATGTTAAATACTTGAGACAAAGATACAAACTACAAATAAGGAAAACAAGACTTTCAAGGGTTGTAGAACTTGTTATAAAGAGACTACAACATAAATACTTCCTGGAGATTAAAGTTTAAAAAAAAACTGTAGGAAGATTTTATCTGTGTTTCCTAGAAAGTTGTCAGTTAATCACTACTTTTTTTCATACTTGCTTTTTATACATGATAAATGTTGAGGTCTACCCTGTACAATCTTTATATTACAATTTTTGCTTATTCATATTCCTGGGTAATATTCTTATTTGGAATGTTCAGTGACAAGGGGGATAAAACATTTCTTAATGGTGCAAGATGTTCCCTTGCATTGCATAATATTAGTTGGTCTTCAGGCACTGAATTCCTGTAGAGTACATAGTCCCTGTGATAACTGAAAGTACCCCACTGTCTTGCCAGCTGTCTTAAAGGACCACTGTTGCCTGTACTCAAGGAATAACTGTATAAGGTAATATGAGCTTTACTTTTCATCTCTGGCTAACAGCTAGTTAGTTGTCATGATATATAGCAGATGAACTTCACAAAGAGTGGTGGGATTTCATATTTATTTAATTGAATAAAATATAGAGACCATAATTTTAATATAAAATCCAATAAAAGCACTTCTAGGGATTTCTGAAATTGATTTGAAAATGTTATCTATACAAACGTCTGCAAGTCAGGCACACAAAAACATGCTCCACATCATTAGATTAGGACTTCTAATCAAAACCCTGAGATTATCACTTCATATCTATTACAAAGCTTCCATAAAAATCAATAATAATAAATATCGATAAGAATGTGGAGAAGCTGAAGCTCTCATACATTGCTGTGGGAACATAAAATGTGGCAGTAGCTTTGGAAAACGCTTTAGAACCTCATCAAAAAGTTAAGCACAATGATATCATATGACCTTGAAGAGAAGTGTGTTTGTACAAAATTTTGTACTTGAATGCTTACAGCAGCATATTTTTTACTGGCCATAGAGTGGAAACAATCTCAATGTCTATCAGCTGATGACAGGATAAATGAAGTGTGGTATACAACGATACTCATATATACAGAAGAATGAGTTTTGCTTGATATATAAACTTTGAAAATGGCTAGGCATGAATAAATCTTGAAAGCATAATATTAAGTTAAAGATGTCAGCTAAAAGGTGCATATTCTATGCTTCTACTTATATTAAATATCAAATGGGCAAAAACTAAAAAGTTTAGGCTAGTAGTTCCCATGGGCTGGAGGCAAGAATGGGTAGGGAGTAACTGCTAATGGGTACAGGGTTTCATTTTAAGTGCTTTAAATATTTTAGAATTGGATAGTAAGGATGGTTGTACACTATTTTAAGTATACAAAAAATCTGAAATATATATTTTAAAATTAGTGAATTTTATGTTATATAAATTATAGCTCCATAAAACTTTTTTAAAGTGAGAAAGCTAAAAATCATTATGGTACATGAACATTTATAGACAGTTTACATATAATTATCTCAAACTGGAAGGAACCAAGTAGGCAAAAGACTAAACAAACTGTCATAGAGCCATACATTATCGGTCAGCAATTACTAGAAAAACTGACTTAAGGCAAGATATACAAATACATAAGAGCTTACAATATTGGTTTACAATGGCCACCCGCAAAGTCTGTGGAAAAGTACAAAAGGCCTGTCTGAGCACTGGAGATCTGAAGGATCCAGGTAAAGGCCTGGAGCTCAAAGTAGTGTTCTGTAGGAGTCCACGTCAGAAGGCCAAAGGGTTTGCGATGGAAGGCTGAAGGATCTGTGTTGCAAGTCAGGAGAAGACGTCCAGTGTGAAGGAGAGGACTAGAGCTGCACCAAAGAAACAGAAGGAGCTTTTCTTCTTCATTTCTTCATTCAGGCAACACGCTGCCCTAGCATGAATCTTTTGTCTTCAGTAAATCCCCTCAGCCACACTATACTGATCCAATTTTCCAATTTAGTTTTTTCTTTTTCTTTTTCTTTCTTTCTTTCTTTCTTTCTTTCTTTCTTTCTTTCTTTCTTTCTTTCTTTCTTTCTTTCTTTCTTTCTTTCTTTCTTTCTTTCCTTTCTCTTTCCTTCCTTCCTTTCTTTTTCTTTCTCTTCCTTCCTAATCCTGTCTCTTTCTCCTTCCTTCTTTCCTTCGTTCTTTTTTTATACCCGTGATTGAACTCAGGACCTTGTGCTTTCGAGGCAGGCAGCAGAACCACTGAGCTTTCTTTCTTTCTTTCTTTCTTTCTTTCTTTCTTTCTTTCTTTCTTTCTTTCCTTTCTCTTTCCTTCCTTCCTTTCTTTTTCTTTCTCTTCCTTCCTAATCCTGTCTCTTTCTCCTTCCTTCTTTCCTTCGTTCTTTTTTTATACCCGTGATTGAACTCAGGACCTTGTGCTTTCGAGGCAGGCAGCAGAACCACTGAGCTAAATCCCTGGCCCAGGTGTGCATTTCTTACTCAAATTGACACAATACATTAACCATCACGCATACAATGAAGTCATCTTCAAAGAGAACAAGGAATGAGCAGCTGGGTACTTGGGAAGCCAAGATAGGAGGATTGCAAAAGATTGAGCACAGCTGCCCTGAGAGACTCTGGGTTATACAAGAAAACCAAATCAAATCAAATCAAAACAAACAACAATGAAATAAAAAGAATAAACTATCAAGCCACATAAAATATGCAGAACTCCTACCTGTAAGTGAAAAAAGTCAGTCTGAGAGATTCAGTAACAGTAATGCATCTCTGTGACATTCTGGAAAAGGTCAATTGGCCAATGGTTGACAGGGATTCCAAGAGAGCAGGTTTAAATAGATAAAATACAAGGGATATCTTAGGGCATTGAATCTGTTTTGTATATTTTTGTGGAGGATACGTGGTAAAAAGCATTTGTCAGAATTCATACTACTTTATGACACACAGAATAAAACTTAGCATATGCAAATTAAAACAAGACTATTTAGGAGATCAGATATAAAACCAGGACAGAATGCAAACTGTGTCGGAAGAATCTAGCTGCATTACCAATATATGAATTAACCTCACTAAAGAGAGTGGGAGTGAGGAATGCTGACTAAAACGACTTTGGAAATTTATAGTCTGCAAAAAGCATTGCATATAAGCATTGTAGTATAGTTGTTAAAATTGCTTTCCATGGATTATGGGATAACAATTCAAAGGCTGTTATCCATGTACACTGTAAGCGAGTGATTGGATTCCAGGTTTCTCTTTGTTGGAATGGAAAATTACAGAAAAAACAAAGAGAGAAGGTTAGAATGATCAATGTGAGAACTGATTAGAGTAGGCAATACCAAAATGAACTCATATTTAACTTAATATACATATTACAGATTGAAACATATGGAAATATTTATATGTATGTGTGGAAGGGTTAGCATATACACATATGTTATTGCTGTAAACTAATAAAGCTTAGAAGACAGCTCATAACAATGAGCACATCCAGGTGCCCAGATCAGTTTCGAATACTGTTCACTAATAAAAGGAACCAGGGCACCCTTAAAAAAATAGTTGGTTCAGATCTTGGGCAGGGAGTACACAAGATGAGTTTGAGATCCGTTTTACTGCCAAAAAGTAAAGAAGTGCTAAAATACACAAGTGTGAATCCATATGCATACACATAATGATAGGCATGTCAAAGGGACCCAACAGCCAAAAGAGCTTCCTGTGTCCCACGCTGGAACGATTTGAAGGAAAAAGTGTTATGAATTATAACTTAAAGAACAAGATAAATATTCACCAGTTTATAGCAATATGAATAATTTAGTGAATAATAACTGGGAAAGGATACACAGAGCTTTCATGAAGAAAAGTTTCAAATATTCTTTGTATGTACTCAGTGCTTAAGCAGAGAATAAACCCCCATTCTCTCTCTCTTCTGCCTGTAGAAAGCCCACATCTTTTTCAGAGCTTAGATTAAACCTCACTTCTTTTTATATACTTCTCCATCTGTTCACCTTCCCTATTGTCATGGATTTTTCCCTTTTCTAAATATTAACTGTGGGCTTTCTGAAGTTACTTCATTCCCCAAAATACAGTATGGAGAAAAATTGTAGGCTTGCAGTGAAGAAACTTGGCAAACACTATTTTAGCCAATATCAACAATAAAAAGTCATGCTAATGGCATATACTCTTCCTATGATTTAATAAAATGAAATTTTTATCTCTGAAGTCTTCCTTGAAAATTCTTTAGAATAAGCATGACAAAAACATTTTAAAAATCCAAATTAAGACATTCTACAAAATGTTCCATTAGCATCCCACAAACATACCTGCCTGATCAGTCTTCTACTCTCCCAAGATTATAAAAAATAAAGCCAATCTGTGAAACGGACACAGCTAAAAGGAACCTTAGAAGAATATTCTGACAAAGTATAAAGTGGTTTACTGATGGTATTATACAACAGTAAAAATATTAAATGGAAATTAAGGAAATGTAAAGAAAGTATAAACTTTAGTTAATGACAACTGACCAATACTGGTTTATGAATTTTTTCATATGTACTATATTAATGTAAAAATGTTACAATAGGAACTAGATGTGAGATACATAGGAATTATCTGCACTGTGGCTGAAAATTTCTGTATAACTGAAACTATTCTAAAATTAAAGGTTTATTAGAAATAAAGAGACCATATAAGAACCATAGGTGCCATTATCAGGCTTTGATCTATCTACTACATACTGTGTTATTTCTTGTCAGCAATCCTGTCCAGACAACATAGTACCTTAGAAGGCTGCAGTTCCTGTGGAAGGCCAACTTTCTCTCAGCTTATCTATTGAAGATATTTACTACAATCCTCAAAACAGTGAGTCATAGCACTGAGTCTTTTCAGAGACCCACAAAGCTCACACACCTATGATCCTACATATGCAGAAGGCTTCTGGCCTCTACTTTGTGTAACTTGCGCTTGGCTCTTTCGTTTCAGTCCTTTCCATTTCCACTGAAGACTGAGAAACAACTCACCCCCAACACTCCCCATAGCGTAAGCTCTTTATTATGCCCACCTCAGTCTTGCTCATAACATGGATCCACACCTCAAGTGTAAGAACTTACTGGTTCAGAAAATTCTCCAATTAAATGACAAAATGATCTATTTATATATTTTTTTTAATGGGCAGGATAACTGAAAAATGACTCCTTAGAAATACAAGATCAGGGCTTCTTTCCCAGGAGCAGATGCATAGAGGGAGGAATACACATTCACAGCTAGTGATCACCTTCCTCCAACGATAGACAAAATGCTTCTAAAGCAACATACCGATGCATGAGCAAATAATAAATCAGACTTCTACAAGCACTCCCACTTCTAAAAAAAAATGTGTGTGTGTGTGTGTGTGTGTGTGTGTGTGTGTTTATGTCATGCATACAATACATATATATAATTTGGAGGGAATCCATTTTCAAGTAAAATTTTGAGGGCTAGAATAAGATTAGGATATATATTCTTAAAGGACAATTTGGGCTCTAGGATCCCAGTAAATACTGGACAATTGAGTTTTATTAGAAGATATGGTTGTATGGTGTGGAATATGACCGCCTTGCTTGTGAGAAATCAGCTTGCTTGGCCAGGAAGTACTCTGGATTTGGCAATTTCTCCTGGAAAGACCTTACTGGTTTAGCAGGCAACACTATACTTTCAAAGCAACATATAT
>NW_022900945.1:30955718-30971842 GCF_012274545.1 Fukomys damarensis | reverse complement strand
ATATGTTAAAAAACAATATTTGTACAATGTTTAGGTGCATACTTTTTATTTCTTTTTTTCACTTTTTGGCCTTTACTCACTAAGATTACAGCTTCAGTTGAGATTTGCTAAAATAAAACCAGGCTGTTAGTCAAGTTTCTGTCATTAAGATAAATCCGAGCTAAAATGAGAAAGAGTTGATTTTGGCTCATAGTTTTGGAGACTTTAGTCAATGACAGATTGGCCCCATTGGTGCTGGACAAGGCCACGCATTGTGGTGGAGCAAAACCACTCACTTCACGGTTAGGGAGTAAAAGAGAGAAAGAAGAAACTGGGATCCCACAAAACCCTACAAGGACATGCCATCCATGACCTGAACATCTCCCACTTAGGTTTTTCACCGCCTTTCAATGGCTTCAAGCTGTGATCTGTGGGTATTTGTGGGACAGTTTGGGTCCAAACTACAGCAACATGTTAAAAAAAAAAAGAGTCAAATTTTGTATCTTCTGAATTTCAAAAGCTGAGATTGGATAACAAAATGTGAGAGAATATGTAGTCACTGATTTTCTGTACTCCTTGTCCTTTGGTTCAAGGATGGAAATCACTTGTGAGTCTCTGAGAAAAGAACCTGAGCCCTCCTTTGGAGCCCTCACAAGCACCCTATCCCTGAGACATTCCCAGTATGGCTAGAGAGCAGAAAATGTGCTCACTGTGGTCCAAAGAGGCACAACAATAATGGAGAGAGAATCAGATTCTCTGGGAGTCTTGACTTCAGTGCTTACACGTATCGACCAGTCAGTAGAATGGACAATGTCTTTCTCATGTGTCATGACACAGTATCCTAAAAATTATACAGGTCCTGGTGTCTTACCCTCTTTACTGAAGCATTGACACTTTATCAACTACCTAGATTTAGAAGCAATTCTAGGCAAAAGGGAAAAGAAAGAGAAGAATATTTTTCCTGATATCCCAAATTGTGAGAAAATTCTCTTAAATATAAAACTGGGGGAATTATATTAAAGGAAGAAATTAAGAAGAATTATTTGAAATATTCCATGTGTTCCTTTATAGTTTTCCATGCCCTCACAATTGGACAAATGTACTGGTGATAAATGGCAGTTCCTAGAAGTAGAAATAATGTATATCATTTCTAGTTTAACTATTTAATTTTGAGGAGAGAAATCCAACCTGTTTTTTTATTCTGCTGCATTGACTGAGATAGCCATAAACTTTAGAATGTGCAATCAAGAAAACCTGTGACCTCTGGCATCCTAAGTTCCTAAGTAGCTGCATAGAGAAAAATAGTACAGTTCCCATGGTATAACAACATAAGCTAAACATAAAACTTTAATAATATTAAAAGCTTCTGAAATTTATGACATAATTTGTTACTATAGGATAACCTAGCCTATACATATTAGCATATCATAGACTATCCAAAATTTAAAAGAATATAAATCTATTAAATATTATAGTTTATTTTAAAGAAAAAGCCATATTACTAATAAAGGTCACTAAAATAATTCCAATTATGTTATACAAATGGACATAGATTAAAACACTGATATGGAAATTATAAGTATTATATATTTTCTAAACTTCTTTTTATGTCTATATTTTTCTTATAACAGAAAAACATACAAATGATCATCTCTCCCTTAAAACTTCACTAGAATAAATCCAGGATATGCAATGTATATAGTCCTATTTATTATCATAGGAAATAGCCTAAATTTTAAATTTTTCCTTAAAATTCAAATCAAGATTTTAGAGGCACAAAATTCTGGATTTCCATCCCTTAATCCCTTAATTTTATTGGAACATTAGCTCAAAGCTCCAGCACTTATTAAGCAGTTATTCAGTACCCAGTAATGTGTTATAACAAATCAAAGTCAAAAGTATCAACTACAGGTGTATTATGCTCAAAACTTAATCTGGTGACAAAGATTTTAAACAAGATAGAACTAATATACATAAGTGTATAGACGCTTGTCTTGTTGAATGTACAAGCACACTATTTTCATATGAGTAACTCCATATACTGAGGTAAAATCTCAGCCTAGATCTTCAGATGCCCAAATATGATAATTGAATTATATATTACTAGGCCTTTTAAATATTGTGTTTAATTTTGATTATAAAAGCTGTTGATCAACACATGAATGGATAAAGGAAATATGTTATTTATACATGATGGAGTAATATTTTGCCATAAAGAAGGATAAACTTTGAGTTTTTTGTAGGAAAATGTTCATCTTGAGACCATAATGTTTAGTAAATTATTCAAATTTAAATATTGCATGGTATCTATTATATAAAAAACCATTATATAAATAAAGTACAAAACCAAACACAGATCTTAGGGAAAAAAGAGAAAGAAAAAAATTATTACAATTGAGAATGGCCAATGTATCTAAAAGTATACCTTGATTTAGTATAATTGTCTCATGTGTAATGTATATTATTTTGGCCTGTTAGTGTGGCTGTTAATTTGTGTTTATGATAATTAACTTTATAAGGACTTATGAAATAAATAACAGAATCTGATGCTGGCCTAAATTTTTTAAAAGGGGAAGTGGAAGGAAGGGGAAAAAGAATTTAGATGTGTTAGGTACAATACAAATTCTGCACAATGAATGAAATCATTATGTGGTATAAACATATACTATAAAATTTTTTATTTTTTAAAACAAAAACTCATACTATATAATTCCACTTATGTAAAATTCAAAATGAATCTATACTGTTATCAATTAGGACGGTAGTTTCAAATTGAAGGGATAGCTCTGAAAAGAACACAAGAGGGGCTTGTAGAGTTCCTGATTCATGAACAGGAAATGGAAAATGTATGCACTTGAGACCCTTACATTTTTTGTATTTGTTTTCCCATAATAAATCATTGTAATTTTAAATAAGAAAATAAGTTTCCAAGTTAGAAATATCACATAGAAATTTAATAGTTCAGGAAGCACAACTTAAAAAGTATTTAAACTCCTGAAGGCCTAATTTTCTCAATTGTTTTGTAAAAATAAGCATAGCCATATTTTTAAGACTGATTTAAGATCATAAGAAGATAATATACATAATGCATTTAAAGCAATGTGTAGCATAATATAATCTCTTGAAAAACAGTCTATTTTTATTTTCAGTATCACTATGCAGTTTTACTGAAACAAAACATACAATTTCAAGGTTGGTCACTGTCCAGTATCATACAACTAACTCATAATATACTTGGGCAAAATGGTCTTAAATACATCAAGTATCCCAACAGACGTATGAAAATATGTGATAAAAATGTGTTCAGAAAGGTAACTGATGTTTGATTTTTCCAGCCAGAGGTTTTCTTACACTTTCTGATCTCACTTCATACCTGGCACCTTGCACATGCTTCCTCATCCCATTTACTTTATCCTAGATGAGTATGAATTTCTGGTTATGAATTTGTTGTACCTTCTATGGCTTAAGTGATTGTCCATCCAATTAGAGCAGTTGGTTATAAAAGATTCAGAACTACAAAGTACATGTTGTTTATAGAGCAAGGGGCCAGATGAGCCTTAGGAGTGAGAAATAGGGTGTGTCTTCATGGATGAGGCCAATGAACTCAAGGGGATGCTGGGTAAAGGAGAAAATAAAGAGAGAATAAGAAGTGTTATATTTTTTACCATTTCAAGATACATCATGTAGAAGTACAGACTCCCAATGATGAATGTAACTGTATTGTATACCTAAAAGGTGCCAATAAACTTAATGGAAAAAAAAAGAGAGAATAAAGAGTGGGAGTTTAAGAAGTATGGGGATTGTGACATGTATTCTCCCATCTAAAATAGTATTGTACCACCTTCTGTGCCCTCCAGAATTACTGAACCTACGAGTCACTTACATTTGTATTACATGTGATGTCAGTGCCAAGCAATTTCAGGAATTAGAGAAATGTAGTAGTAAGAGGAATTATTGAGAGAAGTTTCATGGACATGTGGAAAGAAGGCATTAAATAATTTGAAGTATTGGATTTGGTTAGATAAAAAATGGACACAATACAAATGGAGGCATAAGCATGAGAACGTGAAGACTGGGCTGAAGGAGGCTGGTTTTCGCTTGGGGGTAATGAAGATACTGCACTAACTTTGTCCTTTTAAGTCTGTCTGTTCTCCTCTAGGATTGTCAACACTGCAGCAATTGAGAACAGAAATAGCCGTTTTTTGACAAATGGGCCTGACCACAAAGAAATGAGCTTGAGAGCAGTGACACAGTTCACATGTGTTATAAACAACCGTCTTCAGCAAGCAAAGCCCCCCAACTGTGCCAGACTCAGACGGATGACCTTGAGGTGAAAGGTTCCATTATCACAACCTTTTTGATCACCAAGGCTCTCTGAATGTGAAACTCTTTTCTTTAATATTCTACAGTGTATTTATTTTCATAGCTATAAAGTCATACTGAGATTTGCAGTGATATTTACTACTACATTGCCGAGTATTTTAACTGATGTTAGTTCAAATCAATTCTGGAGAAACTTTCCAGCCAAGGGAATTGCAAGCTAACTGGTTGACATTGGAGGTCAAATACTCCAGGGTATGGGTCTCAAATCACTTAATTCTTCACAGCAAATTAGAAATGAGACTCCAGCTGGTGCTAGAGAATAAGACAGACTTGCTGTATAGGGACAAGCTGCTGCTTGGATTTTGAGTCTTTTTATTCGTAAAATGTAAAATATGAGACTCAAGTTTTGCTCCCCCCATCTCATTCTTTCAGAGTAAAAGATTTCTTAACAACAGCAAAAACCTGGCCACCTGATTTCAATACATAAATCTTGCCAAGGTACAAAAATAAAATATGATTTAAACAGCAACCTGTAATCTCCTGTTGACGACCAGCTGTGCCTCCTATTAGTATTAATGGAAGTTACACAGGCATAATAAGAAGGAGGGGAAAATGCCACCTTATGCTTTTTGAACACCTTAACATTTTTACAGCAAGTCTGATTACAAGGGTTTACTTGAGCAGCAATTAAAGACTGATTGATTACTAAGTACAATTTGTATTCCAGACAACATGCAAATGCCAATGAAATTCTCAGATAAGGGATGTAATAAATTCTTCTCACATCAGAGAGATAATAGCATTTTTAAAACAAGAAATATTTTCTTATATGCAGAAAAGAAGTTCACTTTCAAGTTTTTAGAAATAATACATCTCCCCTTAAAGAATACAAGTCTTGCTTTGGTGTTAGAAAAAAATAAATGCACATGATCCCAATAATGAATGTAACTGTACTGTATACCTAAAATACCAATAAATTCAGAGAGATAATAGCATTTTTAAAACAAGAAATATTTTCTTATATGCAGAAAAGAAGTTCACTTTCAAGTTTTTAGAAATAATACATCTCCCCTTAAAGAATACAAGTCTTGCTTTGGTGTTAGAAAAAAATAAATGCACATGATCCCAATAATGAATGTAACTGTACTGTATACCTAAAATGTACCAATAAACTCAATGAGGAAAAAAAAAGAAAAAAAAAAGAAATGCTATGATTTTTGTAAAATGTACTTTCCGGTTCACTTTTAGACTAACCTTTTCTTTCCATGATGATAAATGCTATGAATGAAAAGCATAATATCCCATTACAAATGTATAGAGTTTGTTTATAGTCATGATTATAAAAATTTTAAATTTTATTTGGACATTGAAGAAATAATATGTACTTTAAATTGAAAGTAAAGTGAACAACTGATGCAGTAAGTGTCTGTCGTGTGTGGACTCTATTCTAGATACAGGCTATACACCAAAGAATAACACTGCTTGTGCTATAGTAAAAGGTGATAATAAGCAAGTGCACCAACGTAGGTTCTACTGTTAGTATGCAGAGAGAACGAAATGATCAGGAGAAAGAGATGGACTCTGACATATTTATGTGCCTGTGCATATGCTGGGGGAAATGATGCAAGGAAAGAAGTCAAAGTCTTTTCACTCAACATTTTCTATGTATGCAGTGTAGTGCTCCAACATCACTGAACTGCCGCCTTTCTGTACCATTTTGGTATTAGCCCAAAGACAAAGAATAAGAAAAGCAAAGAAGTTAGTATGCTGGATATGTAACATCGGTGTGACTGATGTGCTATGAGACTGAGAAGAAGGGGGAACAGACGAGATCAGACCTATAACAAGGTTCATGTCACTGTCACCCTTGTGGGCTTTCCTTTCATCTTAATGAAAGGCTTTGATAGGTTTTCACAAGGGAATGTTATCATTTAAATGTTTTGCAACCATTATTTGAGTAATATACATATGTTAAGGTTTATATCATAAATGCGGTGCACCTGGGAATCTGCATTTTTCCTGTAGAAAAATTGGCTGATACATCACAGTTTTTACTTCTTTCCAATTGAATGTATAAGAGCTAATAATCTTGATCATGAATGTCAGGGAAACATGAAAGAAGAGGAAAGAGTTGTGATACTTATAATAAAAAAATAAAATCTACTTTAGAAAATGTTTTCAGGAAGCTTGTTTTGCTAAGTCTGGGGAAAATGGTTGCTTATGTATTTGTGCAAATATCCAAATATAAAGACCATTGTGATAATATTTTATCTTTGACACAGGCAAGGTTTTTCTTATATTCAATTAAATGGCCTCATAATTTATTTAATCAATTTTCTGATTTCATGTCAACACAGAAAAAAATTGTTCATTATTTGTATATTGAAAAACCTATTTAAATGCGATAATTCACTCAAGCTTAGCTACCTTTAGCCTCTGTAGGCTAAATGATCACAAATCTTCAATCGTTCTTCATTTTTAACACATCAGGGAAATGTTTCCTATTGTAAGAACAATCCACTTTAAAGTATCACTTGTTCCTTGTATCAACGCATCAAATGAAGTGTTTAGAAATTTGTGTTCTCTGTTTAGTAATATATCTTAGTCAAATGAGAGGAGAGAGATGATAGAGTGTTTACGTCTGTGTCAAAATCTGTGATAGAGCTCATTAAGCATGGATATATATATATATGTATATATATATATATTTATTTAAAATATAGCTGATACATATATAGATGTAGTGTGTATATTTATAATATACACATGTTTGATTCTTAATGTAGCACAGAAAAAAACCATGCTTTAGATTTATATCATTCTTCAAGCATCAGGATTATTATGGGTCTAGACTTAACTATAGTAACTATAGACTGCAGTACAATAGAACAGAAAAATAGATTCTGTAGGGGAACACGTTATTCTACTTCAAGGCAGAACAATAAAAAGAAAGCTATATTGAGTGAATGAGGCCTCAGCAAAAATCCTGAATCAACTATCCGTAAGTCTTGTGAAGATGTAGTGTTGATACTATTAAACTCAGTTTTAAAAATTATTTCATAACTAATATAAACAATATAATATAGTTTAGCATAATGAGAACTCTAAAAATTTGTGTCATTTTTCATGAACAAAACAGTGCACTATACAAACTATATTGTTTTTAGAGCAAATAAAAAAACTCATCCATTTCTATTATTGTCTTAATAGCTCCTCCTTTTAAAAAGGAAATTAGGTGTTAGAAAATCCAGTACAACACAAGTGTCACTCTTTTACCTTTAAATTCAGAGTACTATGATAACTGAATCAAAGATTATGTGTAATAAACTAAGCATACAGTAGGTCATCAATAAAGTTGGCAAATTTTATTAGTGCTAAGTAAAATTTATGATTAAGCATGCGTGGTTCAACAGAGGACACAGCACAGCAATCGATGGTTGTTATGGTCAGTACAGATGGGAACGTGGCTCTGTCCATACACTCTCGTCATTCATTATCCAGGACAACAAGTGTGGGCCAGGAAAATCTATCCCGTGAACAATAGCGAATGCCAAGATCCTAACTACTCAATACAATCTCTCAGAAAGAAACATTTGGTGGCCTTTAAATAGAAAGTATGATGCCAAAAGAATGTTTTTGGTTCCACATTTTTAAAATCTCTAAATTGCAAATAGGCTGGAAATTCTTTTTTCCCAGAGAGATGTCTTATATTTTTCAGGGGTCAGTGTCAACCCTGAAATATACAAACGTTCTGTCCTTAAGGTGGTGCTGGGTTGGTGGGGAGGGGTAGGCAAAAGAATATCATAAATCTCTCAAGATATAAACGTATGTGTGTGCATGCACGAACAAATGTGTGTGTGTGTGTGTGTGTGTGTGTGTGTGACACAGATGGCTAGAATAAATTATGGGATTCAAAAAGCAGTTCAATTTACTTAGTTTTAAAATTCATTTGGACATTTATCAAAGATCACATTGTGAAATGTATTTGTGCTGCTTGCTTTGAAGCAGCAATTGGCAATCCACCCCACCTCAAGAAAAAAAAGAAATAAAAGGAATTCTAAGTTATTTCAACTGGAGCTTAAAGCAAGATAGTTGAAATTATGAACTCAGAGATAAATAATGTTTAGCGATATATTGATAAAGTGTACTGAGAGTTTAAATATATATTTACACATACACTATTTAAATATGTGTATATGCATCTCCCCCTCCACACAAAATAGCATACACTTGTAATATATCAGCACCTCGAAAGAATGTTAAAATACTTTATGAACAGTCACTTTGCCAAGATACGAACTACCAAATAGTCTTTTCCTTGAAATCTGCAGATTTGATATAAATATGAAAAAAACAATTTGATAGCATTTGAAATAAATGGAAAAGAGAATGTTCAGAGTATTTAAACAACAAAACTGATGAAGCTCTTTGAATGTGTTGGAAGACAAGAAATAAGAAAATGGAAATATTTTCAAATTTATTAAAATACAATAGATACTTTATCAAATATTGCCAAGTGGGTTGTTAGGAATAAGAACAGGGAATATGTTTCAGAGTAAGTGTTTAGCTTAGAGCTGCTCTGATTGACAGCCTTGATAAATTTCAATTTTTAAACATAAAAATATGCATTAAAGTGGATGCTTTTGGGAAAGTATACAAATATGTTGATTTTTAATCCATTTGTTCATTTAATCAACATGTATTTGGAGTACATCTATTTAATTCAAGACAGGCTGTAAGCTGAGAGAGTAACAAGACATTGTCCTTGTCCTTGAATACTTCTAGGGGAGACAAAAACAACTGTACAGTGTTGATTATTAAATGCTAATAAAGAATTTTGAAAAGATAATATGAGACTTAAACTTACTGTCTATCTCATGCATTTATTCACAAATATTTATTGAGCAGGTATGGTGTGCTAGGAATTGGTTCAGACAGTATTGATATAGCAATGAACAAGATAGTCTCAATGAAATTATTTTAGTAGGAGAAGCTAATGGATGAACAAACACATGAGTAGAGAGTAGCAACTACATTACGTGCTACAGGAAAAGAAAAACAACAAAAGGGGGAGCATGAACACAATAATTGGGAGCTGCAATTTAAAAATAATGGTAAGACTTTCTAGAGATGGTGAACTTCATGCAAGTAGTTGAAGTTGGTGAACAGCTAGCAACAATCATTGCATGCATAGTGACCAGCAAGTGGAGAAACTTGTTCGGATGAACTTGAAGTGAAGAAAGATGGCAGGAATAAGGGGAAATAAATGACTTTCTAGATCATACACACCTCATTAGCCAGTGAAAGGAATTTTTCTTATGGAATGAAATGGGAAGACACTGTGGGTTTGGAGCAAAAGTTTAAAATATTATTGTTTTACAAATTAAATACATCAGTACATCCTAATAATGATTTTGTGTTAAAACATTATTTGAACATTCAAATTACTTTGTATAGTTAAAGTAATTAGGAAATATTTCTCTTAGTAGTTATTGTGCATAAAATAGATGATAGAATGTTTTTGATATTCAGCTTTTCATAAAAAATTGTATAAAAATGGCACACTACTAATATATGCCAGACATTAGAGTAGAAGTAACACCACTTTTATATGCATGCACACACATACCAATTTATAAAGTATATGGTGTATTTGCTTATAATGCAATGGAGTTTTTCCGAGTAATTTTTACTTTTTTCTAAGATGAATATGAATTATTTTTCCATGTGTATTTAGACCCTATAAATTATGTTATTTGATAAGTTTCTTTACAACTTCTGATCTCATTTGTAATGACCACATGAAGATGAATTATATGGATTTGTCACAGTTATTAATCAATCACCTGTTGAAACTCATGTATATTTTTGCCTTCTTATTTCTGTACACTTTGAAATGAACCATATTTCTGGGTAAATTTTATATAAAAGAATATTTGATTTCTTTGTCATGTTTGCTGTACCATGAGAATGTGCATATTCGTTTGACTATTGCTTAGGGCTGAAAGTTTGTGTACTGATCCCACCTACATGTTGAAACTTAATCCACAATGTGATGATATCAAGGAGTAAGGCCTTTGCATGTTGACTATATCATGTAGGCCAAGCTCTCATGACTGCAGACAGTGCCCTTATAAAAAGATCAGTATATAGCTGGAAAGCTCCAACTATGAACCAGAAAACAGGCCTTCAAAGAACATGGTATCTGCCAGTGGCTTGATTTTAGACTTCCCAGGCTCCCAAACTGAGAACAATATATTTTGTTGTTCATAAGAGTCTCAGTTTCTGGCATTTGGCATTTTGTTATAGCAGGTGAAATAGACTAAGACAGCTGAACTGCTTATCCTTGTACCAAGTTTATACTCTTTATAAAAATCTTATTAGCATCTTTAATTTTACATCTCAATTAATGCTAAAACAATCTTCAGTCTGATATGTTATATTTAATTTTTACATTTTTATTAACGACTTGTATTCCTTCATTATGTTATGCCCTTTCTCTATTACATATTACCAGAAGTCTTTTCACTTCAGTTTTTTTAAATTGAATTTATTGGTACATTTTATTTAGAAAGTACAGTTACATTCATTACTGGGATCTTGGACCTTTACATGCCAGGTCTTGGTTCTCATTTTTTCCCCTCGTCCCCACCCTCCTTTCACCCCCTCCTCGCCTCCCTACCTTCAAACACTTTAATTCCATTTTTACATTTTCTCATATTTTTTTCCTTTTCCCTTATTCCCCTTTCCCTATCCTTCTCACTGTCCCTACGCCTTTGGTCCCTTTCTTCCTCTTTCACATTGCTAATTGTCTCATTAGGATCTTGAGTAATATTTTAGTTTTTCACACCAGAGAAACTATTTGGTATTTACATATGTGTGACTTATTTATTTCACTTAGGAGTATATGCTCAAAGTGTACCCATTTACCTATGAATGAATCTACTTTCTCATTCTTTATGGCTGTGTAGTATTCCATTTTATAGAAAAACCACATCTTCTTTATCCAGTTTCCAACAGATGGGCAGATGGCCTGTTTCCAAGTTTTATCTATTACAAACTGTGCCGCTATAAACATGGGTGTGCATACATCACTGTGGTATGATTCGTTTAATTCTTTTGGAAAGATACCCAACAGAGGGATGGCTGGGTCAAATGGAACCTCTAATCCTAGTTCTTTGAGGTATCTCCATATTGACTTCCATAGTGGTTGTACCAGTCTGCACTCACACCAACAGTGGAGAAGGGTTCCTTTCTCCCCACAACTGCACCAACATTTGTTGTTGTGTGATTTCTTGATAGCAGTTAGGCTTTTTATTCTCTGTCATGTTTAGA
Source organism: Fukomys damarensis (assembly GCF_012274545.1). Taxonomy (NCBI): domain Eukaryota; kingdom Metazoa; phylum Chordata; class Mammalia; order Rodentia; family Bathyergidae; genus Fukomys; species Fukomys damarensis. Next base: position 30,960,205 of record NW_022900945.1, on the reverse strand, counting down.
GAATAGTAATTAATACTCATTTGAAATTGAATTTTAAGAGAAAATAATTATTCTGAAATAGTGACAATTAGGATTACTACCCAGGCTAGGTAAATGGATGAAATGACTTAGCCAACACCCAGAAATTACTTGTCTTGGCTGATGCTCCTGAATTTAACTAATTGAGTATATGAATGTGCAATTAGTTAAGCACTGAAGTCAAAGTGATACTCTGAAACACATTTTTGATAATGTAATTCATTTGCATTAAAAATAGCTTCCCATTTCTGATAGGACACAGTGCAAAGCACTAAACAAACATATAACAGTATAAAGCATGCTTACCTCTGTAGCTTTACCCTGGGTCACTTTCCTGTTAAGGGCCTGAACCCCAGCCACCACGACCTTTTGTTGTTTTTATCAGGGTACCTCTATGCATGATGCCTTTGTAGCTTACAGCCCTTGCTCTAACACTTTTAATTGCCTCTTTTTTGTCCATTACATATGCAGCAAGTTTATTATCTCAAGGAATCCTTCAGTGAATTCCTGGGTACCTGTACTATAACAACTGTCTATTTTCCTTAATAATGTTATTAACAGTAAATATTGTTTTATATGAGACACTTGGCAAATATGCATCTTCATAACTCATCTACTATCTGCATGATCACAGAATTTGCTTCTAATTTGCTCATCATGGTAGCCTGAGTGTTTTTTGCTGTTTCTACTGTATGCTGGACACACAATAACTCGTGATGGAAATGAACGAACAAATACAGAAGTATCTCAGAACACAATAAGAAATGAACAGACTTTATTATTTTAGTCAATTTTATGTCCAAGCACAAGGATAATCAAACACTTTTACATATAGTATACTGAATTCGTTAAATAAAATATGGTGGCAACAATACAGCATAGGTCTCTGGGACACTGACTCTAAAATAGAAAAGTGCGTGTAGAGTTTGTTTATTGCTAATAATTGTTGGATGAGGACCCGGGGTGTAGGTAGAGGGCTAAAGCAGGATGGACAGAGAGGTTGTTGAGCTCCCAGAAAATGTCTCAGTTGATCCCTCAAGGAACCTCAGAACTTGGGATAGTCAAACAAGGATATCTTGAATTGAGGTAAAGGCCAGGACTTTATACACTTGCACCAACGAATGAATGGATATCTGTAACCCTGGGAGGAGGCGTGAATATGGGGTGGATGATTGTGTTTAGCTGGAGGCAGTTTTTGAGGATCTCAGAAGAACACCATCAACCATCAACATTTCCAGTAGCTGAGGACATCAGTTCCTCCAGATTAAATGTGTTGGGGGTGGGGGACAGGAGCAGATCTGTGAGGTAGATCCACTACAGATGACCAAAGGGGACAACGAATAATTTATTGCAAAGTTTAGCCTCAATCACAGACACAGATGAACTTGAAATTTTAAAACTGACATTTCAGGAAGAAAATAAACTGCTTTAAATATTGACTGCTGGATTTATGGATACCTCTGAAGGTGAGAGGACCAAGAAAAAGGCCTGTAAAATATGATGGAAATTCATTCAGGAAATTATCTTTCCAGGAGATTTTTTTCCCCCTCATTAAGTTAGATAAAGCTACAAACCTTTCACTGACACTGCATTTTACCCAAAATTGTTCATACTGTTCAAAGGTAGTCATGCATCCACTGCATTTTTCAAAATGTGAGAACGGGAGAATTCTATCTTTAATTTTTAATAATTAACTAACTCATATTATAAGAATTTTTCAATTTACAAAGTACTGTTGATACAGTTTCTGTCACAATAACTGCATTCATTAAACCACATACTCAAAATCATTAAATAGTAATATGTGATGTTGAGTGAGCAGCTGAAGATCTACTGGACCTAAATGTTATCGGATAAGACATTTATTGTCCACTGAAGTATTTCTGAAGCCTATCACAGTGCCTGAAACAATAGTGCTTAATAAATAATTGTGGCATAAATTTCTGCACGGTATTTGTAGTTCTGCATTATCTGTGCTTTGTATGGCATTTACATAATATATGCTTATATGTAGTTGAGCACTTTTTTCCAGTTTACTATAGAATATTGCCTTATGGTCTTCCTGAGTAGAAATACTGGAAATATTTGGACCAAACTTCTTTTTAGTCATTATCCTTCTGATCAGTTTAGATATAATAATTTGACCTTAGAAAATCAGATGGAAGAAATAATTTGTCTCATGATCAACTGAAGTCTCTGTCTTTGGGGTAGAAAATAATCTTCAAAAACGTGTCCAAAGAAGTTTTCTAATGCTAGAATACAACAGGAAAGTAAAGGTATATGGAAATCTGAATTTCTACTGTGTTTCTAAATATTGAATAATTTTTCAGATGTGAAATTAAAGAGATTCATAAACCTTACTTCTAACTATGGCAATAATAATGTTCATTCATGTACTGTAAACTATTACATTGAGAGATGAGCTGTCTTACCAAAGACTGCAAAAATTAATGTAGAACACCTGATATTTGACTGTGCTTCCAGATGGAGGGACAGCTTGACAAATGCCATAATAATTTACAACTTTTAAAAAGTGTGGTGTGAATGCATTTGCAATAAGCTTTAAACAGCTTGGATTATTTACAGGTACAACTGTATTTAATGTGGAGTTTCAATGGATTTAAAATATTATTAGATTCAATCACTGATCACTGAATATAGGTGTGGCATGTGAGCAATGTGATTAGATGCCTTAATTAAATAGCTCAGAACAGGACACATCTGTTTGGTGAGGCTGGGACATGGTAAAAGAACATTTGAATTTTATATTTGGTTATTGACTGTCACTCATTAAGATTCTACCTTTAGAAAGACAGCATATTTTGGACTTATCCCTCTGTGGTGGTTTAGAAGAACAATAATCACAGAGAACAAATACAGAAACACAGTATATATGTTTTAGGAATAATCTAGATGCTTATACCCATAAAACAAATCATATATTAATTGCTAAGAATTACATTAGACTGTAACTTGAAAGAACAAACAAATCTATATCACTGGAAGTTGGAAAAGGAACATTGAAACTTACTGAGACACTGGAGAAGGGATCATATATATCATAGTCATACATAGCATATATATTATACATGTAAATAATTCCTCTTTCAACTTCAAGCTGAGATTTAAAGTATCCAGTGGTTCAGCGCACACACACACACAAACACACACTCTCGGTATAGGTATAAATCCTTCAAAGACTCATTTCAGTAAGAATATAATGTAAAGTTCTTAGAGACACTGGAATAACCTGCTAAATTAGCCTCTTCAACCTTCACTTAGGACCACTTTTGCCATGACTCGTGTTCCCACCCCTAAATAATCTCATCCTCCAAGCCTGTTTTTTTCTTTTGTAAACTGTCCTCCATCTGCACTCCCTTCCACTCACCCTTTCAATCTCAGAGACACCTTCTGAGTCATCCTGCTACCAACAAAAATTTAGATACATTTTAACTATGTTAAGTTTGTAATACCCTACTTTTTTTCTCGATAGGTCTGTCATTAAGGTTGCATATTTATTTGAACATGAATTGTTTTACTATATTTCACCTGATTACAGTACATGCTACAGAAAGAGGTCTGTGTCTGATATGATTTTCTACTGGATACTCAGTTCCTATCCTGGGAAGGAAACAAAAGACCAAGAACACTTGGTGACTCAATGAACAGAATAGATCCTGAGTTTGTTTAATGCACTAAGCGATTCCTTTAGGAGCTTTAGTTTCACTTTACCATGTGTTATTCACAGTGTTCCACAAAGCGTTTCACTTAGTCACATTATCTGCCAATGCACTTCTAGTTAAAACGTGTCAAATTTCAGGAAGCAATGTTCCACAATCAGATGTTTCTGCATCTGCCTGTAAATGAAATCACTCCCCTTTTCGCAGCAACTTTTAGCTCAAAATATAAGGAACTCTTTAAAAAGTCCCATATTTTACTCATATCAGTGCTTATTTTTTCCTTTTAAGCAGTCATGAAATGGTTTGTCCTGCAGAACACAGCCTCCACCGCGTAACCCCTACAGCACTTATTTTCTGCGGTCGGGGCTGTGTACATTGGCGCTCGCCTCCTTCCGCCCCCAGGGATGGTCGACCCTCAAGACACCAGGGCACTAGAATCCTCCCTGGCACCCCCAAGCCCTACCGGCCGACTTGCTGGCTGACTGGAGGAAACTCTCCTTCAGCCTCCGGGAGTTCCAGCTGACCTTTGGACAACGTTTCTGCACCCCGCGTTCTTCGCGGGAGAAGAGAAAATGAGCAACTGTGCTGATTTGGCGCAGACTTTTTCCCTGGAATCCTGGCAATTCCTCAAATCTGGCCCTCTACCACCGGCTCAGCCTGCACTACGCAGTTCAAAGGGCAAGGGCCACCGCGCAGGGCGAGCACTCCCTCCCGCCCGCGCAGGAAAAACAGCCTCGGCCCCTGGCCTCCGGTTCCTCCGAGCCTCGCCCGAGAACACGCCGCTCCGCC
>NW_022900945.1:30945828-30955425 GCF_012274545.1 Fukomys damarensis | reverse complement strand
TTTGTCTCCCTCGGCTCTGCGTGCCTGGGTGGGCCGGGGGCGAAGTGGGGGCCTCCGTGCCTGCAGGGGCTGCCCTTTGAGGGGGACCTGTGTGTTTACTTCAGCGAGGATGTCGGGAAGTCTGAGGGCCGCGACTGAAGACGCTCTGGAGTTTGCAGGGGTGGACTGAAGGGGACAGGGGGTCCCACCCGTTCCACCCCGCCGAACTTCCGCATCTGTCCCCTGGTGTCTTTTTTGGACACCTGTCCTCTGCCACCCACCTCCGGTAGCTGAATCCTGCTGTTTGCAAAGGCATAGAAGTAAAAGATCTATGTGTCAGCTCTAGTAATCTCCTCCAGACACAGTATTGATTATGAACTAATTTAACAGGGGAGACTGGAGCAAAGTATTGAGAACATAAAAAATTCAGTGCCTTCAGAAAGGTGCGAGTGAACTGGATTTTTCTCACCTCTCAGTTTTTGATTCCCTCTTGCACCCCGCGACTGTAAAAATGTCATCTGTATTTCTCTGAATAAGGTCCTCTGTGAAATCACATTGCTCTTTCCTTAAAGTTCTTCCTAGTAGGTTAATGAATACTGTAAGAAGGCTTGAATTATAAACATTTTAGGCATGCCAACACAAAGTCAGCACTTCTCAACTAAGGAAAATTACTTTTCAGTTTTATTTTGTTTGGGGTTTTTCTTTAAGTCTCTTTCTCTGGTAAAAGGTGTGTGTGTGTGTGTGTGTGTGTGTGTGTGTGTGTGTGTTTAGCAGTAACAAAACTTTCTCAGTTATTTTAATAGGTTTAAATAAAAGTTCAAAGCCACCTGTTTGCAGCGTAGTGTTTCTGCCACATTTTGCCTTTGTTACTGAACGAAGAGACTTTGTACTCTCTTAGAAGGGCATTAGTGTTTTCCCCAGACTCCATTATTTAGTTGGAAAAATCTATTTTAATACAGAAGCCAAAGTAAATCGTGTGGACCTCTATAATTAGTTTACTTGTTATTTCTTCTATGGATACTTTACTTTTTTGATATTGATCAGTATAATTGAATTTTTAAATTTCATGTTTATACGGAGTAAAATAGACCATATTTGATTTTGATCACATTTCTTTTGGTCCTTGTGTCTTCCTTTCAAACAAATCTTTTTTTTAAACCCCGTCAGATAGCAAACTTTTTTACAGAATTTAGGTAGTACTGATTTCAGATCAGCGTGTCAGAGTATGGGTGACTTTTGACATTCTGTTTAATTTCAGAATGATGGTATATACTTATTTGAGATATAGAGGTATCGCTCTTAGAATTGAATTTGAAATCAGTTCTTTACCTACAATCTTCTGAAGAAAGAGATGCCAGTGAAACATTAAATGTCCAGCTTAATTTCATGTTGTTCCAACCAAGAACATTTGAGAAGTGTAATCCTTCCACTGTCACTGTAGTCAACTCATTCTTATCTTTAGAGTCTGCCTTATCATGTGAAAGGGTGGTTTTCAAACTTCCTCATCTCTTAAATTATTCATATGTGCAGTACACTCTAATTAGTTACATCTTTCATCATGCACAATACTTTCCTTTTCCTTCAAAGTGAAACCTATAATCCATGAGCTAAAAAACCATGAAAGAGCATGAAATTAATCATTAAAATATAATGCAGTGAGGAAAAATACATTAAGCCTAGGGGAACACACTCAAGACTGGATATGTCAGCTAATCTCATTGCTTTGCCAAAGTTTATTTTTGTGTTGAAGAATCAGAATGAATTATGAAGGTTCAGATTTCTATCAAATTAAAATGCTTTCCTTGGACATATTCATTAAAACCATTTTATAGAACTTGATCTAACTATGGTCATTGTTTTGTTTTTCAAATCCATGGAGTCTCCTCTAATTGGGCCAGGGGTTTAGCTCAGTGGTGCCACCACCTGCCTCAAATACATGGAGAAGCAAGCAATCTTTTAAAAATTATTGGTATGGGGCTGGGGATTTACCTCATTGTTGCTGCTGCCTGCCTTGCAAGCACATGGTCCTGAGTTCGATCCCCTGTATGGCCCACCAAAAATTATTGGTATGAAGTAGATAATAAATGTAATTACAACACATCAATTAAATATATGATAAATGTGAAAGGAACAGAACATGATGGTAAGAAATCATTCCAATTGTGATTTAATTGTTCTTGAGAGCTGTGTACAGAATCTTAGATTTCAGTGAACTAGCCAGAAAATATGAATCTTTGTTTTTGAAGACAAAAGTTTTTGAGGTATACAGAGTTGCTTTGTGTGCTCATTCTCAATTTCTAAACTCAATCGATCATGATTAGTAGGTTTGGAAACATGGAAAAAAAAAAATCAAGCCACTAGATTTCAAAGCTAAAATATCCCAGGGTGCAGGACAGCCAAAGATAATCAATATTTGCTAAAATTACTAGTGTATAAAATTAAAATTTCTTGTAAAAGTAGTAATGGTAGAAAGTGCTCGAGGGACCAGGGATGTAGCTCAGTGGTTCCGCTGCCTGCTTCGCAAGGGTAAGATCCCAAGTTCAACAACAGCAACAACAACAGCAACAACAACAACCACAACAACAACAACTCCACAAATTAAAGAAAAACAAACAAAGAAAAGAAAGTGCATGAGAAGTCAGGTCCTTTTATTTTGCAAACACATCACTGTGGTTTAGAGTGGCCTTAGAATCTATCTGTTGAAACTGAGGTCTAGCCACATCCCTTTTAGCTGTGTGACTTTGGGCATGTTACATAGTTTGTCTAAACTGCACTTGCATAATCTGTTAAGTAATGAAAGCAGTGATAGTGAGGGGAATGCACAGATGTCACAAAGTGACACCTTACTGGAGAAAAGGTCAAGCATGTGAAAAATATATAGATTAAGAAAAAAATATCTTCAGGGCAATCACTGCCAGTGAAATCATTAGCACTCTAAAATTCATTAATAGGATCTGTATGCTTTTAAAATTTAATTTACTTGTGGTCTTCCAGTTTTGGATGTATTATAACTTTATCAAGGATGCATTTTGAATGCAAATTCTCCTGTAAAGGTTTCAAAGAAGGTGAGTATTGGATACTGGTCACTTTCCCTGACCTCAGCAGTAGCTTCCCAGTACTTCATTTAAATTGACTTACTAGCCAATACAATGTCAATACCTTCACATTTAAAACCAAGTAAGAATGATTTTTCAAGAGTTCACTTTTGTTCAATAACTTGATCCCCTCCACCAACAAAGATAATTGAGAATAGAGTATAAAACTATTTAGTTAAAATGAATGCATCCATCACAAGTGTTTAACTATTTGAAATCTAGAAATTGTGGCAGTGAACTGCTGTTCTACTGCCCTCATTGTCATAAGCAGAAGTCTTAACTGATACTTGCTGTGTTACTAACTTAATGAATTTCAAGGTGTTACAAGCATAGTTCAGATTTGCCTTGAATAAAAAGGGTATTCTAGTCCATTGTCCACATAATCAAATACATTTTGGGTCAATTAGAAATTGCTTCAGAATAATGAACATATGATGTCTTTTCAGAAAATAATTGAGAATTTATTGTATTTTTTTAAGAAAATGAGATAAAGCTGGTGAATTTGGAAAATAAAAGCATAATGGAATGGACTTGGACAAAGGAATTTTTAAGGAAAAATCGAAATTCTCAAAGGAATGGATATAAAATAAAAGGGATGGGAAAAATATTCCAGAAATCCCTTAATCTTGGCTATTTTTATCCCTGGGGAGTGAGGAAGGTCATGGATCCAAAGGACAGAATAAATTTAACATTGTAGAAGTTTTACGTTATTTATTTAAAACAATACATGACTCACTGAATATATATGTAAGAGTCCTTTCTTATCTATTTTACTGATTTAGCACCACTGGTCTTGCGAAAATTCAGTCTTAATTTTAGTTTATAAGTCTTAAAATATTTAGTTTTTTGAAATTGTTTTGTGAGTTTTCATTGTTGAACATGACATTATGTCCTCAAATTTGAGTTGTTTTGGGACCACGCTTAGTTTTAATTCATAAAGTTTCTCTTTTTAAAGGAGTTTATCTGATCAGTAAAAAATGTTCTGATTATCTGGCTTCAAGTATCACTGATCCTATTCATAGCCCTTTGTGTGATCAGGCACTACACCTTTCTATAGTTGAACATTTAGTCCAGTAAAAGTTCTAAAACAAATTCATATGTTCCAGTACAAGTTTTTTAAAAAATCCATCTTTTGCAACAGCTCAGATTAGTTTTAAATGAAAAACCATGAATTTATGAATAATGGTAAAATCGTCACTAGGGAGATATTTAGATTAACTGTGTTTAGTCTTAATGATAGCAGATAGTGTTTATGAATTTCCTATAGTAGAATTCATGTTCTTTTAGTATTTCTTATATTCTGAGTAAAAATCCATGTTTGAAAGCTGAATATTAATAGTACAGAATTAATAAGGATACTAAGAGGATATAGCATCACAATTTTGCGATGATTGAATGATCTTTAAGCAATCTTTCTTTTAACTATTTGGCTATAGCATTTTATCTAACTCTGTATAAATGGGCTGAAAGCTAGACCTTCCAATAGAGTAAAGTTAGGTGATGACCACAAAACATTTCTATTACAAGATTTGGGATCCTAAGATGAAAAGTCAATGAGAGTGGAATAAATTATAGTAAAATATCATGGTAAAGAAAGTATTTTGAGATGTTTTATATCAGTATGGGTAAAGAGGAGACTGAGAAGTAGGACTGACCGATTTATTTTTCTGCCTTATAACTGTGTGGATTTAATGACAAATAGGCAGTAGAGACCTTCTGTCCTTAAAACTATAGAGACAAATGTTATTTTATTTATATCCCACCTTAGTGTAAATACTTAATAAGGCATTTGTAGATTATAGAATTATTTATAATGAGGACTTTGAATTAAAATGTGACACATTTATCATTCACATTTCACTTTCTTTTAATTCTTCATATCAAGTCAGAGGTTAGATTTACTGAGATAACTCTTACAAGATTATGTATTTCCTGTGGTTTATAATTATTACTACTTTCATTGCTCTTAAGCAAAATGTTACACTAGTAGGTATGAAATATCTACATTTAACTCAACATATAACTTTAAATTCTTGTTTCAATACAATTATATATTTATTAGTGTTAAAAACTAAGACCATTGTATCAAGTTATACTGCATTTCACACAATCAGGCTTTATTTAATGGAAAGTATATTTAAAAATGCATCATGATAGACATGAGTTCAAATTCTAGTATTTGTGTAACTTTTGTCAAAATTTTTCCTGGCCTGTCATTTATAACTTTGCAAATTAGATTTAATCTCATTTGTTTCATACATAATTGGAGTCATATATATATAAAGTTCCCCTGATAGCATCTCTAACATAAGATGTAGATTTTTTTAAAGGCACTACTCATTTTAATATTGCTACCTATATTATGCGTGTTGCATAAATGTTAACTGACAAGAATTTGAGTCCAATAATTAACTAGCAATACCAATAGTTTGTAGAATCTGTGAGTTAGGAAAGAATTAATGAATTTTTTAAAACTATGAAGAAAACTCATTATAGATTTATAAGTATTGCAAATATATATTATACAAATTAGTGGTATTAAGTGGGACGGAAGAATTTCTGGAATTTAGATAAAATTCAAAAGTTCCATTTTATTTTATTTCTATTTTTCTTAATTTTTATATGATGAGACAGAGTTGTTATGTTGCCTAGGCTGGTTTTGAATTTGCTGTCCCTCTGCCTTAGCCTACTAAATAGCTGGGGTTACAGGCACATACTACTGCACCTGGATAAAAATTACTTTTAATTCATACTTTTCTATTACCAGCCAGTTGGTGTAAGCATCAAGGAACATAAAGGAAGTATGTGGCATTCACTTTGGTAATACAGGGATATAAATATTTGTTAAATACAAGAATAAGATTTAAATCTAGGACTGATTCCTACCCCTTACTTTTTCACTGTAGCACACCTGTAGACTGATTTCTTAGTGTTTCTGAGTGTTTGTGAGACTACATGAAGGCTAATAAATGGGGAAAAATTAGTTTCTTTGGATTCTCATTGTTTTTTTCTTTTTAGTACCAGGGATTGAACTCGGGTCCTTGTGCTTGCAAGGCAGGCCATGGAACTGCTGAGCTAAATCCCCGGCTCTCATTGTTTTTTTAGTGGGATATAATATTTCTCTTTTATGCGAAAAAAAATCCCTACACAATTAAATTTTGGTATCTTTTTGTAGGAAAACTATAGGAAGTATATGTTTTCTGTAAGTAAACATATGAGCTTCAAGAAAGTGTTTTTTTTCCCTCAATTTTTAGGTACCTCTTAATATATCACATTTGTTTATGAATAACCATTTTAACCCCTAGGATGGAAGGAGTTAGAGGTCAACTGGTTTTGTACCAGGAAAGGCTAAATGGTATCTTTTTTTTTTTTTGATGAGTCAGATACTAAACTTTTTATATGAGTTATAATAGTTATATATCTGTGAGAATTTCAGCTTGATTGTATAAAGTTTTTGATATCTTCTACTGCTATCACAATAATTAAAGAGACAGTCTGTGTCCTTACCTCCCAGGTGCTTGAAAATTGATATTATGAGTGCTTATGAATGTTCCCTTGAGACACTCGTGACTGGGACACTTTGAAGAAAAATCTCTTCATCAATAATTAAGCCCTGAGGGCCACTTCTCAGGGGACCCACATAGAATTACGTGTCAACTTTCAGACCTGATTTATACGGAGGAAGATTGTGGATGACACTTTAACTGCACTTCTCCTTCCTCCATATTTTATTCCTTGCAGCTCTCTACTCTTCCCACCCTCTTCTCCTCACTACTTTTACTTTTCATGTAAATGGTTATCCCCCTTATTTTCCACTCATCCTACCTACCAAGAATTAACTCATCTACATACAGTAGATCCCGATCTTCATGAACTTTGTGGGACCTTATAATATGGCAGTAGTGTGCATGTTATGACTTTAAAAATCTTAATATGTATAATGAAAGGGTCATGTGAAAATATTTATCAATATAAGAAAAATATGTGCTATATTTGCTATTTGTTAATTAGAACAAGTATCCCAAGACAGATGAAAGTAAGGTATGCCTTACTTTCAGACCTTGTGGAAATCATTCAGCTACAGTAAAGAGTTTGCTGATTCTTCAGTGAGTTTGCTATTGATCAGTCTTTTAAGGGTGGTTTGTAACAAAATACAGCAATGGTGAAATTGTTTGGAAATGTGCCCTGCTTTTGATTATATCAAGAAAATGCAGAGGTGGTCTTGCAATAGCTACTCCACTTATGTGCTAAGTAGGATTTATAGTAGCATTCATATAAGCTATATGCATTTCACGTACATATTCACCTAATTTTTTGTCTTTCTTCATGCTTGCCCACCATCTTTTCATTTTTGATCAAATAAAGGAACTAAATCTAAAACTCACTAGAGGGCCACGGATTTAGCTCAGTGGTTCACTGGCCTGCTTTGCAAGCACAAGGACCCAAGTTCAATCCCTGGTACCAAAAACAAAACAAAACAAAAATACAAAAAAAAAACAAAAAACTTACTTGAGCATAAAAGAAAGTATAATCCTGCCATGATATGACTGGAGTTCTTTGCGAAGATGATCTGAAATTAATAAATTTATATTTTGTGTTTCTTGGATAATGTTGTCTTTAACTAGAAATTAGCCAGAGATTCAGGAAAAGTAAAGAAATCCTGTCATCCAGATTCTGTGTTCTGTTTCCTCCTTGGTCCTCAGTGGAAACAAGAAGGGAGGATATCTGGCATCAGTGCAGAAATTGTTACCTACCCTAATGACCTAAAGACTTGGGGGTCTTCTTTCAGATACTTTTACATGCCAAATGTTGAGGAGTGCTGGGATAAAAAATTGAAATCACCCATAATTCCAAAAAAATTCAAAAGGATCATTCACTTCCCTTTAGAGCCTTCTAGGGCTAAAACATGATAGTTTACATAAAAAAAGAAAATGCTCATTTCTGTTTGCTAATTTAAGCACTTTTCGTCTCTAATTTAATTTTTAAAGTACTTTCATACTTGCTGAAAATTTATGAGATGCAAGAATCTAAAACATGATCCCAAACGTACTCCCATCACTTAGGGCAACTTGTTGATAAGTGATCTAGTACTTTTCTTTCTTAGTACTTTTTCCTAACTACTTTTAATAATATACAGTTCCATATTTGCTTTTCTGTCCTACTAGAAATACTCCCTCACATTATTGTTGACTTTTGAAATAATTTTAATTAGTAGCATAAAATTCTGTGTAGAGGGAGATATAAAAAATTATTCACACCAGCCCATTATTATTGTTTGGTAGTCAGGTATTATGAATAATGCTTTAATAGATTTTTGTTTTGCTTAAAAGCATCATGTTTGGGACAGGCATGTGACTCAGTGGTAATGCCTTCCTCGCAAGTGCAAGGGCTGGTTAGATCCCTGGTAACAAAAAAAAAAAAAAGAAAAAACAAAAGCAGCATTGTGTGAGAAATACAATTTGGAGTGTTGGCTTCAGTGATATTGTAGTATGTATCTGATTCTGTACATGATTCAAATGAATTAAACTTACTTTAAAAGGCTTAAAAAAATAAAGGAGACATTCTTAGGTGCAAAGGCAGAAAAGACAAAGTGGAAATGGAACTATTTATATGTTTTCCTCATTGTCCCGCCACTGATTGTAAGTTACAGAAGATTTAGGAATCAGGATATAGTTTCCCTTGACTTTCATGTGATATAGTTTGAACTGAAGACTGGCAATGCTTTTTTCTAGATCATAGCTTGGAGTTATTTCTTATTTTTTCTATCCTGGAAAACAAGAAGAGTAAAATAAAGCTTTAGCTTATATAATCTTGAGTTGGTAACATTCATAAAGCTCAGGTTATTGTCTCTAATGGATAAATTACACTAACTGCAGCTACCCATCATGTGATCAATGATGAAAAGTTTTATTCTGTGTTAGCCACTGTATCCCTTCATTGGGACCAATCCACTGTGGCATGCCAGTCTCTCAGATGATCTTTTTTAGCCCTTAACTGCCTTTACATTAGAAATATGAGTGATCCTGTGAGTGTTTGTGTGTGTACACAAGCCCATGTGTGTACAACCTTAATTTTTTTTTAACTTTTAGTACTTAAGAAAAAAGATCTGTGAGTTGTGAGTGAGAAATTTAATAAAGCAAATCATTCTTCTGTCATGGGTGTGTTAATCAAAATCATTTTGTATTCATGCTACATTTAAAGGCTAAGCTTATTTAGAACCTGAACTCAAAATAGTACTATGATTAAGCTGCTGTTTTGAAATAAATAAAAACATTTGCAAAGAAATATCTTTGTTTGACTCAAGAACATTACTGCCCATCATTCCACACCCATCCCAAGTCTAGGCATTATACATAAAACTTTAAAATAGTCTTTATACCTTTTTAACATCACATTATTATTTAGTCTCATAGAAGGGACTTTATCAAAGATACACAAATCTATACTAAAGATTTGAAGTGTTTTCAAGTTGTCCAGATGGTGGTACATCCAATGTATAAGGAAGCTAGCAATGTACAAATAT
>NW_022900945.1:30941696-30945762 GCF_012274545.1 Fukomys damarensis | reverse complement strand
ATATATTTATACTCTTTCCACTTCAGTTACTGTTTTTATTTTTAAATAAACAATTACATGAAAAACTCCTATCCTCTTGAATTAATTTGTGTTTGTTTGAATGTTGTTATGTTTGAACATTTTTCCAAACCCTTAAATAGTTTGGGTTTCCCTTTAAACAAATTGTTTTAATAGAATTTTAATATAAAGGAAAAGAAAAATAGAACTAAAAAATACAGATAAGTGGGAACATCATAGATTTTAAGAAAATTAAGTAGTATTGAATCATAAAATGCAAACAAAATTCATGTTTTTTTAAATACAATCAGACAAAGCTAAACTTAGATACATTTGGAAATAATAACAGGGCAATAGATTTGAACCATTATTTATTGATAAAAAGTAAAGAATATTATTATTTGTGCTGATTAGATTGTAATGCCAGCCCAGAGTAGTGGTTAATGGTGTAGTTTCTGAAATTAGGATGGTAACTGGTGTTCATACCCTAGCTCTGCCACTTAGTAGTTCTATCCTTGGCAAATAACCTTTCTATATTTTAGTTTTTTCATATGTAAAATGGGGGTGGTAATACTAATTGTATCATTGAATTGTACAACTGAAGGAAATACTATAAATTTATTGTTTTTAATAGTTCTACCATGTGACAATTGTGTAGTTAATGTAAGATAAAATATTAGCAATGGTTTTCACTGTTTTGACTCCAGTGACATTTTTAATCCCTTTAAAAATATTTCAGTCCTTAATAAGATATTAGCAAACAGAATACAGAGGATCATCAAGAAGATCATACATCCTGATCAAGTCGTATTATTCCAGGGATGCAAGGATGGTTCAACATACAAAAGTCAATAAATGTAATGCACTATACTAACAGAGTCAAGGACAAAAATCATATAATCCTCTGGATAGATGCAGAAAAATCATTTGACAAAATTCAACACCCATTTATCATAAAAACCCTGCAAAAAATTGGAATAGATGGTCTATATCTCAATTTAATAAGGCTATCTATGAAAACCAACAGCCAACATCATATTAAATGACCAAAAACTGAAAACCTTCACTTTAAAATCAGGAAAAGACAAGGATGCCTATCACCAATCCTCTTTGATACAGTTCTGGAAACATTAGCCATAGCAATTAGACAAGAGAAAGAAATTAAAGCAATAAAGATAGGAAAGGAAGAAGTTAAACTGTCATTATTTGCTGATGATATGATACTCTACATTGAAGACTCAAAGAACTCCAACAAAAGACTTCTAGACTTAATTGACACTTTTAGCAGAGTAGCTGGATACAAGGTCAACACCTAAAAATCAACAGCCTTCTTGCACACAAATAACAGACTCACTGAGCGAGAAATTAGGGAAATAATTCCTTTCACAATAGCACCCCAAAAAATGAAGTATCTAGGAATCAACCTAACAAAAGAAGCAAAAGACCTCTACACTGAAAACTACAGCACTCTGAAAAAAGATACTGAAGAGGATATAAGAAAATGAAAAGACATCCCCTGCCCCTGGGTAGGAAGAATCAACATAATAAAAATGGCCATACTAATAAAACTGCTACACAGATTCAATGCAATGCCAATTGAAATTCCAACACTATATTTCACAGAATTAGAAAAAATAATCCAAAAATTCATTTGGAACCATAAGAGTCCTAGAATAGCAAAAGCCATCCTAGGCAACAGACACATGGCAACAGGTATAACAATACCCAATTTGAAATTATACTACAAAGCCACTGTGATAAAAACAGCATGGTACTGACAAAGAAACAGACCTGAGGATCACTGGAACAGATTGGAAGACAAAAAAAAGAACTCCAGATATACTCAGCTATGTTGTCTTTGACAAAGGAGTTGACTATCCCCACTGGAGGAAAGATATCCTCTTTAATAAATGGTGCTGGAAAAACTGGATCTCAACCTGCCAAAGATTAAAACTAGACCCTATCTTTCACCATGCACTAAATTAAAATCCAAGTGTATTAAAGATCTAAATATTAAAACAAACACTAAATTTGCTGGAAGATAATTTAGGCAGAACTCTTGAAGACATTGGCATAGGAAAAGACTATGAACAAATCCTCAGTAGCATGGGAACTAGCAGAAAGAATCAACAACTCAGATCTCATCTTATTAAAAAGCTGCACTGCAAAAGAAACAACTAGCAGAGCTAATAGACAATCTACAGTGTGGTAAAAAAATTTTTACCAGCGGCTCCTCAGACAAAGGACCATTATCTAGAATATATAAAGAACTCAAAACAGTCTGCCCCACCAAATATAAAGACCCAATACAAAAATGGGCATCTGAAATGAACAGACATTTCTCAGACAAAGAAGTAAAAGCAGCAAGTAAATATATGAAAAAATGTTCCACATCACTGGTCATTCCAGAGAGATGCAGATGAAAACAACACAGATTCCACTTCACCCCCACAAAGAATGGCTGCTTTGAAGAAATCACACAATAACAAATGTTGGCGGGGTTGTGGGGAGAAAGGAACCCTTCTCCATTGTTGGTGGGAGTGTAGACTGGTGCAACCACTATGAAAATCAATATGGACATACCTAAAAAAGCTGGGACTAGAGGTTCCGTTTGACCCAGCCATCCCTCCACTGGGTATCTTTCCAAAAGAATTAAAAGAATCATACCACAGTGATATATGCACACCCATGTTTATAGCAGCACAGTTTGTAATAGCTAAAACTTGGAAACAGACTAATTGCCCATCAACTGGAGTCTGGGTAAAGAAGATGTAGTTTTTCTATACAATGGAAAAATACTCAGCCACAAAGAATGAGAAATTAGATTCATTCATAGGAAAATGGATACATGTTGAGCATATACTCCTACGTGAAATAAGTCACATATGTGTAAATGCTGAATAGTTTCTCTGGTGTGAATAAACTCTAATAGTACATAAGAGCCTAATGATATAACTGACATTGTGAAATGGTGAGAAATGGGCTAAAGATCTAGGGAAATTGGGAAGGGTATAGGAAAGGTAATAAGAGAAAAAATATGAGAAAATGATAAAGTGTTTGTAAATGGGGAAGGGAGGAAGGGGTGAAGGGAGGACAGGGACAATGGGAAAAAATGAGAACCAAGACCATCTGTCATATAAAGGTACAAGATTCCAATAATGAATGTACTGTATACCTAAAATGTACCAATACATTCAGTAAAATAAAAAAAAATATTTTAAGAGGGCCGGTACTTACTGTTACTTTTGGGTTCATTTAAAATTATTTCTTACTATGTATAAAAACGTGTTACCACAGAAGAATGACAGGCAGTAGAAAAATTTAATATGCAGTAATTTCAGTTAATTTCAATTGTTTTCATAAAATAAACTAGAATAATATGTTGCCAAATGACTAGTTGGGCCTTGTCTATATTTTGTAGTCAAAGAAGTCCTTCTGATGGAGTTGATATTTGAACTGAAAACTAAAAAAGCACAGGAATATACCAGGGATTTTGAATCTCAGATATTGGAGTATGTTGGGTTTTGCATTTTTTTAACTAAAGCTTCTCACCTAT
The DNA here is from genome assembly GCF_012274545.1 of Fukomys damarensis. Classification (NCBI taxonomy): domain Eukaryota; kingdom Metazoa; phylum Chordata; class Mammalia; order Rodentia; family Bathyergidae; genus Fukomys; species Fukomys damarensis. The sequence goes on along the minus strand of NW_022900945.1, from coordinate 30,942,209 downwards.
TGAAGTCTACATAGATATTCTGAAATTTAGAAAACTCTGAAATCTGAAATGCTTATTCTCCCAAATGTTTTGGATAAGGGTTATTCAACTTGTATATATTTTTACAAAACATAAATTACCAAAACATATATTAAACCTTCCTCCAATTTTTAAAGTAATTGCTAAGTTCTTGCTATATCTTAGCCATTATATTAAATTCTGTGTGGAATCAGGCTACAAATACAAATGCAACCTCTTAAGTGAGTGTATGATATAGAATAGGAGATGAGGCAAATTAGCAAAAATTGTAAATCAAGACAAAATTGATAAGTGCTTGGGGGTGATGGTGCAGAATTTTGGTGTTAGGATTAAAATGTGTATGTTATAAATTCACATCCATGAGCATTAATAATTTAGTTTCACAAGGTTTTGATTATATTTAATAAATTATGGTTAAGAGACCCAAATATAAAGACCCGATCCAAAAATGGGCATCCGAAATGAACAGACATTTCTCATACAAAAGTGAAAGCA
>NW_022900945.1:30761842-30941464 GCF_012274545.1 Fukomys damarensis | reverse complement strand
TCATATCACAGAGAAGTATGCGCACCCATGTTTATAGCGGCACAGTTTGTAATAGCTAAATCTTGGAAACAACCTATTTGCCCATCCGTTGGAAACTGGATAAAGAAGTTGTGGTTTTTCTATAAAATGGAATATTACTCAGCCATAAAGAGCGAGAGAATAGATTCATTCATAGGAAAATGGATACATATTGAAGATTCACGGAAATTCTTTATACAGTCTCCATTTTCACTTCAATGTGCAGTCATTCAGATGCCTCAGAATGAATTAGAAAATCCTTTTCTGGAGATGAGTGGAAGAGGGCAATCCTAGCTGAGATGGTTCAAGTGTAAGGCAAGGGAAAGCAGTGGATCTGTCAGAGTTGGAATTCACAGGTTGGTTTCGGACCTGTATACTTGTAGCATGGTTTTCTTGGCTGCCCATCCTAACAGCGTGCTAGAAACTAAAGCCTATCACTATGAGCTGAATTTTTACTCCACTGTTTAGTCAGATGTTAAAAATACATGATATGAAAATTAGGAATCAGAATAAATATATAAATGGGAAGTCCTTCAAAGTTACTTCTTTTTTTTTTCTGACTATGCATTCACAGATTTCTCACTAGGAATGATTAATATTCAGTTCTTCAAGGAGCCCTTCATCTGTGTAAATGAAGTAGAATACGAAAGGTTTCAAATCCAGGTTGGATGGTTACAGTGGAGGGAGTTGAAGAAATCATCAATCACTTCTCAACCTGATGTCAGGTGACTGACCAGCTTTGACCTCTGACAGGATAGACTTTGTTTGAGAGATTAGGAAAAAGAAACAAGTAAGAGGAATTACAGAACTTAAGTTGTTTATCCTTTAATTTTATGAAAAAACCCTAAATTTCAAAACAAAATAATAAGAGAACAGTAATAGTTAATACATAGGGTATCATCTCCAAACTACTCATTGTACAAGACATAAACTAAAATGATTCCTGCAAAAAAGAAACAAATAATAAGATAAAACTTTCTTTTCAGTGAGCTAAAATAAACTAGTGGTATAATTGAAACAAGTTAGAACATAAATTAAAATATTTTTGAGGGCAGGGGATGTAGCTCAGTGGCCTGTGCCTGCCAGGGAAGAGTGCAAGGTCCTGCATTCAGTCCCCATGTCCACAAAAAAATTTGAGCTTTTTTCTATTTCCTGTTTGTCTATCTTCTATTCTGCATATGGTATCTCTCTATATACACTATAGGTGTGTGTTTCTCATAGAAGAGAAACCATGTGATATTTGAGCTTGTGTGTCTGTCACTTATGCATTTTATCTATATGCAGAAGGTTGATTCTAGATCCTTAAATCTTACCATGTATTATGCTAAAATAAAAATGGATCAAAGATCTGAATATTAAAATAGCCAGGTGTGTTGGTGCACCCCAGTAATCCTTGTACTCATGAGGCTGAGGCAGGAGGTGTAAGTTCGAGAACAGCCTGGGTTATGTAGTAAGTTCAAGGCTGGCCTGAACTATGTAGAGAGACCCTATCTCAAACAAACAAACTCCAAAAGTGTTAAAATAGAAATGCAGTCTGGTGGATGATAACATAAGTAAAATTCTTGAAGACGTGTTGGCAGGCAAGAACTTTTTGAAGAGAACCCCAAAAGGACAATAAATAATCCTGAGAATCAACAAATGAAACCATGTCAAATTAAAAAGGCTTCTGCATGGCAATGGAATCTCCTTTTTGATTCTGTGGTTTTTCCTTCTCTACAAAGTCTATGTGCATTTTCACATGTGTTACAAAACTTTGATTCTCTGGGGCCCTCTGAAAGAAGGGCATTTTTCTTTTACATTTGATTTTACAACAATAATGATGTCACTGTCAAGACAGCCAGTTCATATTTGAGTAAAAAATGTAATTACAAGGGTGTAATCTAAGGTTAATTCATATTAGCCTAACCCTTGCCTCTTTTGCATCTTTAGTCTTGTACAACTTTAATTATGCTATGATGGCAAATACTTAAGTGCATATTGAGTAATTATAATTTCCACCATAGTGTTCAAAACGTTGATTCATCTGGTTATCAATTACTTTTCAAATAAATCAAGGACCTGTGTAATTATTTTTATGTCAAATCTAAAATAGTGTAATTCCATAAAAACTTATATCTTAAAAATAAAAGTAAATTTGAATTTCATACATTTTATCCTTTGAGTCAACTTTTCCTTGGGAAATGAAATTGCTTTGTCTATGCAAGTTCCTCTGCTATAATTCAAAAATTCCCAGTGTCTTTGAATACCTATGGCGAGGGCTGGGGATTTAGCTGCCTCACAAGCACAAGGTCCTGAGTTTGATCCCCAGTACCAAAAAAACAAAACAAAACAAAACCTATGGCAGCAACTTTCTATTTATAGAGAGGTTGCAGTTCTCACTGTAGGGGAGTAATAATCACCCCAAACATTTTTAGTTGTAATGCCCCCAAGCAAGGACAGAGAACTCTTCTGTATCTTTTTATTCTTAACCACCTTTATCTCAACAGTCCTTCATATTTTAGGAGGCATAACTTGGTCTACACGACTTCTGTTATTATTAAGCTTTTGTTACTGAAATGTTGATTACCATGCTGCTTACTGGATCCTGAGAAGTCTCTGAATTATCTCATTTTAATAATATTTGTTATTGTAGTATATTTTATCAGTATAATATATGCACATGATAATATTAAAAATAAAGAAGCATTTTTTAAAAAGAGAAATTGTGCCCTTTCTATTCTTTCAGTGAATTGATGTGCTGATAAACACCTGTCTGGGTATTGGGGTCAGTGCTTGCTGATTGATAGGTAAATTTTGCATGTTAGTGCTCATGTTAAGTACTGAGTGTGGAGTTGAAAAGAAATATATATTAACTTTCATCTCTTCAGTGCCTAGTGGAGCTGATTTCTCACTCATACCTTACCATTTCTCCACGTGCCTATCCTAGAAGAAACACATTTAACTGTTTCTCTTTTTAATTCAGCTGCTAGTAAGATTCAAATTTCTATTCAACTGTCAAATTTTTGGACATTTTTAATTATGTATTTGGCCATTTGCCTAGCAGTCTTGGAAAAGAACAGTCTTTTAAAAAGCTGCCTGAAGTGTAAATTAAATTGTAAAACACTAGGTATTTGGATTTCTAATGTAGTTTAACTTTAAATGAGCAGATTATGAACTTGAGTGTGAACAAAAGAATGATAAGATAGTACCAAGTACAAATTTCCAAGGAATAATTTTAAAAAGATAATTTTGAAACTAAATATTTTGTTGTGTTAATCTATAATTTACTTAATAACCCAAACCATTTTTAAGACTCTGCCCATGTTAGATATTACATTGCTAACAAATTTTGCTTACTGGAAGTTTCTGTTAATTGCAGAAACTATTTTGTGATTGGTAGGCCACATTAACCTATGAATTTTGAGAGATACTATATACATAATACATTATCAGTTGCTTCATCTAGCTCTGTCACCTACCTTTTAGAGATTATATTGCATTTAAGTTAAAATTGACTTTTCCCAATCAAAATGTATATGGCATGTGACAAATTCAAAGCAAAGGCAATCTGAAAATTTGCATTATCTGTGATATTGTTAACTCCAGATTGTTTTTTGGCAATTAAGGTTTTTCATCAGTTCATGTTAAATACTGCAAGAGATATTTTGCCTGCCTATCTTTCACTTCCTTAAGTCTTACCTTGTGTGAACAGCATGAATGTTGCTTACATTTTATCCTTTACATAATTAATTGAGAAACTTGCTGATTTTTATAACAGAAAGTCTTCTATTAAGTCAAATTTTGTATGTATGGGCACAGTAACCCCTGAATTACAACCTGGGTATTGATTATCCTTTGAAAAAAATTTATATCTTCAAAAACTTTTAAGTGGCAGGAAGGCTTATAGAAATTGTAGACCATAATTTATGGGAAGTGCCTTTATTTAAACACCTGCAAGTTAGTAGAGTTTTTAGTTTGCAATGAAGAATGATAGGTAATTGTTTCCTAGTGGTATACTCCATTTTTAAAAAATCATAAAAACTAAGTGGTTGTGTTTAGTATGCCTCTTTTACAAACTGTTCAGTCAATTAAATAATAAATCTAATGGGATGCCAAATGTTACTAATAAGAAATTACTACATATTATGCAGCAACATAATTGTTCAAATTTATGTTTAATATGAATTTGTAAAATGATAGTTTAAAATGTAAGAAGTTTATATTTTAGGTAATGGTGATAATTTGCTCATCTTTAAGATGAAGAGTATTTCAATGGCCAAATTTTAATGCTTAAAGAAGTATTTCAAATATAGGAATGATAAAAAACTTAACTGTGAAAATAAAAGAAAATCCAGTTTTATCCAGTAAATCTAAAATACTAATTCCAACTTACTATGCCTATCACTAGTCTTTATTATTTATAATATCTTCTGATCCTTGCCTTTATATTTGTTCTAGCAGAAGTAGGGTCACAGGTGATACAAAGTAGTAAATAGTTCAAAGTATCAAGAGCCTCTTTTTAGTAATATTTTTGTATTAATGTGGTGATGTGGCAGAGTGAGATTTATTTCTAACTCATTTGTTTCTGTCTTTACTTGGGTTGTCCTTTGACCTCCCAAGGTTCGTTTAAAAATATAGGTCCTGATGAATCTTATATTCTGAGGAGAAACAGTTTAATTCATTGCAAGCCTCATTAATATTGTGCCTTACAGAAGTTACTGAAGACACTGATGAAAAGGACAAAGTCAGTCATTATGTTCAGTAACTTCAAAGTCCAGTGGTGCAGACATACAAACAAATTTTAGACAGTGTAGATTTCATGTGGAATATATGAATTTGAGGGTTTAATAGGATGTAATTTTTTTAAGTTGATGAATGTTAAACATGGAATTTCTATTATAGTGGAAGTGGTGTTACTTGACATTTCTGAGTTGTAAACTATATTTTTGGTACTAGAGCATCTGTGATTTTTTCACAATTAAGGAAAAATCTTAGCTTTTCAGATAAGATGCTGGACTTAATTCAATTCCAACAATTAAAAGGCAGAAGAGACAAGCTATATTTCACTTTCAAGTTTTTTCTTTTAGCCTATATGTCATCTTTAAGATGACACGAGTATTCAAGTGATGTGCCAAAAGAACTGCACATTTTCTCCTAAGCCAGTTTTTTATCCCTAACTTCTACTTTCTGTCATTACTATTCCCCATATAATTAAAAACTATTGACACTCGAAGTACAGTTACTTTCCTGCTTCTTCACAAGCTATTTTGTTTTGAAGTCTTACTAGAACGTCTGTAACACTGTTTCTGAGATTTGCTTCCTTTTCTCTTTCAAGTAACATCAGATAACTAATGTATACAAGAAATGGATAGGAATTATGGCTAATAGATAGATGACAGATTTTAAAGTCTGGATTTGTTCAATTCTTGTTTATATAGTTATCTGAACCTTGCTCTACTGATTTCAGTATTTAAAATGAATATATACTAATCCTTGAATTACACAAGTAAGAAATAAAACAGATCACTAACATGATTGCTGCTGTTTAGACAGTACAGAATTGTGACCAACAGTGTAGAATCTGATGACAAATATTCAGTTACCATCTCTGTTACTTCGTGGACAAGTTACTCAACTTCTTAGTGCTTTGCCATTATAGGGTTGTTGTGAGGATTAACTTGAAAACCACTTACCGAAGTGCCTGGTATACTGTAGAAGCTCATTCACTATCACATATTATAATAGTAAACTGATGCAAGAATATTAGAAAAAATGTGCCAAATTGCTCAAATAAAAACATTATAGATTTTTGAGAAAAAGTAGTTAGGCCTTCTTCTTGTTAAATTTTATATTAGACTGAGATCAAATCAAAGATTATTGAAAGTCCAGGTGTTTTGCTTGAAGTATCTTTTGAAAACAGAAGTATGTTTTCTACCACAAGCTGTTAGGGAGGGGTTAACAAAGGATGTCAGGGAGTATGGATTGTGTGGAAGGCATTTATGTGCAAGGAATGGTTATAGAAGCTTTCCAGAAAATACTTTACAAAGGGGCTTTGGGTAAATTTTTATTCACATTATTGTACTATCTTGTAAAAAAATGAAGTCAGCTAAAAAGGAGAAAACTGTTAGTAGCTAATCAATAGAGATTAAACTAAATCATTTTTTTCCTGTGGATCAAAATTTCCATGGGTCAGCTTATGAAATGGGTAATGTTTAGTTTAGAATTTCTAATATCTTGATGGGTTTCAAGAAAAATACGAACTTATGCTGATGTGATTTCTCATTTGTCTTTTAAGTACATATGTCAGATACTTTTCTTTTATAGTAGCTATACAAACTGGTTCTGAATATTTTACTTTGATGTTTGGTCTTTAGCATTCCCCATACCTAGATGACCACCAGAGAATCATGTTTGAACACTCTGAAGACCAACTTCTGAGGCCCAATAAAGAAAATAATATAATTGGCTTAACTAAGACTGCCTTCCTCATATAAAACAAGTCCAGAAATATATTCTACAGGGTATGTCGTCTCTTTTTGTTGTTATTAGTTCTCTGTTTTTCCCATCTGATATCTTCAAGTTCAAGTTCACCTCATTCTGGTTGGGAACTAGAGTTCCAGAGGAGGGAGGAAGAGAGAAAAAAAGAATGTACACTTTCCTGAAAGAGCCACACTTCCAGATACAACATTGGTTGCATTTAACTGAGTGGCTTGTCTTAGCAGTAAAAGCTGGGATTTAGACATTAGCTGAGAAGTATACCTTCTTAATAGGGACTTAATAGTATGGAAGTGTAGAATGGATGCTGATGTGGAAGATTTACAAACTCTGCCATAGACATTTGATAAACTGGCCGATTCTAATGCCCATCCACAGATCTATGATATCATATTCTGACATAGATGTTTTACTCTACAGTAGCTGTGGTAAATTGACTTTTTAAAAATTGAAATCCCATATGCCAAAATAAAATATAAATCTTTAATATCTTCACATAAGATTCCTGTAAAAGAATGCATGGAGAAATGACTTATTGTCATTTCAAAAATTTTGCTGTATTTTTGGTTCAGGTACGCTAAAAAATTAAGGCACGTAGGTGGAAGTGGTCATTAAAATGTGATGGTTTTTACTTCTTTTGCATCACTCGAGGTGGAAAAGGAAGAAATGAATTTACATTGTGTTGGTGGGCCAAAGTCCAGCCCCAGGCTCATCTGTTCACAATTAGAACTGTCTGGAGTTAGAGGCGGTCATTGTCATGATTACAGTTGTTTATGATGAAAGGATAGATTAAAATTTAAAAAAAGAAAAGGCACATAGGTCATAGTTTGGAAGAAACTGGCCCCAAACTTATAGGTGTCCATTTCCAATGGAATTATGCAGAGAATACTTAATTTCCCCAGCCATGTCATATGACCACACATATGGAATCGTGTGTATTGTAGGCATGCAGTGCTGTGTGACTGGCTTCAGTTGGTCTCCAGCTCCATTTCACCAAAAAAAAAATCAAATATTTATCATTAATCACATTGTTTGTATAAACAAGTCAGTGTGGCCCAAGGCTTTAGGAATAATAAAAATCACCCTTTTCTTACAGTTTTGTTGCCAGGAGTAGACTATGCACCTGTTCTGAAAACCAGTCTTTTGGAGAAATGTGTAGCATTTGAACAACTCAGTCCTATCGAGTTATCACTTTCCTGAAGGCATTTATACCTGGAAGAATAAAAAGAAACAAAACATATGACACACTTACTTTGGAATACTGTCAGGAAACAAAAGACAGTGATCTCTGAGACATGGATAATAAATGAGGGCAGCCCTGTTATTTCCGTGGTGTACCATCTTAAGGGAGTTTATAAACTGTAGTTTATGAAGGACTAACCCACAAGAACATTTTGGACACCTTCAGTTGAAGTGACAGGAGTGAGGGTCTAGGTAGGCAAAAACAGTTACAATTTGTGGAAGAGTAACACAAGGGAGAGAGATACTTAGAAAAACATGGAGATCTGCAGAAGGGTACCCATAACCTCTGCACAGAGTAGCCATCAGCACATGCATGCGAGAAAAGTAAAGTGAGAGGGTCAGCGATTTAGCTCAGTGGTTCCACCACCTGCTTCCCAAGTGCAAGGTCCTGAGTTCAATCCCTGGTACCAAACAGAACAACATAAAACAAAACAAAAACAAAAAGAGCAAAGTGAGAGAACTAGAAGGAACGGTTTTTGGCAGTCACATTAGTCTTAGAATGTAGCCTGCTCCCACCATTCAGTCTGGAATATATCATGATTTGTAGGACATTGAGTACTGAGAAGTTTTTTCCCTCAGTATTGGGAGGATGGGATGGGGACCAAATGCTGAGCAAGTCCCCTTTCACAATTCTTAAAACCTAAACCTGAAAATATCAAACTGTTTCCAAATAAACAACTGTGATTTAGAGGAAAAACTCAAGGATATTTGTAGAAATACCAAAATATCATAAACCCAATAACTTGAAATTCACAGTTCCTGCTATTCAATTAAAAATAACCAAGAATCAAGAGGTATAAGAAAATATGATCTGCAAGGAGGATTAATATCAATGAATCAAACAAAGCAAGTTCAAAACTGGTGCAATTAATAGGGAATAAATTGGGAATCACATTAAAGCACTTATAGTAATTGTACCCTTTATGCTTAAAAAATTAAGTAGAGTCATGAAAGACAGAAGAAGATCCATGCTTAACAACTAGAAATAGCAGCTACAATGTCTGAAGTGAAAAATACATTGGATCAGATTAAAGAGATATCCCAAGGAGAAGAGAGGGAGACAGGTGTGATGACATTGAAAATCTACAAAGAAATAAATCCATAGGTCCAAAAGCCCAGTGACATCCAAGAAAAAATAAGAGGGGGCAGGGATTTAGCTCAGTGGTGCCATAGCCTTGCAAGTGCAATGACCCGAGCCTGAGTTCGATCCCCAGCATCAAAAAGAAAAAATAAGAGGAAAGCTACACCAAGGCACAACATAATCAAATTACTCAAAACCTGTGATAAATGCAAAATCTTCAGGTCAGTATGGAAATGGATGCACACAGGATAAAAAAATAACAAAGGTAAAGTAGCAGCCGATATTTTGTTGGAAAAAAGAACAAGTGAGAAGACAGTAAAGCAGTCTATTTATACTACTGAGGTAAGGGGAGCTCTCAACCCAGAATTCTTTATCGACTGAAATTCTCATATAAAAAGCAAGGAAAAATAGTGACTTTTTCAGACACAAAAGCTAAAAATTTGTCAGCAGCAGGCCTGGACTCCAAAAAATGTGAAGGGAAGTTATATCTCTCAGGCAGGAGGAAATGAAAGGTGAAAATAAGGATTTATACCAAGAAACTCAGTATTGCAAAAGTAGTAACTACAGGGGTAAATACATGATTTTTACATATTACTTTAATGAAAAAATTACTTAAATATTTTGAAAAAGATAGCATGGGATTTATAACATTAAAAAAAGAGAAGTTAACGGAGAAACTTTGAAAGTATTCTTAGTGAAATGACTCAAAACCACAAAAAAGCCATATTTGATTCTATTAATGACACATCCAGAATAGATAAATCCATTGATTCAGAAAATAAATTAGTGGATGCTTAAAAGATAAGGGTTTAGGTCAAATGGAAGTGACTGCTGGTGAATTAATTGTTCTGTAATTCAATATGTTGATAGTTGAACAACTAACTATGATAAGAATCACTGAATTGTACCTCTAAATAGGTGAATTATATGATAAGTTATATCTCAGTAAGGATATATCTTAAAGGAGGAAAATTTAAGACACTATATATGGGATAAGTACAATTTATGGTTAAGTAGAACAGAGTGTTGGGCAGTGTGCTCTCTGAGACTCCACAAATGCTTTTCCAGTAGTGATAAGAATAGAAACTGATTTTCAGTGTGAAGACTCAATAAGTGGCTGAATACTTTTATCTCTTTTCTCTCTTACATTGAAAAGAGTATACTTTTTCCTCTTTTCTATTTATATAATACCATTTTCATGTTTTCTTGTCAATTAATGTGTGTGATATATATGTATTATTTTTATGTCTTGCTTTAAGCTTAAATTTATTTTCAGATATTTATTCCCTTACAGTAGAACTCCTAAATTGTTTTTAGTTTAAAGAATTAGGTTATTTCTTTGTGACTTCATGCTGCATTTTCCCACTAAGTGATACTACTTTTTCAATGGGGACTATTTTTGTTATTCAAGCAAAAAGCATGAATAAAGAAGAAAATGAGCAGTTTGGTAGGTTGAAGCTGGAGGATTCAAAGTTTGAGCTTCACCTAAGCAACTTAGTGACTTAGCAAGATACTGTGTGAAGATAAATTCTTAAAAAATGACCCTGGGTTCATTCTAGTACTGCTACTTTTTCCCTAGATCTGGGGAAAAAAAGAATAGCACTCCTTCCTAAGAGTGTAATTTATATAATCCATATATTTAGAAATTTAAAATAGTTATTTAATACATTATATTACATGTTTCTAATTGAACATCTTAATTTAGACATAGATTTGATTTCTCTTTTTAACAACTTTCTATAACATCAAATGTTTTTCTCTAGGGTTGGGGATTTAGCTTAGTGGTGCCACTGTCTGCCTCATAAGCATAAGATCCCAAGTTGGATCCCCTGTATCAAAAAAAAAAATGTTTCTCTGTATCAGTAAATATATTTTAAACATAATTTTAATAGATTTCCTCTCTCTCTCTCTCACCGCCCCCATCCATTTTTCACTATGTTCCTTGATTTTTTTCTTTTTGGTACCAGGTATTGAATTTGGGCCTTTGAGCTTGCAAGGCAGGCAGCAAAAGCACTGAGCTAAATCCCCTTTTCTCTATGAATAGACCATAACTCAGGTTTTGTTTATCTGCCGGGCATTAGATATTTTCCAGCTTTTTATTGCTATAAATCATGAACCATTCTTTCTCTTATTAAAGATTTCTTAAATGAGTCCTTTTTAGTTTAGAGAGCTCACTAAGAAGTTTTTAAAAATATACCTCCTTCAAGTCTAAGCTTACCAGGAATTATCTTCTCAACTGAGAGGCTGTGCGCTACTTTGTGAAAATACCTGAAACCATTTTATTTTTATTGTTATGTGGCTTTTGCGTCTGTGGACTTCAGCTTCTTTTTGCAGGGATCCCTGTCATGTGGATGTTGGAGGTGATTGCTGTGCAATGGAATCCAAAATTTTGACCCTAGACTATTTGAAGACCAAATAACGACAAAAAATTCATTTGATTTCCTGTGGGAACTTGTTGCTGACATTATGTTATCATGAGCTGCAAAGTTCAGTTCAAAGTGTTTCACTGCTGTTTCAGCAAGTGAGTTGTGAGATTAAACTCTTGAAGGAAAGTGAGCCAAACACTGACCAACTCTTACAGAGTGGTTAATGATTAGATGGCTTAAAATCTTTGTAATGCTGACAAGTAGTTAATGGTGTTCCCTTTATCCTCTGAAAGGAAAGAACACTAAGCAGAAAACTGAATTCTGTTTATCCTGCCACTAAGAGAGTTCTTTTTTTTTTTTTTTCTCCAGTGGAAGTTTGCAACTTTTTTGATTGTTTTATTAAGGAATTTTTGTCATTAACAACTTTGTTGTGGCATATTTTCTAGGAAATGTGGCTGTTTTTTAGAATAGGAGCATGTATAGAAATTACTTTGAAGAGTTTTACAGACCACTTTGATGGCAAAGGGCATATATGTTAATCATTACCATAGTTCATATTATACCATATGTGTCAAATGAGTAACAATGGCAAAATTTTCTGTAGTAGTTCATGGGTGCAATCTAATACAAAAAGAGGGCTCATTCTTTTTTGTTTGTTTGTTTTATTTTGGTTTTTTTGAGAAAGGGTCTCACTATATAGTTGAGATTGACCTGGAACTCACTTTGTAGCCCAGGCTGGTCTCCAACTCACAGTGATCCTCCTGCCTCCGGAGTGCTGGGATTATAGGTGTGTGTCACCACGCCCGGCCCGAGGGCTCATTCTTAATTTCAAAGTTTTAGAATTTGAAGAAAGCAGTTAGACTAACATAAAACAGCTGCATCCATACACAGGGAATGATATAAGCAAAAGTATGGAAATAGGATATTACATAGATTTAATACACAGAGGTAAGCTAGAGTGGTAGAAGGATACTAGATCAAGCTACATGGTGGTGTTTTTTTATTAGTATTTTGTATACTGTGTGTGTATACGTGTCTGTGTGTGTGTGTGTGTGTGTGTGTGTGCAGGTACATCTGAAATTTCTGAAAAATGACTATCATATAAGAAAGAGAGAAAGCACAGGCTTGAAGTGAATAATCTAATTAGGAGAGTACCAACATTTTATGATCCAGGGACATTGAATAAAGGATCTGGTTTAGATTGGAAGAAGAGTGTTCAAAGGTCAGTCCAGAGGTGACTGACATGGACTGGCATCATGTAGGTTTAAGAAACAAAGGACAACCGTGTTTATAGATTGACTGAAACATGATTTCCAATGTAAGAAATTTGTAAGAAAAATGATGATATTGTTGGCAAAAGTCAAGAGGAGTTAAAAGTTTTTGAAAAAAAGGCAATATGCTTTTCTTTGATATGAAGAAATTAGAGTCATGCTGGAAAATATAAGTAGTTTGGCATTCAGTGAAGTAGTTACTAGTGTAGATGAAGGCAAAAGCATTCATCTAAATATAGATGAAGGCTTTGTAATATACAATCAGAGCTCAGGAGCAGAAAGGAAACAATGTGAAGGGCTGTATGTTTTAGGGAAGATGAGCAGTGGGACAAGCAGTAGAGGTCCAGGAATCCTTCATTTTGGCGCAGTGATGATAAACTTGTGAAGTAAAGACAGTGAATAGACAGAGGGGTCTTAGTGCCATGGTGTAAGGAAAAGTAAAGCAGATGACATTTGAATATGAGGGCAAATCAACAGTAATGCATACTTCATCAGTATCATAGAGAGTTCATAATTGTACTGGCATGCTGCTGTTTTAAAAGATCAATTCCTCAGTTTCCTGTCTTGTTGCTTCATTCTTCCCCTTAAGAAAATAGATTGCTTGCAATAACGTTTCAATTAATAAAGTACAAAAATTAAGTTATTTTTTATCATTTTCATTCTTATTTCCCATATGCATCATTTGCTATCCAATGTTTCCTTTTAGTTGTTTGCCATGTAGTTGAGTAGTCAGTTTATGATTTATTAAAATTTGTTAACCTGAAAATCACATGACTTCCTGAATTACCTTTTTTAAAAAGTTAAATCAGTCCTGGTCCTGCTTCAGTCTTTCTCCTTAAATCATGTTTTCTAGCATTCCTGTTTGTTAGTTGGCATTTTTTCCAGCATGCTGGTATATACCTAGCTTCTCTTAATTAAAATGACCCTTGGTCTTGTGAGCCACCCCTTTCTAAGTGATTGTATCTGACACAGAGAAGTTCATATATTGAAGGAAAGTAGTAATAGTTCTCTTATTAGTTAAAAAGACCCTTTACAGACCATTTTACATAAGAGCCCCAAACTTTCTGTAAAGTTTTGGTGTAAAGTGGCTACCTTTTTAAGTGACAAAATGTATTAATTCTAGAATATAGACTTTTAAAATTACCCACTAAACTGCTGAATTTTTTTCTAATTAATAATCCCCATCAGTTCACTACCTTCAGAATTTTGTTTGGTTTTCTGTATAGATTCACATATACATTTAACACTTGTAAGTAGAAAACACTCTTCTAGCATGGATTTTCATGGTTTTACCTTTTCAAATATTAGCTTTACTTTACAGATATAATGCATATTTTACAACTTTGTATTAAATTAAAAACAGTTTAAAATTAAAGTAGTTGGGCCGGAGATTTAGCTCAGTGGTTCAGTGGCCTGCCTTGCAGGAGCAAGGACCCGACTTCAATCCCTGGTACCAAGAAAATTAAATTAAAGTAGTGAAATTTTCAAATGAAATTGCTGTAGTGTGGGGTCTCATCTTCTGTATATTTTTGATATCGCTTTATAAGTGTTTGTACATGATATTTTATTTCCAATCACTAATAAAATATATAAATAGTATGCTATTTTTAATGTTATTTTATCCAATTATTTAAGAATAAAGGAAGATGCATTATTAATAGCTGGTGTTAAGTTCTTTGGTAATATTGTTTTTATTTATTTTCTTACATTTAAACAATACCATAAAGATCTCCTTTAGGAGATATTCTAAAATTTCTTATAGTTAAAGTAAAATTGTAGAATCAATAAGGTATCATTTGCATACTTAAAGCTATCTTCTAAGTTAAATCCCTGTAGTAACAGCATTTACATAGTTCCACAGTTAGTAGAATCCTTTTTGTGTCTGCTACAGACACTTTGTATCCCTTCAAAATTCATATGTTAAAGCCTTAATCCCCAATGTGTGATATTTGGAGGTAAAGCCTTTGGGGGATATTTAGAGATAATTTAGATCATGAGGATGGGGTGATTATAATGTGATTAGTGGCTTTAAATAAACACTCTTCACCTCCCTCCCTCTGAAGACATAGTGGGGAGTTAGCTATCTGTAAGCCAGGAATAGGGTCTTTACCAGCAACTAAATTATTTAACTCCTTCAGCTTGGACCTCCTAGCCTCCAGAGTTGTGAGAAATAAATGTGCGTTTTTACAATTTATGATGCCACTTTATGTGTTACCAGTTTATGGTAATCTGGTATTGTAGTCTAAACAGACTAATACAATGTCTAAATTACATTCACTTACCATCTTTGGCATCATCTGTTCTAATTAATAATTGTATCGTTAATATCCGGTACATAAGTATGGTTTCGTTGTTTGAATTCTTGATTTCTTCTGAAAGAAAATAAAAATACCTTGTTTTAAAATGAGAGAGCGCTTAGGTGCCTGCTGGTGTGTATTTTATAAATTACAAAGAGTCACCATGGGGCCTTGCAAAGCCAGACAAGAGGTTCATATGGCAGACCTCAATTGGCTGAGCTGGAGAATGACATGATAGATGTGATATTTTAAGGTTTGTGAACTGTTTCATTTATGTTGACTATTTGTTCAGTAGAAATGAATCAGATTCCCTGATTGTATGACTAGAATTCTGAAAGTGTTCATTAATTTACAGTTGATGACTTTTTTATGCTTTATAAGTTAATAATTTTTCAATCGATCCTGTCTTTCCTGGGAAGGAAATGTAATGTAAATTCACTTAAGTATTTTGGACTCAAAGGTCCATGTGTCATATACAGTTTCATATATCATAAAATGTTATATGCATTGATATATGCATGTGATGTATGTTAAAAATCTGTATTTGAATCATGACCTTTTTATACTGTATATTAATTTGTGAAAACATATTGGCATTTTCAGGTAGTCTGCTTTTGAAATTTCAGGGAAGAGACCAATGATAAAGTCAGGGAACCATGACTCAGTTAATGATTTAGCTTTATCTCTGTTTTTCCACTGTGTTTTTATTTATTTATTTATTTATTGCTGTTGGGGATCAAACTCCAGTCCTTGCTTGTGAGGTAGGCAGCAGAACCACTAAGCTAAATCACCAGCCCCTATTCTATGTTATTTTACTTGCCTTTTTACTTGTTGCCTTCATTGCTTTCTGTATTCGTACAGTTTAAAAATTGATTGCTATGCATATATTCAGACTTGGCATTTACAGATATCTATCTCTACTATCTATCCATCTAGATAGATAGATGGTTATAAAATGGCAATTAAATACTAGTTCTGTTCCATAAAATAGATAATAAATAGCAAGCATTTAATGTGTGTACAGTGCTAGCTAGTTTTATGCATTACATTATTTAGTCCTCAAAAACACATTATGGGATATATATTCTTACCTATAACCATTTTTCTGTGAAGTAAAAGTGTAAGTTTAAATAACAACAAACAAAAATAAAAGAGCTAAGATATAAGCCCAAATTTAACCTCGAATACTATTGTATAGTGACCTTTTTAGGTCACTATTTAATAAAAAGAAAGGTTAAGATTTAGAACAATCAAGACATTTCTTCCTTCACCAATCATTTATTACCTTTAGGGAATTCTTTAAAAAAGGAAAATAATTTCGATTTCTCTCCATTATTGGAAAAGCAGCCAACCTAAGGGGGGAAAAACCAACACCTTGTGCCTGGAGATAAAGTGGAAATAAATTTAAAACAATAATTATGGAAACATAAGTTCTTGACCAGGACTTGTTGCTATGCTTTTCAGACTGCAAAGCTGTTTATATATCCCAATAGGGACCTGGAATGCCCTGTAAAATGGCCCTCTCCTCTCTTCTGTTCCCAACTAAGCAGGACACTAGCTATATCAGCTCTGAGCTTATATGAGATCCAAAAGCACCTTGCAAATTTCTAATATGTTGTTTAAACTCACCCTATGCTAGGAAGAATGATAGACATAGAAAAGGGAGGGATAATTGCCTGGGATTGATGCTTATAAGCAAGAGAATGTTAAGCAAGTAAGAACTGAAATTTCAGTTATCCCTTGAACATCTGATAGATTGATTGGTGTGTAGATAAAAGCAACAAATATTGATCAAAAGCATTAATACATAGGTATTTCTATTTTCCTGTTGGTTGAAAATATTTATTGAAAAAAATTGAGGACAATACAATATTATTGGTATTATATGGAAGACATACTTCTGTCCAATTATGAAAAGAATGAGAAAAGTATGTTTTTTTTGTTTTGTTTTTTAAAAATCTCATACCTGGGAAAGTAGGAGATGATATATAGAAAATTCAGGATATGCCATCAAAGACAAACTTTAAGCACAATTTGAGTAAAAAACAATTTAATCAACTTAAACTTGTCGGCCTGAACTATCTGTACACATGTTATCATTTTGATAGCTCTGACTTATATTAATAACCTGTATACATAGGAAACATTTGTTTATAATTTAAACTGCAAAGGCTGAATGAAGCTTAATGGTGCATTAAATTTGCTTAATGTTGTGATATGAAACAAAGACATGTTTTTGGAAGGAGGACATGTTGATCAAGTGTCCTCCTGCAGTTGCATTTCAAGTTCTCAAATAATACTGAAGCTTTAATACGTTAGATTTAAAGCTTTTATGTGTGAAGTGAGGACCTGTGATTATAGTCAACATAGACCCATCTTTGTCCTCTCTCTAGTAATACAGAAAAATTGCTACCAGAAGCAGAAGTCTAAAGTGTATGTTACAGCATTCCGGCTGTTTCCCAGAAGTGTTAACAAAGCAGTGACAATACATTACTCACTTGATTTCATGAATACTTGGCTCTTAATGATATTTTACCACTTCTGAAACTAAATATAATTAGTGTAGTTAATTATTTCTCAAATTCTGTCTTAATGCTTTAGAATCACCAGCGTATTTTTTTGTACTACTGAAAATGATTGGGATTCCCAAAGGCCACATTCTTTGATGAGAGAAAAATCTCCCTCTATAAGTAGTAACCCTATGTCTGAAAGGGTTAATGGCCCTCTTAAAGTGCTCAATTTATCCGGAGAGGGAACCTTGTGACCCTGTTAAGATTTGGCTTTGGTAATTTCTTAGGAAGAGTGTAATTTAGAGCTCTTGTATTATTCTGCCAGCTGTTCACTTATCGATGATATTGACTTTTAGTTTTAAAAAGTCTTGCTTTGGAAAATTGTTTTCAACAGCTCTCAACTACTCATGTTCTGTATTTTTATTTTATATCACTTTTCATTTGGGATATTAAGTCAAATCTTTGTAACCATTCTCCACAATCCGATTTATTTTTATCCAAGATCCATTGAATTCTACTCACTGCTTTTTTGCAAAAGGTTAACACAATATTTCATTTTATGTTATGCTTTCTACTTATGTTATGTGAAAGAAAAGTTACTGTGATAAGCAGCCAATAAATTACATTCAGAATGTTTATTCTTAAAAGTTACATTACTATGCCAACATAGATAAACATAATCATTTATCATAATATGGACTGTGGAAGTAACCAGTAAAATAAATGAAACCGTGTTTCTTATAGGTTAACAAATTTGTTTGCTTTAAGTATTGGAAAATGCATCTTTTAAAAGTTAATACTGTATGTATTAATTTGAATTTTTATATGAGATTAGTAATAATTCAAGCCTGAATAGACAAGCAACAAAAATTTTTTATAATAAAATCTTTGATTTTCCTTATAAAATGTGATCATTTAAATCTTCTAGTATTGACTTTTGTTGTGACTTGCTTTGGCATTATATCCTTGTAAGAATAACTATTTAAATTTGTAGCTTTATTGTATTTTTTTAGTACAAATAGCTGTCTAACCTGATTGAATGAACAGGTATTGTGACTGTCATATATAAAGCATTACTACTTATAGTCGAGTCACATTTTTATTGAGCTAATAAAGTAAATTTCAGTGACATTTATTAAAACTAGTACAGTGTACAGCTAAATCTATTGAATATTGCATTTAGTGATCTTTTCTGGTAATAGAAGTATAATTTGTATATCACAGAACTCATTCATATAAAGTATAGAATTTAAATACTTTTTAGATGTGTTCATACACTTGTGTCACCAGTACCACCTTTATCACTCTGAAGGGACATTACATATTCTTTAGCAGTTGACCTTTATTTCCTCTCAGTGCTCCAGCCCTAGGCAACCACTAATGTACTTTCTATCTATACACTTGCCTATTGTGGACATTTTATATAAATGTATATCATACCATATGTACTATTTTCCATTATCTTTTAATTATTAGGACTGCAGTGTTCATCTGTGTTCGTGCATTACTCAAATTTCTGTTGAGAATTAGTTGAGAACTACTGTGTACGATTTCAAGTTCACTGTGGCTTGTTTTTTTTAACCTAACATATGGTTTATCCTACAGAATATTTCATACATATTGAAGATAATGTGTGTTCTGTTCACTTGGCGTGGAGTATTGTGAAGATGTCTATTAGGTCTTCATGATTTATCATGTTATTCAAACATTTATTTCCTTCTGCTTAATTCTCCCATCCATTATTTAAAGTAGAGCACTGAAGTCTTCAGCTATTATTGCATAAATGTCTGTTTCCCCTTCAATTTTGTCAGTTGTTGCTTCATGTATTTTCACCCTGTTGTTAGATACATTATTTGTTTAGAGTTGACAGAGCATCTTGATAGATGAGTCTTTGTCATTGTAAAATGTCCCTTTCTGTATCTATCAATATTCTTTCCTGTAAAGTCTGTTATTAGTCTGAATACTTCAGCTTTCAAAAAGTTACTATTTACATAATAGATCTTTTTCAGTCCTTTTACTTTTATCTTGTTTGTGCCATTGAATCTAAGCGTGTCTTCCAGAGTCAGTGCCTGGTTGGAGGTTGTTTTTTATTCAGTTTGACAATCACATTTTGCACTGTGTTTTATAATTTCATATTTGCCTATACTTTACTAATGGCTACTTTTTTATGCAAATTTGAATTTATATCCATAGTTATTAATGTTTTTTCTGAAGAATATCTGCAGGTAAAAAATACTCTCATCTTTGGTATTTCTGGGATGACTTTATTTTGCTTTTATTTTTGAAAGACAATATTGTGAAGTATTGGGTTGAGGGTTGACAGTGTTTTTCTTTTAGTAATTTGTATCTATCATTTCACTACTCTTCATTATTCTTGATTAAAATTGACTTTTAGAGTTTCTTTGAATATGATGGATTATTTTACTCTTGATGCATTCAACAGTCCCTTTTTACTGGCTTTCAGCATTTGCTAATGTTGTTTGTATAATTTTTTGGCATTCATCCTACTTTGCATGTATTGAGCTTCTTGGATATATGATATAATGGTTTATTCTGTGTTAAGAAAGTAGATACATGTTCAGCCATGATGGCTTATATTTTTTCATTACATCTCTTTTTCCTCTCATTCTGTTAGTTACAGTACTGTATACCACATTTTTGGTTTACTAATGATTTACTACATATCTTGTAGGTTCTGGTAATTTTTAAAAATTCTTTGTTCTTGTTATCCTTCAGAGTATTTAATTTCTCTTTTAATTTAAATTTGGTGATTTTTTTTCCTTCTTATAGTTTAAATCTACTATTGTGCTCTGATGATTTTTTTTTTACTTTAGGTATTGTACTTATGAATTTCAGAGTGTCTAGTTTACTTCTTTTTTATAATTTCTATCCCTGTATTTGTACTCTGTATTTGATGACACATTATAATACCTTCCATATAATGGATATTATATAGTTAAATTTAATACCTATGACTTCTCAAAGTTAGTTACCCTTGCCTACTTTTTCGTATATGTATCAGCCCTATTCTTTGTATGATATATTTGTCCTTTTTCTGTAACTACATATAATGAAATATTAGAGGCTGTTATTTTATAAAGAAAAACAGCTTTCATTTAGCTCACAGTTTGGAATTTTCAAAGTCCATGCCATATGATGTCAGCTCTGAAGAGGGTATGTTTGTACATGCAAGAGAGATAGGAAATCATAACAAGGGGAGGGACTAGTCTTGCAACTTCTCACGAGGCTTTACTTCTACTTAAAGGTCCTACCACCTTTGAACATTACTGTACTAAAGACCTAACTTCTAACAAATGAAAACTTGAGGGGCACACTCAAACTGTATCTAAAATGTAGCACATTACTTGTGATATTTATTGAAAAATTTAGAATTTAACATAATTTATTGTATCAATTGGGGTATGGGAGACTTGTCTATTTAGTGACTAGGTGGATTATGTTAGAAAACTCTATTTCTCTTACAGTGTGGACATCTACTACGAGAAAATGCAGCCTTGGACATGTGCACAGATACTTTGTGATAACAGTGGTTTTAGTGTCCTATCCCCAGATCTCTCATTAAATTGTCTTCCTGTGTTGCTATCACACCCAGGTTTTTGGTTCTTCTGAATTCTCTTGGATTGCTTTATTATTTTTCACAGTACCCTGGGCTGTAAATTGTTCTACAATGTTATGCAATTAAATTTTTATCCTTCTGCAGGGGTAGTTTTTAAGGTGAGTCCTTAAGGTTTTTGTGATGCCTGGAAGGCTTTTCTTAGCATTTTCCTGGTTCTCCCTAGTGAACTATCTGCCCTAATGATTTAGTTTATTGCTCTTGTGAAGCTGCCAGCTTCCTCTTAATTGTTTGCCATCAAAAATCTTAATTGTTCTTCAGAGGACTCTTAGGCTTGAACTTCCCCCTCATCTGAGTTAAAATAAAGTAAGTTCCTCTGGGGAGAATGGTTTCTTTATATGCCTGCCTTTCCTTCTGGTAAAAATCTCTGAACCAGATCTCCAGAGCCTGGGATAGTGACTGACCCACTTCTCATAGTTTCACCCTTGCTGGGGGCTGGGTATAGGAAGTAGTCTCTTGCTTCTCCTGGTGTGCAGACTACTCCATCACCACCACCATGAGTGGGGTGAGAAGAGAGTTTATTGGTGTGCTCTTCCTGGTTTAGAACCTATTTGATTGAAGCAGGGGAGCTCCTGACCTCTCAGCTGCACTTTCAGGAGTTGGGGCTCGTAGAAGTGGAGAACAGGCAGGAAAATGGTGGCAGCCTGCCCTTCCCTGGGACACATCGTAGACTTCCAATATATTTTGGAGTCAGAGGTAGCTCTGTGTTTTTTATTATGCTTACCTATGGAGAAATGAGTCTTGACACTGACCTGGGAGGTGAAAGATAGAGATGGATATTTCAAATGCCATAGAGGCTCACTGTTGTTTCAGTTTTAGCAGATCTTTTTCCAATTCATGTGCCTTCCTGTGCTAAGTTTGTCTTTAGAACAACTTCTCTTTAAAGGTTGTTATATTGACTGATTTTTATCGGTTATGTTTGTTTTGCTAAGAGTCATATGTTTGTTTCTGCAGGGATTGTCAAGCCACCTTTGAATGTGATCTAGTGGTTATGTTTTAAAGGCTTGCTTGTGACAGGGTTTGACATTTAATTTTTTATTGAGTTTTTCAGGTGCCGTTTAGTATTATTTACAGGTATAGTTAAAAACATTTTCCTTCTTTCTGCCTCAGAAACTCTCATTTAAAAAAGATTTTATCTTTGGGTGAATTTGAATCTTAAATCACTCCAAAGAACTAAGTTGTAGTTCAAGATCTTTGGCATATTAACTGTAATATTTTTGGCTACTTATCCACCTTTAACCTGTTTGCTCATCCAAAATACTGAGACAATAGTAGATGTTTTTAAGTTATATAATGCATGTGAAAACACTTTTAAGCTTTAAAAACTTGAGTTGGAAAGTATTGTAAATCAAATTCAAACTAAATTATAGTACCTCTTTTCTGGTTTTAATCTTATATAAGAATAGTAATTGTAAAATTTATTTTAGAGAGTCACTTGTTATAGTTTATGTGATTTTAAAAATTCTTCATATTTTCATATAATAAACTTATAAAATTGGGTAAGATATCATTTAGCCAGTGATTACTTTAGAAAAGTTTATTGTGGAATAATAATAGCTGAAGGGGAAAACAACATTTTTAGTAAATACCTAGTAGCTTAATAATTTATTCATTATTTTCTAATTTTGATGGCTTTGGTAATCCAATAGACTTCATTTTAATATGGGGAAAATATGATCATGTTATATAAGTTTTAAAAGTATCGTAAAATCTAAACAACTTTGAAGACGGTCTTGGAGTTCATCAAATCTAACAAATTTCTTTCTCTGGGCCCATGTCAGATCCTTCCCAGCCCCTCCATCAACAGAGTACAGAGAATTACTGTTATACACAGTCTCCGGATTCCATTTTTATTCCATTTTACTTTTTAGGTGTTCATAGTTTAGGAATCATGAATATCATATATTTCACTTATATTTTATTATAGGTTCTAGTCAGGATGTTGCCTGGTTTGAAAAACCAAAGATCAAAAAGAAGTAATTTACTTCAAATTTTATGACTAATAGATATTAAAAGCCAAATTCACAGTTTTAAATCACTTATTTCCCTGCCTTAAACATATAGTACCTACTTGGTATTGTATATCAGAGACTCAAAGATTAAAACTGGAATTCTCTAATGCTTCAACTCAGAGCTCTCACAGTTTAGGGCGAAAGAAAAATCTCAGCAGCAGTTACTGTTTAGGTTGGTTTGGCCTGACAAAGATATTTGCGTGATCTCAGACAAATATACAAATCTAAATTAGCCAGGAAATTTACTGAAAGAGGAGGGCTTTTGAGATGCACTTCATTTCGCATGACAACAATAATATTGCCTAGAATGATTTCTAGTACAATCTTAGTTGTCACTTTTTTATTTATATCTTAATCTGAATTTCTTTCCTTTATTTTCCTCAGTGTAGATTCTCCACTTACCAAAAAGGAATAAAAATTATTTTCTTTATGAAAGCTTTCAGCTACTGAAATCACTCTGTTCCTTTTAAGTCTTTTCTTCAGATTTTTCTTCAGGTATTTTGTATTGCTTTTGAACATGTAAAAATGTTGAAAGATGTTGGGAAAAATGTCAATTGGATCAAACTGGAGCATTTATTTCTATGGCTTTTCCTCTCTGGTGAAAGTATAATTGTTCCTGTTGATGATATTTGTTTATTTTTCATGAACATTTATGTTTTTGGCCATAGTTACTTCTGACAAATTAGTAGAAAATGTAATAGGAATTACTTCACATTTTATCGAGGATAGGTATGTTAATATAAGGTAAGGTAATTACTTGAGGAACTTTGTCTTATTTTGGTCAGTTCATACCATTTTTATTTTACTATTTATTGGTTTTTCCCTAAAGGAAAATTGTTACTTCTTATGTGTGCCATATGATTTTTTGTTGTAATTGGATTTTGCTATGTAGGTCTTTTTTCTTCTTCTTCTTCTTCTTTTTTTTTTAGCCAAGCACAGGATTTGTCACTTAGCTTTATTAGACACCATCTAGCCAATTTTGGATCATTTTCTGATTTGTTTAGATCATATGTAATTATCCTCTCACAGACAAATTTACTTTCCTATAAATTCCTTTCTTTAGAGAACTGGTGGCAAATCTATGGCACTGACACGTGTGCCATAGCTGGCCATTGTCACTGAGAACTCTAAAAAGTTTGCAACCATTGTTTTTTGATTTTTTTAAATACTGACATGTTAACATATGCTTACACATTGTTTATACTATCTTCAGAATATCCTGGCTTTAAATCCTCGCACACAAGCCCATGCAACTCTACGTTCTACTTTGGCTAAGAAATTAGACAAGAAACATTGGAAAAGAAACCCTGATAAGAACTGTTTTGTAAGTACCACTGAAAAATTATCTTATTGCAGACACTGTAAAACAAAATTTTCCGTATACTTAGAAATATAATTGAATATGAGTAAAGTACAACTATGCTATTTTCAGATTTTATTTTTATTTTTTATTTTTTTGGTACCAGGGATTGAACCTGGGACCTTGCACTTGTGAGGCAGGTGGGGAACCACTAAGCTAAATCCCAGGCCCAGGATTTTAAATGTTTTATATTTGAGTAGTCTCAAAACTGTGTTTCATTTTGGTGCTATAAAAAAATCTGAAACAGACTAGAAAAAAATGTATTTTTTTATAAAATGGAGTATTATCCATAAAAAATGAGAAACTGGAGACATTTGTAGCTAAATGGATGTACATAGAGGCTAACCTCTTAAGTGAAATAAATAGGACACCCTTGAGTAAGTACTGAATAGTTTCTCTGGTTGGAAAAAATAAAATTGTAAATAAAATTCAAATGGTATAATTGATAATGTGAAATAGGAAGAAAGTGGCTAAAGGGGAAGTGAGGAGGGGAGGGGAAAGGAAATAAAGGCAAAGAAAAAATGTGAACAAAGGAAAAAATGGAAACAAAGTCTTTGTAAATAGGGAAGGGTGAAAGGGGTGGAAGGAAGGCAGGGGTATGGGAAAAAGTAAGAACCAAGATATATCATGTAAAGATACAAGATCCCAATGATTAATATAATTATATTGTTTGTTTTAAATGTACCAGTAAACAAGGGGGAAAAATCTGAAACACTTAAAAATCCAAAGTTTAGTTTAATATCGATTTTTCCCCTAAAATCTTTACAATGTTCCTTGAATTGTTTTCTAATAATAACAGGCCATTACAGTGTTTCCATATTGTAGATATAGTCTAAATGAAGATGATTATAAATTACTATTCTCTATATACTGTTTGAAAATGTACTCTTGGGCAACATTTGAATGCTATATGTTCAATATAAAATGTCTGATATTCTTAGGTGAATTATAGGAGCAATATAGTTTCTCTGAGATTTCTGATTGCTAGATAGTTACTTACCTGGGCCTATAGAGTGATCACAGAGTTGAGACTGGAAGACCATAAGTGGGTATGTTAGCTTTGCATCACTTGGGCAAAATCCCTAATGTGAGTCAACTTTAAGAAGAAAATACTCAGTTTTTTTGCTCACAGTTTTAAAGGTTTCAGTCCATGGTTAATAGGCTCCATTGCTTTAACCTGTGGAAAGTAAGCAATGTTATGATAGAAGAATATAGCAGAAGAATATTACTTAATTTGTGGCAGCCAAGAGGCAGAGAGAAAGAGCCAGGATAAGATATACCCTCTCAGGATATGCCCCAGTGACCTGTTTCCTTTATTGAGGTCCCACATCCTAGCAGTTATGAAATCATTATAGGTTAATCCACTGATGAGGTTAGCACCCCATGATGCACTCACCTATGAAAAACCACTCTTCAGAGCATGTATGTCTTTCAGGGATGTAACACTGGTTGGGTGGCATATACCATAACAATGGATGTGAGTATAATCTTAAAGCCAGTATTTTAAATGCAATCCAAGGTGTATGTAAATATTTATCTTTGAAGAGAAGTTTCTTTTTTTTACTGATTTTCCCTCACATTGATTTTTTGCAAAATAATTAGGCCATTAATAGCATGAACAGACTTGATGGAAATTAGCCCTTTGGGTACTAGGGTAGAAAGAGAAGCTATGTGTTCGCAAATATGTGTGTCTTTACCTAACTTTTTTTAAAAAAAATTATATCAGTGGCCACTCAGTAAAGTGTTTTGAATGCTACAAAGCAGTAGAAACACACAGAAACAACAGGGCAGGAAAAGATCCCTTAAAAATAATCTGGATTATGAAATCAAGTTTCTTTGCTTCATTTCTGTAAGTTTTGCTGCTGTGATTTTTCCACTGTTTGTCTTTGGAATGACAACAATATGGTCAAAATTAAATGCAGTGCAGGTTTACCCCATATAAAGAATAGGAGTAATTGAAGGACCTTGAGAATAGAACCATCTAACTTTCAGACTTATCTCTGATTTTGTGTGTATGCCTCTGTCCAAATATCCTCTTTTTGTAAGGATGACAGTTAAATTAGATTAGGACTTTATTTTAATTTAATTACTTCTTTAAATATTGTCTCCAAATAGATTCACAATTTTAGATACTGAAGGTAGGGATTTTAACATGAATTTTGGAGAGATACAGTTCAGCCTATAACAAAGCCTTTGAATTATCAACATATTCACTAATTCATCTTCTAGTAGTATATCCTAGGGAAAGAATTAGGAATGTAGGTAAAGCTTAATTAAGTAAAAGAGGATTATCCTAGGCATTACTAGTCAATTGAGAAAAAAGTAGGGGGAACTCTGCTGAATTGTAACTATTGGGTCATATTTAAATAAATTAAAGCAAATCCATTTAATGGGAAATTGTACAACCATTAAAAATTATTTTTACATAGTTAATAATATGGATAAAACCTCACAATCTATATTACAAGAAAAGTTATGAAACATCACTGTATTTAATAGTGATTATGTATATATTTTTATATTTAACCACAAATAATAAAGCATACTAACATATTAATAGTTATCTGTTTTCTTGGCACATGTATTTTCAGGTTTTCTACAATGAGCATGTATTAGTGGAAAAATAAAATTAAAATTTTAAAGCTATGTCAATTAATGTACATATATGCTTGAAAACTCAAGTGATGTATACCACACATGTATTAACTGTGAGGTTCAATTACCAAAGGGGAAATGGAAACTCAAGTTCAAATTTATCCTCAGTATGCATAGTGAAATTATTTTTATCATTTTTAAATTATGTGTTTTAATAAACAATACTACCACAATATATGATTTGCTTTTAATTTATGAATTTTTATGCATCTGTTTTATAATCACTGTACTAAATTAATAATCTTTGTATATAAAAGAAATATAAGGAGAATGGAAGAGTGGAGATTTAAAGTCTGGAAGAAGTTGAAACCAAAAAAAAAGCCATAGACTCGGTCACATCGTAGCCCAAACCAAAGTCTGTTCTCTCTAGTCAAAGAGCCAGGAAAAGAGTAGCCCAGTAACACAGAAAAACCATGACGGCAACTATTCTACTCCGATCAGATACTCTAAAAACACACAAAATTGGCCCCTTCTTCTGGGACTCTAGTAAAAACCGTTGGGCAACCAGATTTCATCCTGTAATAAGCTAATGAAATACCCCAGCACCCCTACCCCAATGCTGTCAGAATGCCAGTAGAGAGCCAGAGCTTTCGTTCCTCCCAGCTAGCGGTCACCAGTAAGAAACAGCTCGCCTGCTCCCCAGATTTTGGTGTCAGCAGAGACACTTCTGAATTCACCACCATCACACTAAATAGGAGATGGCAGAGATGATAAAACAGAAGTCACAAAAGAAGTAATGGGTGAAGCCTTCCTAACTCTACAAGTGAAACAAACCTATGGAGTTAAAAAAACATAAGTGAAACATGAAGAAATCCACAGCAAGAGAAAACTTAAATAAAACTTCTGAAACTAAGTACTCAGAAAATATCTTAAAAGCAGTCATCCCTCTTGCCTCAAGGTAGGAACCACAGCTATGAGTAGTTGTGCTCCTGAGCCCCACTTTGTGAACCTGGCTGGGAGAGTACCACACCATCGACTGTGCCTTTGCTTAGCACAAACCTGCTTCAGGTGTAACCTGCTTCACCCTTCTCTTGGGTTTTGAAGTGCTTGTACACCTAAATCCCTGTGTGAATTTTGCTCTAGGGAGAAAAAAAAACTTCAAACTGCTAAAATTTCTGTTTCAGTCTTACTTAGCAGCATTTGTTGCAGCTAGTCATTCTCTTTATTCTGAAATATTCTCTTCACATGGCTTCCAGGGCATACAGTTGCCTGCTTTGCTTTTTACTCATTAGTATCTCCTTCATACTCTTACTTGGCTTCTTTGTTGATTACTCCTCATCTATAAATATTTCAGTGGCTTAGGTATCAATGGATACCTCCTCTCCACTTGCTCTCTTTTCTTCTTTCTTCCTTTTCTTCCTTGCTTCCACCTTTTGTCCTTTTTCATTCTTCTTTCTTTTAAAGTACTCACTCTGTTGGTGATCTCATTGTATATACCATCTTTAGACAGTTTCCCCCTGAATTTCTGTATGTAGCCTGCATTCCTATCTCTGATTCTATAACCAAATGCCTACTGAATGCCTCTTTTTAGATGTCTAATAGCATCTTAAACATAGCATGCTGAAAAAATTCAAATGATGATCTCTCCTTTAAAACCTATTCTCTATAGTCTTCTCCATCCATCCTTTCATTTAGAACAAAATATTAGTATTTAATTTTTAAAAACTTTTCTCACCTTCCATAACTAATTAGAAGATCCCTTTGCCTATGTCCTCAAATATATCCAGAATCTGACTTCCTCTCACCACCTACACCAATACCCAAATTTCTAAGCCATCATTGTTATTCTTCACCTAGATTACTCCAAAAGCCTTGGAATGAATCACCATGTTTATGTTCTTTTCCAGTGGTATTTTAAAATAATATAGGTTAGGAATGCCTTAAAAATTTCTGCTCTTATAATCTTAGTGATTGTTCATTGAACTCACATTATGTGCAATTTACTTTGTGCAGTTTCATGTCAGCAAGGCCTTTTCTGATCATTGTCTTTAAACTCTAACTTGCTTTTTTAAACCTTGCTTTTATTAGTCTTCCTTGCTTCATTATTTCTTTACAATACTTATTACTGTTATACTCTACTTTTTACTCATAACTTGTTCATTAATGAATAAATGTTTAGGACACTTCTTTTTTATATATTCTTTACATGGGAGATAAAAGGATTACATATTTTCATACTGTATAGTCTTTTATAGTTCCTAGAGTACCTTTGCATATTGCATTTATTTTTTACCTCATAGCATGTACATGACTCAGAAATGTTTCCTTATTTTACTGATGATAATGACTATTGTGAAAAATTTTTAAATGATTTTCTTAAACTGTTTAAAGTTACTTAGTGTTGTAGACAGATTTAATATTCTGTTCATCTGGATCTAGTATGTCCTTTCTAGTATATTAGTTCACTTCCTCAGAAAAGAAAAATAAGATTACAAGAAAATAGGTATACTAAAGTTAAGGGGAAATGTAGATTATAATGGCTGTCACATTTTGTGACCAGTACTGTTATATCATTTTTGAAGTAAGAATTACATTATCAGCCAACTCTCTGCCCACCAAATATAA
The DNA here is from genome assembly GCF_012274545.1 of Fukomys damarensis. Classification (NCBI taxonomy): domain Eukaryota; kingdom Metazoa; phylum Chordata; class Mammalia; order Rodentia; family Bathyergidae; genus Fukomys; species Fukomys damarensis. The sequence continues at coordinate 30,911,979 of NW_022900945.1, read as the reverse complement.
AATTTTATTTTGATTTTGATTGATTTTTTTAATACAATTTTACCTTAGCTTTACAATATTCTGATTTTATTTGATTCAGATAATCACTGATTTAACCATTCTTTGCTTGCCATTGTCAGGGTTATGGGAGATTTTTTTGAAGCATTATGTAGTCCTATCTTTTTATCTACTTTTCTCCCTTCCTTCTTTTCATTTCTTTGGTGCTTGAAGCACCAACATTTCAAGTGCTGTTCTCAATGCTCCTGAGATGTGAATAGAATCTATAAATTGGTAGAATAAATTGTCTTAAAATAGATACAATTTCAGTTTTAATAAATTATTGGCATCTTAAAAAAAAGTCAACTTTTTCACCCATGGAAAACCCGAAGAAAAGCAATTCTGAATTTTTTGCTCAAGAATTTCTTCACTTGGCAGTTTAATACCATTCTCGTACTAATTGGAAATTCCAAATTCAGTAAGGGATTTAAACTGGCAAATAGGTTTATACTGGTTAATGAAGCACGAAGCAGTTATTTCCAGTATCTTTTAAGCAGGTGTTTCATAACTGCTGTTTATTTTTGCCATTTTTGAAAATGTTGAGCCATCCTAATTACATAAATATTTTGCATTCATTATCTGTGTGCAATATTTGAAGACCAGAAAATATCACAAGTTAGAAAATTCACTCTGAGTGAATATACAAAAGAAAGTTTGTGAAATACTGTGAATTATTAGACATAATTTTAAGAATTTTAGCACATTTTTCTAAAGATATGACACACTTTAGGTGCTCACAGTAAAAACAGAGAGAATAAAACATAATGTATATTGAGCATTTTCAGTAGTCATCCTATTTCTAACTGTTTTGTGAGGCACCTCATTTAAATGTCAGAATCACTTTTTAAATGGTTAATGTATTTTATCTTCACTCGTACATGAAGGAACTGTGGTATAGCAAAGCGTAGGAAATATGTCTAAGACTTCACAGCTAACTGGTGGAGCTAGAGATTAAACCCATGTGATCTAGCAAGAGAGCATTTTAAGTAGAATATTTTAAATAACAAAATAAAAACAAAATAATTGTTCTTGTAGACAAATGTGTAGGCAATATATGGGTTCTAATAAATCTTTTTTTTCTTCTTGTACGTTTTTCACATCTAGTTTGTATCTGCATTAAAACACAGGCCAGGCATTTTGCCTCATTTTAATAAAGATGGCACAGAATTTTCTAAGATGTTCTCACATTTTTTGAAGAAGACAAATATAAAAAAGTAATAATTATAGCAATACATTTTAAAAGGAAAAAAATAGGAATTATAATTATCAATGTGACTCATTCAGATTTGCCCTTGGCTGAATCGGTAATTTGTCTTTCATTGTGGAAGATGAATTTGATAAGAAAGATGGAGGCAGAGTCTCCAGGAATGGTATAAAAAGTTGGAGGAGGAGAAGAAGAATGTAGGTAAATAGGAGAGAGGATAATAAATATATTTGAGAAGTGAAGTAATTATGACTTAGGCATTGCCCATTTATTTATTTGTAGGTTTGAGGGGAACTGATAAATTCATTATTCAGTCTTCTGGGTTCTGTACCTGTGAGTCATCCGATTTCGTTATAAAAGCTATAATTCAATTAAGAGTCAGATAGTGGATGAAGAGTTTGGAAACATCAGGATATATGTGGGTAATTCCAAGCATGTAGGTAGAGTTTCTAGGAATAGTATGTAGAGTGGGAAAAGGGTGGAAGTTAGAATATGGGATTATGGCAGGAATTAGATGAAGCAAGTGAGTTTCTGGCCTCAGAAACAAAATTTCAGGGGCAGGCACAGATGGGAATTTGGGTAAGAAGCACTACCAGAGATCAAATGAGAAGCCCAAGAACGCAGGGGGAAGAGTTCTAAAGGAAGGAGTGAATGATGTAGTTTTTCTCTAACATAAAATTCCTTGTGTTCCAAATGTAGTTGTCATAGTTTTAGAAATTGTTCTTAAGGTTTGCATTGTTTTCTGAGTGTATTCTTTTTCTTCTCATTTTTACTTGAGAAGGCTGATAACACACCTGTTATAGATCATTTGCCTAGCATGAGCAAGACCCTGTATTCAGACCTGTATTCAATGCACAAGAACAAAAACAAAGAAAAAAAGGAATAGAATCAAGTTTACATGACCAATGTAAGATTATATCCACTTAATATGGTTAATTTGCTGCAGCTAAGTGTATTTAAAGTGATCGTTACTAAATCTCTCTTTGTTATTTTGAGGAAGTAATAAAAGTTATTGCTTATAAGTTTAATAATTAAGTTTAATGTGGATTTGTTTGTGCCTGTGTGTATGTTGGGATAGAAACTAACTGAAAAATTATTAGTTTAAAGAATATGCAACTTTAACATTTTAACATAGGGAAAAATGCAGGTAGAAATATGCTGTAACATGTGAATATAGACATTCCTCATTTAATGACTTACCCGTTTCATGTCTGTACTTATGACCCTTACACGCCATTTGGACTTATATGTACCTTTTGGGCTTAAGACCTTTTTTATTGTAAGTTCTGTACATCTTGTTTATAGAACCTCAATATCTTTTTTGGTACAATATACCTTGTATAATAGTGTAATTTTTACTGATTGTATAATACAGTAGTTATATGTATGTTCTGTTATACATTACAGTACTGAAAGTAAGAGTTATGCAAATAAAAGCACAGAAACAGAATTTGGTTATTAAATGAGGGATGCCTGTACCTAGAAAACCTTCCATCAGAGTATAAAACATTAAGTGAACAAGGATACTTTACTTATCTTGTAGCCATTTAATTATAACATATATAGATCTTTTAATGGTGAAGTTGACTTTTGATCTTTAATTTTATGAATTCTGACATATAACTAATATTTATTTCAAAATAGGTGCAAACTGTCTCTGAAAACATATTTTTGACAGAAACTTTAAAGTTGTGTTACTGGTTTCAGAAGGACTTTGCAAAGTATCAGTCATGCCTTTTTGATGATTGCATCCACTGCCATAGTTTCAGTGACCATCTATGTGCTGCTGAAAACTAACTCATTCTCTCCATCTAAAATCCCATTTGTGTCAAGATTCCTGTTAAGGTAGTTCCACCTAGATGATGACTTGGTCTCTCCATATCACTTTCTCTAAAACTATCTTATTCAAATCTACTCCTCCCTCTGTCTCTGACATATTGGTAGTGCAAATAATCACTTTGTCATCCAAGCAAGAAAGCTTGGGAACATTCTTGACCCTAAACGTGCTGTTGTCAACAACACTATATTGCTAATATTAAAAAAAAAAAGAATTTGACTCAGTGGTGCTGCCACCTACCTCGTAAGTACAAGGACCTGAATTCGATCCCTGGTACCAAAAAGGAAAAAAAAAAAGAAGAAAAAGAAGAGTGAAATTTAAAATTATAAGATACATTCATTTAATATTATTGTCATTTGATTTTAGTTTTTAGATGGAACCATGAATCAGCAAGACATTGTAGAATTATCAAATTTGCCACATCGATCATTCTAAAATGCATTTTTTTAATCCTGGTCAAATATTTCTTCAGTTAAATTTTATCTCATAGATGATGTAATAGGAAATAGTTTAATTTTCATCACACTTTTTGTCTTTAGTAGTATGCTACCTATACTTATTGTGTACTTATTATGCACCAAGTATATGATAAAAATAACTTTGTCTTATAGTCTATATGAGTGATGGCGAACATTTTAGAGATGAGTAACCAAACTACAACCTAAACCTACTTATTTAATCATAAAGTACCAAAACTGCAATTAAACCTAAATGCTGAGGTTTTACTTTAGAAAAAACAACTCATGCATTTTGTCTTAAAATAAGAAAAATAACTCGTGTACCTTAAGTTCACCACCGTTAGTCTGTATTTATGTAGGCTCTATAAAATAGAGCATTTTGATGAAAGTAAATGTCAGGTTTACTGATCATATGGGTAAGTGTGATGATTTGTCATAGCACTGAAAGTACATATAAAGACAATTCATTAAAAATAAATGTCATGTGTATTTACAGACAATGGTCATACTAACTTCAAATAATGATTCAACTCAAATAAAATAATTTTGTCTTGTTATTTCCAGAATAAGAAGTAATTCTTACAAGAGTCTGATTGTACCATTTTAAAGAGCTCTCAAAAATATTATTTTTACATATGATTAAATACCGCGGAGGCCAGGGATTTAGCTCAGCGGTTCGGTGGCCTGCCTTGCAAACGCAAGGACCCAAGTTCACCCCGGTACCTTACATATGATTAAATACCGCGGAGGCCAGGGATTTAGCTCAGCGGTTCGGTGGCCTGCCTTGCAAACGCAAGGACCCAAGTTCAATCCCCGGTACCAAAAAGAATAATAATAATAAAAATTAAATAAATAGATAAATAAATAAATAAATACAGCATTGTTTCTCTGGTATGAGAAACTGAATGTGGAAAGAAGGACTGAGATGTTTAATGGATATTGGGAAATGGGAAGAAAAGGTTCAACTGGGAAGGGGAACAAGGGAGGAGGGAAGGAGAAAGGAAGAAAGCAACAAGAAAAAAAGTGAAAATAGAAGGGAAAAAATGTAAAAAAATTTGTACATAGGGAGGAGTGGAGGCTTGGGTGAATGGGATAAAATAAAATTTATTAATAAAAATTCCAACCCCCCAAATATTATTTTAATTTCTCTTGATTGATTATATTAAAATTGATAAACATTTGAACAGATGGATCAATTTGCTTATGACATCTTGATTTGAAAAAAACCCATATGAACCTGCATTTGTTAGTAAATTATGGGAACACGATCGGAATAAATGTTCATGATTTGTACATAATGTATTTCTCTTTATGATGACACACTTATTGTGGACCAAGTATATGATAAAAATAATTCAGGTTTTTCTCATAATTTATTTTATGTACTTTCCTTCACTATCTTGAGAGGTGAGTACATTTTACTTACATTTTCTGATATTGTTTGATTTAGGGACTGCATACAAGGAAGGATTCAAATGTGTGCCATACTTGGCAACAATATCTAAGGGAATAATAGTGAATAACAATGATGAAAATTACCATAAGGGTAATAAATCTGAACTAAACTTTTTACAATGAAAACTAACCTAATTGACTAACAGATTTTTAGAACAAGTGCTATTTCATTTATTCACTCCTTATTCTCCCTTCATTTTTCTTCACAGAACAGTAATCTCCTAACAAACTGTTTCACATATTATTTGTTTGGTTATTTAGGACCCATCCCTAGTTCCTCTCTGCGGAACTGTTTCGTTCATAGTTGTATCTACATCACTTGCATTAGCAGTAAGCGATAATAGAAATGTAGTAAGCTCTCAGTCAATAATAATGGGTTGAATAGAATATTTATTGAATTCTTAGATATATGCTGGATACTATATTGTACTGGTGTTGAGATTACAACTGTTTTCTTAAGCAGCTTACGTTTTGTTGGATGAGAATTTGTCATTTAACTAATTGTGATTATTATTATCTTTTGTTAAAGGTAAATAAGTAGCTTGGAGAAGAAAAATGAATGGCCCAGTATCAACATATCTCATAAATGATAAGCTAGAACTGCTAACTTTGTAAATATCCTACACAGATGTCAAAATTTATCTTGGTTTCCTTTGTAAATAGTTTTTTATATAACAGGTCTCATCAACTAACCTCCACCTAAACTTTTTAGAAATATAAAAATATGTCTTTAAACAGCAATTAAAATATGAAGGAATTGATTGGTTTCCATTATCTGTCTGTGAAGTATGATCTCTGAAGAATATCTTCTGAGTATTTTGGGGATATTCAGTCAATTAGTGGAAAGAAGTTACTTTCAACAGCAATGTACCCTTTTCAAATTAATTTATTGTATCCCGATTTTAGAGATTTCTATGATACTACTGCAGGTTAAGTGTTAAACCATTTTATAAAGACTAAAAAATTATAAATATCGACTTGAATCTGATTTATGCAAATTTATTACCAAGTATTGAAGAAAGATCTAACACGTGACATCCACTGTGATAAGTAATGAAGAAAAAGACAGTTTTTTTTCTCTGACAATTCATAGTCATTGACACAGAAATTAAATTTCTATCTACAATCAAATTTTGTATGTATGCCTTCTGTGGGACCAATAGCTGAAGTATGTGTGTATCCTGGTCTCAGGATTCAAGGTTGGCCTTTCAAAGAAGCAAAATTTAAGTTAAAAATAAAAATGAAGGAAGGGAGGAGAGAGAACAGAGATCCCACTGGAATGGTAAACATGTATTGGAAAGATATATGTGTGAACATACTAAAGTTTATTGTTTATCCATTTCTAGCTACTCATTGATTGTCTTCTCAAGTAAAAATTTTACAATTTTGTATTAGTGAGCCTTTGACGTGGAGGGTCTTGCTGATTCCTGAGATGCTTCCAAATTGTTTTCCTATTGTCCTGATGCAAAGTATTTGGTGTCTTTTAAATGTAAATCTTTTAACAACTATTCTCTCTCATAGTATGTACCCCCTTTTTGAAGAAACTGAAAACTTTTCACGTCTTTGACTCCTGATTTGTTTTGTAGACTTGGCTAAAAGCAGCCAGCAGTACTCATGCTACAGCCCAGATATTGAGCTGCCTTGAAATTTCTTCTGCCAGATCAGTTACTCCACTATCCTAATCTAGCCCAAGGACATTGGCAAAATCAAGGCTAATTTTCTGCCAGAATGCAACATACAAAGCCTCTATTATACCTGCTTAAGGAATCTTTGTTCCCAAATGAAACCTCTGAGCTGCCTTTTACTGTCCACATTCCTGTCAGCATTCTGGTCTACTGAACATAAACTAGAATCACCCATCAAGCTCAATTTCTAGCATCCTAAGTCTTCTATAGCCAGCTTCTCCAAATCTATCTAAACTCTTCCTATATACTTGTTATGAAGGTTTCTGAAACACATAGAATAACAGCAATGACCCCAATTCCTGTATCAGTTTTCTATATTACTAATTTTTCTATCACAGGGACAAAATACCTTATACTCACAGGTCAAAGGAAAAGAGTTTTATTTGTCTAATATTTTCCAGGGTATTCTGTACAAAGTTGGCTGGCTCCAAGGCAAAAACAGCATGGTAAAAGGGCCAAGCAGAGGACAGCTACTCATCCAGTGGCAACCAGAAAGTGGAGATGGAAGGAGCCAAAGACAGACATCCACCCATCCAGTTAACACTTCCAGTGACCCACCTCTAACCAGGTCCCACCTCCTAATAGCTCCATCACCTACTGAATCATAAATGAATTAATCTACCCACGAGTGTGGTGCCTCCCATGATTGAATCACCTTTTAAATACCTGAGACTTTTTGAACTATATACCATTTCTGGATAGTTCCAGTACTACATGGTTACACAGAGTATAAGGAGGTCAGTAGGGAACTGTAAAGATAGTGATGACCAATAATTATATTAATTAAAAAGAGCAGTCCAGAGATTTAGCTCAGTGGTTCCGCTGCCTGCCTTGCAAGCACAAGGACCCAAGTTCGATCCCCGGTACCAGAAAAAAAAGTGCTATAAGGTGGTTATTTTACTAAGAGATATGCATGTTATCCTATTAAAAAGGCAAACTGCTTGTTTATTTATTTATTTATTTTTTAGTACTGTGGATCGAACTCGGGTCCTTATGCTTGCAAGGCAGCAAACTGCTTGTTTAATTTAGGGTTTTTGCTAAATGTTAGGTTCTCTCTTACAAAGTGTGTGTTTCCTTGCTTCTTCATTTCACACATAGTATAGTATTGTCACAGATATCTGTAATAAAATAGTAACTGACTAAAAAGAAGAAAAGTGTTAGCTCTGGTTTTCCTGAGGCTATTACAAAGGGGTTTTAATTATTTATTTCAGATGTATCACAGTTTTCTTCATGTATATGTGACACTCAAATTAAACTCGTTTGTAATTGTCAGCCAATTGCCCAATTATTTTTAGTTTTCTTTTAGTTTGAAATTTATATAAAGGTTAAGCAATTTTTTTCATTTGCTTTAAATCAACTTAATTGTTAACTAGAACAGAGAATAGTTATCAGGTGAAGGTTTACAGTGAACTAGAGAAAACTTTTCCCTAACTAAAGTATGTTTTAATTACCTTTATTTGCAAAAGAAAGAAAATATTCCTTTTATAGCTTTCTTATCTTTTAGGTTGGATTTTTTGAGGGAAAACAGTGGGATCATAAAAGGTGAACACTAAGCAGACAGGTTGGTTAAGGGTATAAGTTTTAGAGATAAACTGCTTGGATTTGGTTATTGCTTTTTGCCATTTACTACCCTTATTGACCCTGAGTAGACTACTTAATCTCTTCTTGCCTCTATTTCCTCATCTGTAAATAAAAATAATAAATATTTCTAGTCAATCTGTTAAATGAGACATTGTGCAAACTATACCTAAAACCGTGACTGCCATGTATATAAACCACTTTTAGTGTCACTGTTTATCTTTATTGGCATGGGTGGTTTGGATGTTCCCATATGTGGTTGTATTGCCATATATGTAGTTTCATCATGACAATTGACAGAAAAGAACAAGATAATTAAAAAAATATGGTGATGTAATGAATAGGAAGCTACTAATGTGATAATAGAAACCAGAGCACTTCCTCTATTGAGCAGAAATGTCCAGGCAGTAAATTATGACTGTATACAGACACACACACACACACACACACACACAACCCACACATACCTTGTGAGAGATAAGATACAGAAATAGATAGGAAGCCTCTAGGTTTTTTGAACACTTCCTCACATGCATAAAATCAGAACAAATTATTTTCCTGTGTATTTTTTTTTTTTGGCCATATTTTGTCTTTCTCCAAAAAGCCCTAATCATCTTGATGCCCTAGGCTTGGCCAGTTACCATCATAGGATAGAGCTCTTCATTTTCTTAGGGAATTCCACTCTAGCTGAAGCTTTCTTGCCTTAACTCCTGAAGGGCTACTAAGTGCTAACCAAAATGTGCTAGCTGTCTTAGAAAGGCCCCAGAGTGAAATATTTATTCTCACTGTTTGACATGGAAATTTCTCTTGGGTGAAGTTGTTGTTCATATAGACTACATATTATTCCAAGCATATAAAAGATCTGTAACCAAATTGATTTTATTTGTTTACACAGGAGTTCTTTGCATAATCATAAATATTAAATGGGAATTGTATGATGTATTGTAGGTCAATAAGTACTATATAATAAACCAGATGTGTGTTAAGACTATGTCTATAAAAACAGAATATGTATATTGTAAAAGATATTAATGAAGCATATTACTGTATTTGCAAATAAGAAATATCTTTGCATATAGGAAAATAGAGAGCTCTGAACAAAAGAAATCAGTTAAATTGTCTTTGGAGCCTAATGGTATATTTTACCTTTGCAAAACATTTATTTGGTGCTCATAGCAAATAAATATGTGAGTTTTGCTGTTTTCCAGAATGGGCATACAATGGCAGCTGTCTTTCTAATCGTTCCCCTATTCAAACGCTAATCGTTGGAACCCACATAGAATGCTAGACGCCTGAATAGGTAGACAATGGCAGCAGCGTTTTTAATCACAGTCCTATTCAAGCACTAATGGGAATGATGATTAAGGGACATTAGAGGGAGCACTTTGACATCTGATCCTTTGAACCGATGACTGTGCAAGCTGCACTACACAAAGCTCACTTGGCCAGACTGATTTCCTTAAATAAAGTGTCATGATTTCCAGTGTAGGAAATATTGCATTAGATCGTATTGAAATGATTAGGAATTGAGAAGCTTTTCTTTCATTGGAGTTATGTATGCTGTATTACAAAACTAAGAACATTAATATTGCATGTATTACTATGAGTATCAGGAAGCATAGTGAAGTAGAATGAAGAAGATCTTCTTATAGTTATACATTTAGAGATGAATACTGAAATGTGAAACTCTGTTGCCATAGCAAGACATTATTGAAATTTGTGAATCAGGATCAGTACCTTCTAACTGTACTGCATTTTTTGTTTTCTTTAAAACAGTCTATCTTTAATGTACCTATTTGAGCTGCTTTGCTAAAAAAAGGTGTTATACCTATGTACATGGTCATACTTTGACTTAATCATCTTTAATCAGTTAGAATTGAATATTTCTTTTTTCTTTTAGAACTTTTAATATCTATTTTGATTTTGTTAATCTATTCCAGAACATTTCATGCCATTGATCTTAAAAATGTGCAGCATTTTTAGGTTGGATCAATGGTTAAACATACAGAAGTATTTGAAGATGTAGCTCTGAATATTAATATGTATACATACTGTATATGTACACTACATATGATATGTATATGTGTGTATGTAATATATATTGGGAAAAATAAACTTCTAATCTGTTAGTTGTATCACTGAAGCAAATGAATTAAATTAACAAAAGACAGATTAGCAGAAGTATAAATTTTTGTTTGATATTATATTTTAAGTTTTATATGCATAGACTCCTTCAAAGCAAAGAAATAATGACCTAGAAAGAAATGTTTAGATCTAGTGGGGTATATATCAATTTAACAAAGGGTAATGAATTGTAAGGAAGTGATAAGAATAAGGAAAAAATGCTTTTAGATTTCTAACAGATTAACTTTGAGAAGATGAATACATACAGGATGGTAATGGAAGTTAAGAGTTATTTTAGTAAGATTTCCAAAGAGCCATCTTGGTGTTACCTTTTCATCTCCAGTTTTCCTGGTTTGAGAGAGGAGGCAGGGGAATTTCACAAAAGGGGCAATTCATGTCTGTTGTTCAGCAAGTTGAGGGAAGGCAAAGAGCCTGTCTATATTTGCTATCTCTTATTTGCCTTCAGCTCAAGAGTCCTTGTGTTATGAAGCCCTTTAAATATGTTTAAATTTATGTTATGACACCCTTGAAAACAACAAAATTAAGCACTATATAGTTCATTTTCATAGTTACTACATACATACCAGAGTTTATCCTGTTGTTTAAAAGATGGAACAGATAATTAGAATTATTAATTTCTTTTTTCAAGTCATGCAGCTAGTAAGTGAAATATTAACACATAGAGATGAAATTATACATTTGCATGCCTTAGCGCACCTCAGAATATATACACGTCTTTATATTTTTGCAAAAAGAAATGAATATTTGGGACATTTTTATGCTAAACTGAGAAAAGACAGAAACAGTTGCTGTATTTACCTATTTATTCTTACATTTGATATTTTTATAACCAAGACCTAATCGTCCAATTTTTACCTGGCTTTTCAAAGAAACTTTATTCTCAAAAATGTCAGCTTGACACGTCTAACAGAAAATTGTTGCTGAGAGTAAAACAGAAATTAGTATGTAAGCAGATCTTGCACTGGATCTCAAAGTAGTAATTTTATTGTGCTGTCCTATGAGGCAATAATTTAAAAGAAAGAATTTTCTATTAATAGAAATAGAGAATATTAAGATAAATATATTTTAATAATGTAAGTCAGTATTTGGAATATATAAGCCACCATAAAATTCAGCAATGCTAAAAATTACTGAAATTATGAAAACAGTATGCCTGGTGAAAGAATTCTTATTGAGATTTGTATCATATTCAAATGTACCATTGTCTAATTCTCATTAGGTTTACCAGTCTATTTGTTAATATAATACTGTCCTCAAAACAGTACCGAGATAGAAAATCTGCTCTATGAATTCCTTTGAAAACTATCACAAATGTAATATCAAGATAATAATTCCACTTTGCATTTATAGAATGTCTTCTTCCAAGGGCCGCAAAACACTTGACATTCATCTTATCAACTGTTGAAGTAGTTCTAGGATGGGTGTTATTGTTCTGTCACTCTTTTCTAGAGGGAATGTGAAAGCCTTCATCAATTTTCTAAGATACCTAAACTTTTATTTGCTTGCTTGCTTTCTCTTTCTTTCATGTAGCCAAATAGGTCTCAATCAATGGAAATTTTAAATATTTAATTACTGCTTCTGGCCAAAAATATTGAATCCTCAATTTTCTAATTTTTCTTATACATCATAATAAATCTATTAATAAATTAGTTTTACCTTCAAAATATATATAGCACAATACAAATTCTCACTTTATCCACTTCAAGGGATCCTCATTTACGTGGTAATCTAGGCCTGCCATTACTCATAGTGACTTTCTTTGTCTCTTCTAATCAGTTTTGGCTTGATTAGAAGTCCAGTTTTCTGAAAAGAGGACAGCTATACCTACTTGTTTTTGTATCCCTGTTGCATGGAATACTATTTTCATGCTTTGATTTTTAGTTTATGAATTTTGGGGAAATTAAATGTGTTTCTAGTATACAAGATATTTTTGAGATTGATCCAATTCTGTCAAACTTTTTCTTGGAGAATTGGGAAAATTCAAATTGAGAATCATTACTGAAAGACATTGACTTATTCCTATCATTATTTTTTTGCTGCTGGCTTCCTTTCTTTCCTTTCTTAGTGTATTGATGAATTCTGTCACATTTTTTTTGCCATTGTTAACTTTATCATCTCTTTCCAGGATATCCTTGAAAATTTTGTGGAATGCTGGTTTGGTGGCTATGGATTTTTTAGGTGCTTTTCATCATGGAAATATTCCTCCATCAATTCTGAAAGATGGTTTTGCAGGGTATATCACTGTGGGTTGGAATTAGTTTTCTTTTAGGTCCTGAAACACTTCGTTCAATGATTTTTATCATTCTAAGAAATGCACTTAGCAATTCCAGTATTCTTTAGCAATATCTAGCTCCATTTCCATATTATTCATAAACTCACTTTTGATTGTTAATCATGATGGTGCATTTTACTGGATTAGAGGATGCCTAACAGACAAATATAGAATATTTCTGGGTGTGTCTTTGCAGGTATTTCCGGAGATGATTGGCCTGTAGGCCAGCAAATTAAGGGGAGCAGACCTATCCTGATTGTTCATGGCAGCATTCTGTGTGTTGAGAGCCATTGCAGAATATCCTGCCTCTAACCTTGTAAACCTATTTCATATATATATTTGATATGTGGATACATTTTTTCTTAAATTAATTTTCCTTCTCTGGTCTCCACTGTCAATGTTCACTGATCCCTCTGCCAATCTTTCCCATATTATATAATGACTCTCAAAGATTTCTTCTGTGTAGATTTATCAGCTGAATCTTGCACCATGTATATTGCAATCCTTCACCATGCATACTCCATAGGAGCACTAATTGCAAAAGGAAAATTTTTTTCACCCAAATATATTCTGCTTCCCAGAGCATAATATTTTGTATGTGCCCCAGCCCTCTGAGTCTACCTCTAATATAGTTCTGTCTTCTTCCCTCCTGTTTTTGTCCTTTCCTCTTTCTTCAATCAGCTACTCTCTGTTGATTTAAGTGTCTGGAACTACTGTAAGCACTTGGGACACAGAACAGATGGAAATATTTGCTTGGTGTTTATCTTATTAATAATTAGGGAGAAATAGGCAACAAAAGCTCATAAATAAGTAAATGATATTACAGTGTTTAAAAAATTACTTACTTTATATTTTGGCTTATGTTTAGATGTCCCCTCAAAGCTTTGTGTGAATGAGGTCGGGCTATTTCTGAATAGAAATCTAGAGTATACTGAATCTAGAGTATGTGATTCATGGTGCAGTGCTAGGCCTGAGAGCACTAGGATGTGAGTGCTACCTGCCCTAAGTAGTTTGAGTAAGACAGAAGGGGCAGAAAGACACTGTTAAGGTGTCTTGTAGCTTTTGCTGTCTTTTGCCACCATGAACTGTTGCCCCTGTGCCATGTGCCGCCACTCTGCCTTGGAGCCAGCTGATTATGGACTGAAACCACTACAAACTATAAGCTAAATAAACCTTTCCAGGTGTCAGGTGTTTTGCCTCAGCAGTGAGAGAAAACTAACACTTTATATTAAAATTTGCTCTTTACTTGTCTTTCTTCCCAAGGACATTGTAAGTTCCTTTACCTACTAAATGCTGAGCATTATATTATATGCTTAAAAATGTGTATTGACTTTGCTATCATTTTTCCCACTACTTAGTCAGTATTCAAGCTAAACTGGCCTTTTATCAAGTCTCATATTCCATGGTTTCATATAAAATAAGGTTAGTCTAATTCCATCTTCATGCTTTACTGTGGCTTTAGAGAGATATTCCTTTCTAGAAAGATCTAGATTACCGTGATACATGTGTTATTTTCTTTTATTCCAGTTTGAGGATTTATTGTGTTAATGGATTGCTCTCCAGAAACTAAATATCATATAAACTTATACGTAACATCATATCTTTTTTTAAGAGTAGGAAGCATTTATTGAGAGAAAGATAGCTTCTGTGTAAGGGATACAGAAAGGGAACCAGAAAGTGTGTTACCCCCATTATATCTTTTTTTTTTCCTCATTGAGTTTATTGGTACATTTTAGGTATACAGTACAGTTACATTCATCATTGGAATCTTGTACCTTTACATGACAGGTCTTGGTTCTCATTTTTCCCCTTGTCCCTTTCCTCTCTTCACCCCTCCTCCCCTCCCCATTTACAAACATTTTATTTCCATTTTTTCATTTTCTCCTATTTTTTTCTTTGCCTTATTACCTTTCCCCTACCATTCCCACTTTCCTTACACCTTTAGCCCTTTTCTTCCTATTTCACATGTTGTATGGCATCAGATTATACACTTCTAAAAAATTAACTGTTAATGGCTACATGTGAAGCAGAGTTCAATTAATTTCTGGACCTTCAAATTTACTCCAATAATCTTAATACCTACATAATATTGTATAATGTACATATATAAGAATATATTTTTTATCCTTTTCTAATGACATTTAATACTTCTTTGTTTTAATGTTACCAATCCTGTGCAGTAAATTCCCAACAATATACTGTGTTATGTGGTCATCTATATATTTCAGTAGGGTAGCTTTCCAGAACTGGAATTACTGGTTTAATTAATGAATAATGAAAAATTATCCCTAGAAAGGGATTATAAACTCACATGTCCCTAAATTGTGTGAATCACTGTTTCCCTTTTCCATTTCCAGATTCTTCTTACATAGATATTAATATATGTTTAATTTTCACCTCAATTCTTGATCATGTGATAGTGGCTATTTTAAAAAAAGTGGGAAGGCTACCCTTTGAATTGTAGGCTGGATCATCTCTCCATTGGATTCCCTTGTAGCACACCATAGCACATTTTATCCCAATAACTCATAGCATTGTTATTTAATTTTACATTTCAGTGTCTCTTACAGCTTTTTAAAATCATAGCTTCATGAGTTAAAGCTATCATTTAGATTAAAAAATAGTATTTTGGAAGGAAGTTGAGATATGGGAAGGCATTCCAATATCTGCTCTCCCTCTGGCCTGCTTGGGCCCAATCTGTGGGACCAGGTAGCTGTGCCCACCACTGCCGGTGCTGCTATCACTCCAGCACAAGGAAGGTAGGCATGTGGGCTCCGCTGAACCACTCCCCAGACTTTCTGATTGTGCCAGTCCTTGAACCCACTCTGCAGAGGCATAGGTGGTCATAAAGGGTATTTTTCTGAGATCCCAACTTTGAACATCTTTAAAGAAAGGGCAGAGTAAGCCTGTGTTATAACTTTGTGAAGTTCAACCCTGCAAGAGGTCGGGGAACTCAATCTGGGCCTTGCGGCCTGAGGTAAGTCTGCGTCATAGGAGTCTGCCATCGGCTAGCTGAGATCAGGGGACTTGGTTCTGCACGTGGCTATGCATGTGATATATTATGACAGCAGAGATATAGTCTGAGAAAGGCCCTTCAAATTCATTTTTTTTCTTTCTTTTCCTCATTCCATTCTGCAAATGCTTTCTTTTTTCTGTCCTCTTTCTCCAACTCAGTCTTTTGCTCCACCATATTATCCCTAATCTCCCTTTCTGTTCCTACTCCTGCCCTAACTGAGATTTCTTCTTTTATGATTTTTTCTTTTTTCTTTATGTTCTTCTCGTCTGTCATTTTACCTCACTCAAGGGTCAATAGTTTCAAGGAAAAGTGAGCCCCTATTACTGTTACTTGGATATATTCTTGTCCTTATACTTGCACTCTGTCTATCCCTTTTGAATTTAACAATTTCCTAACAATTGTATGGTCATTCTATGTTCTCTGGCTTCTGGAAACCTTCTCCAATTCTTTTACCTATCTACTCCTCTTGTCCTGACTCTGTCTAAGCCCTCATCCTAAATGGTAAAGATGCTATATTTAAAAGTTTATTCACTGCAAACATATTTTCGGCTGCTTCTAGATTTTAATTTAATTCACATGGTTTAATGATGATAGATTAATCACTACAACAAGTGGTCAATTTGCAAGTTGTGCTTGATCCTGTTACGTTCCTGATTGTATCATTTTGGATAAAGGATTGTGATTGATTTAATGAATAGTTTTCTCTGATATTATGAAAATGAGAATGTCTATGAGTCATTAGAGACTCAAAAGTTAAAGCACAACTATATCAGGAAGATTTAAGTAATAACCCAGAAATTAAACCAAGAACAACAGAACAACAAAAATAAAAATGAGAAAACACTTAAGCAAGACACAAAGACAGACTTCCAGTTCACCAATGGCAAACAGTAGGGCAAATGAGTATGAAAAGTCTAGTAGTGAGCCACCAGGACACCCTGAACTCATAGCACAGGAAGTAACAACACAGATCAATCAGGCTCTAGAAAAATTCAAAACATAAATAATTTCCCAGATAACCATACAGATGGTGAGCAAAATGAAAGTCATTATTTGAGACTCTACAACAGAAACTGACCAAAAAAAAAAAAAAAAAATTAGATGAGCTCAGGACCATGGTAGACGCCATGAAATCCCAGCATAAGAAACAAATGGAAACAATGAATACCCAACATAGGAAGGAAATGGAATCCATAAAACATTCAAACAGATATCCAGGAGATTTAAAACTTTATTGAAAGTGCTCACAACAGAATAAAAGAATGCAAAGATAGAATCTCAGCTATAGAATAAAGGATTCCAGCTGGTGACTGTGAAAATCAAGGCATCTTAAAAACAGTAAGGGATCATGAGAAATCGGTCCAACAACTGCTGGATGATGCAACAAAGAATAACTAAGACTAATAGGAATCCATGAAGTAGCAGGAGAAAATACGAATGACTTAAAAAAGCTGTTCACAGAATTAATGACAGAAAACTTCCTAAACAGAAGTTTTGACATACAGCTAAGTGAGGCATATAGGACTCCAACTAGCCATGATCAAAAATAAAAAAAAATCTACACCTAAAAATCTACATGTAATAATCAAGATCCCAGAAACCCAACAGAAGAACAAAATAGTACAAGCAATAAGAGAAAAGCAACAAATCACATGCAAAGGAAAGCCCATCAGAATCACAGCAGACTTTTCAACACAAACCCTCAGGTCAAGGAGAGCCTGGAGTGAGGTATTTCAAGTCCTAAAAGAAAACAACCTCCAGCCTAGACTGATGTATCCTGCAAAACTCTCTTTCAAAATGGATGGGGAAATAAGATACTTCCATGACAAAGAACACCTGAGAAACTTCCTGAACACCAAAACAGCACTACAAGGAATTCTAAACAGTATCCTAGAAAAAGACAATGAAGGTCACAACACCATGAGGCCCAACAGAACAAATCAAATAGGCAAGGCAAGAAACTAAAAGTAGAGGATTAAAAAATTAAAAAGTGTCAACAAAAGGACAATAACATGACATTAAATCAGTACATATCAGTTATTACCATCAATGTCAATGACCTCAATTCACTGATCAAGAGAAATATACTGGCAGAATGGATTAAGATGCAAAATCCAACAATATATTGTATATAAGAAACACACCTAGTGGATAAAAAGCCCATAGGCTGAAAGTGTAGGGATGGAAAATAATTCTCCATGTGCAGGAGCCCAGAAAAAAGCAGGGATAGCAATCTTATTTGCAAACAAAGTAAATTTCAAACCAAAACTGATTAAAAGAGACGAAGAAGGCCACTACATCCTTGTAAAGGGAACAATTCAAGAGGAAGAGATGACAATCATAAACATCTATGCACCAAATATTAATGACCCCAACTATATAAAAGAAATATTAAGAAACATGAAAAACCAAGCATTAATACAATTGTACTGGGAAATCTAAATACCCGACTATCACAAATAGACAGATCATCTAGGCCAAAAATGAACAATAAAATACTAGAACTGAACCAAACTTTTGAACACATGGACTTAATAGTCGTCTATAGAGTGTTCCGCCCCAGAAAATCAGAATATATATTCTTTTCGGCTGCACATGGCTCGTTCTCCAACAAAGACCACATACTAGCTCACAGAACAGGTTTGAATAAATGCAAATGAATCTGTTATTCCCTGTATATTACCAGATCACAGTGCAATCAAGCTAGAGATCAATAGCATAAGAAAGTGTAGGAACTTCACAAACACCTGAAAATTTCACAACACTCTCCTGAATTCAATGGATCACAGAGGAAATTAAAGAAGAAATTAGACGGTTTTTACAAATAAATGAAAATGCTAATACAACATACGGAATCCATAGGACACAATGAAAGCACTTCTATGCAGAAAATTCATAGCAGTGAATGCCCACACTAGGAAATAAAAGCAAGCTCAAAAAACAACCTAATGATGAATCTTTGACTCCTAGAAAAACAGGAGCAAGAAAAACTCAAAGCTCAAACAAGAGAGGAAATTATAGATTAGAGCAGAAATGAATGCAATGGAAACTAAGAAAATGATACAAAAAAAAATGAATTGAAGAATTATTGGAAAGAAAAGGCTTAGATCCATGCAATCAGGAATGAAAAAGGCAAAGCCACAGCAGATCCAACAGAAATTCAGAGGATCATTAATACCTACTTTGAGAACCTGTACTGTAATAAAATGGAAAGCACAGAAAAAATGGACAGATTTGTAGATACTTATCAATTACCAAAGTTGAATGAAGAAGATAAAAACATTTTAAACACCCCAATTACAATCAGTGAAATTGAAAATGTAATTAAAAGTTTACCAACAAAGAAAAGCCCAGGTCCTGATGGATTCACTGCTGAATTTTACAAGACATTTAGAGAAGAACTACTGTCATTACTCTTCAAACTTTTCAATGAAATTAAAAGGGAAGCAATACTTCCAAATTCATTCCTGGAAAGCAAGTATCACTTTGATTCCCAAGCCAGGGAAAGACACAACTAAAAAAGAGAACTACAGGCAAATCTCCATAATGAATATAGATGCAAAAATCCTTAATAAGATACTAGCAAACAGAATACAGTGGGTCAACAAGAAGATCATACATCTGGACCAAGTCAGATTTATTCCAGGGATGCAAGGATGGTTCAACATACATAAGTAATACACTATATTAACAGAGTCAAGGACAAAAACTATATGACCCTCTCAAAATATGCAGAAAAAGCATTTG
This sequence comes from Fukomys damarensis, assembly GCF_012274545.1. Classification (NCBI taxonomy): domain Eukaryota; kingdom Metazoa; phylum Chordata; class Mammalia; order Rodentia; family Bathyergidae; genus Fukomys; species Fukomys damarensis. The sequence goes on along the minus strand of NW_022900945.1, from coordinate 30,892,546 downwards.
ACAAAATTCAACACCCATTCATGATAAAAACCCTGCAGAGAATTGGAATAGATGGTCTTTATCTCAACTTACTAAAGATTATCTATGAAAAGCCACAGGCAACATCATATTGTATGGCCAAAAACTGAAACCTGCATGTTAAAAGTTAGGAACAAGACAAGGATGCCCACCATCACCACTCCTCTTTGATACAGTTCTGGAAACATTAGCCATAGCAATTAGATAAGAGAAAGAAATTAAAGCAATAAAGATAGGAAAGGAAGAAGTTAAACTGCCATTATTTGCTGATGATATGCTACTCTACATTGAAAACACCCAAAACTCCACCAAAAGACTTCTAGACTTAATTGACACTTTTAGCAGAGTAGCTGGATATAAGGTCAACACCTAAAAATCAATAGCCTTCTTGTACACAAATAACAGACTCACTGAGCGAGAAATTAGGGAAACAATTCATTTCACAATAGCACCCCCAAAAATGAAGTATCTAGGAATCAGCCTAACAAGAAAAGCAAAAGACCTCTACACTGAAAACTACAGCACCCTGAAAAAAGACATTGAAGAGGATATAAGAAAATCGAAAGATATCCTCTGCTCCTGGGTAGGAAGAATCAACATAGTGAAAATGGCCATACTACCAAAACTGCTATACAGATTCAATGCAATGCCAATTGAAATTCCAACACTATATTTCACAGAACCAGAAAAAAGAATCCAAAAATTTATTTGGAACCATAAGAGACCTAGAATAGCAAAATCCATCCTAGGCAACAGACACATGGCAGCAGCATAACAATTCTGAATTTGAAACTATACTACAAAGCCACTGTGATAACAAGAGCATGGTACTGGTAAAGAAACATACCTGAGGATTAGTGGAACAGATTGGAACACACAAAAAGAACTCCAGATGTACTCAGCTACATCGTCTTTGACAAAGGTGTTGACTATCCCCACTGGAGGAAAGATAGTCTCTTTAATAAATGGTGCTGGAAAAACTGGATCTCAACCTGCCAAAGATTAAAATTAGACCCTTATCTTTCACCATGTACTAAATTAAAATCCAAGTGGATGAAAGATCTAAATATTTAAACAGAAACACTAAACTTGCTGGAAGATAAGTTAGGCAGAACTCTTGAAGACTTTGGAATAGGAAAAGACTATGAACAAATCCCCAGTAGCATGGGAACCATCAGAAAGAATCAACAACTGGGATCTCATCTTGTTAAAAAAACTTTGGCACTGCAAAATCAACCATCAACAGAACTAATAGATAACCTACAATGTGGGAAAAAATTTTTACCAACTGTTCCTCAAAGAACTATTATCTAGAATACATAAAGAACTCAAAACAAGCAGCCCCCCCAAATACAAGGACCCAATTCAAAAATTGGCATCCAAAATGAACAGACATTTCTCAGACAAAGAAGTAAAAGCAGCAAGTAAATATATGAAAATATGTTCCACTTCACTGGTCATTCGAGAGATGCAGATGAAAACAACACTGAGATTCCACCTCACCCCACCAAGAATGGCTGCTTTGAAGAAATCACACAATAACCAACGTTGGTGGGGTTGTGGGGAGAAAGGAACCCTTCTCCTTTTTCAGTGGGATTGCAGAGTGGTGCAACCACTATGCAAATCAATATTGGGGTACCTCAGTGAGCTGGGACTAGAAGTTCCATTTGACCCAGCCATCCCTCTGCTGGGTATCTTTCCAAAAGAATTAAAAGAATCATATCACAATGATATATGCACACCCATGTTTATAGCGGCACAGTTTGTAAACTCTAAAACTTGGAAACAGCCCATTTGTCCATCAGTTGGAAACTGGATAAAGAAGATGTGGTTTTTTTATAGAATGGAATATTACTCAGCCATAAAGAATGAGAAATTAGATTCATTCATAGGAAAATGGATACATATTGAGGATATACTCCTAAGTGAAATAAATAAGTCACACATGTAAATACTGAATAGTTTCTCTGGTGTGAATAAACTACAATAGTAATAAGTTCCTAATGAGGTAATTGACAATGTGAAGTAGGAAGAAAAGGGCTAAAGCTGTAGGGAAAGTGGGAAGCATAAGGTAAAGGTAAGAAGGGAAAAGAAAGAACTAGGAGATAATGAAAAAATGGAAATAAAATGTTTGTAAATGGGGAGGGGAGGAGGTGTTCAAGGGAGGGCAGGGACAAGGGGAAAAAATGAGAACCAAGACTTGTCATGTAAAGGAACAAGATCCCAATGATGAATGTAACTGTACTGTATATTTAAAATGTACCAATAAACTGAATGAGGAAAAAAAACTGTTATTTAACTTGGCCAATTCTAGAATACAGAATTTTTTTCACTTAACAAATGCTATTTTATGAAAATTTTTATTATTATTGTCATGGTTTTATCTAATAGTTATTTAAAAGAGTGGTGTGTTGCTTTTGTGTAAATAGTTATATTTTCCTGCTGTTAGTAAGTTTGTTATGGTTTTCTAATTATGCTGAATAATGGTAAGATAGTTTTTAGAATAAGTGCTTTAATGAATTGGTGATAAAGTATCATTTGTATTTGTATACTATTATGTTTCAATTATGTTACTATTTCTTATTTTTTTATTTTTTTTTTTTGGTACCAGGTATTGAACTTGGGCCTTCTCGCTTGCGAGAACCATTGAGCTAAATCCCTGGCTCTATTTTTTAATATTCTAAGAACAATTGAAAGTAAACTGGAACCTGAAATTATGGGTTATAATGTTTGACATATATGAAGTAATTTTAATTTATTGATTATATTGCTTAAATTTTATGATTAGATCTCTTTTTAAACAAATCTGACCATATGCTGCGCACAATTTAGTTAGGGAAGATGAACATTTAAGAAATAGAATTTTTTGTCAATAAAGTATGATCAGTATAAAGTAGGGAGACGTGAGATATAGTGACTGGAGTTGGAGTGGGAACTTAGGTTGCATGGTCTCTGGGTGTTTAAGATTAGCTTCTGTGTCTTTTCTTATAAACTTAAATTTTGTATAATGTATTTTACTTTGTATGTAATTTAGTTTGCAGTGTATTATTGTGAATGTTTTGTTTATTTATTTCTGTCCATGTTTTTATCTTTTGTTCTGATTCCCAGCTTATGTTTGGTTTGTTTTTCCTGTGTAGTATGTGTTTGGATTTAAAGTAATTCAGTGTGGAAAACTTTGTCTATTATTGGTAAGTGTCAAACCATTTAAACTAATTATCATAAATGATTTGTTTGTTTTCATCAAATTAAAAATATTCTTTTAAATCTTTTCATGATTTTCTACCTTTTAGTATATTTATCTATTTGTTTCAAAGGTTTAGGATGTATATACCAAAGTCTTATGTATCCATGTCCATTTTTTGTTAGCTGACTTTGAGTGTATTAGTTCACTTAATTTCAGTTTCTTGTTGCCAGTTCAGTGGAATGTCAGTGGTTATGTTTTATCTTACTACAAGTTAGGTTCTCCAGTTATATACATCATATTTACTAGAAATTATATATTTAAAATTTTTATTTTGCACATAATTTCTTTCTAAGTGTTGATTTTTTTTTAGAATTTTGTGTTACTTCATTGATTAAAAGGTTCATCTTTATCTCATGTTATGTTCATTTTGTTGGTTATGTTGTTCTCTTTTATACTTTTGACTATTAGTGCTTGCAAATTTACTTTTAATTGTTTTCTAACAGTAAACATGAGATTTTAAAATGTGATCTTAAAGATGTATAGAATTTTCTGCTGCTTCCTTTACTTAAAATCTAAGGTTATCTTCTTTGATGTATCAGAGATAAATGCAGAAAAAAAAAGTTATTAGAAGTACTTATAAACACAGTGGAAAATATCTTTATCATTTATATCTTTGTTGTGCTTATAGATATACAGTGAAATAAAGGCTTTACATTAGCAGGGTAGTAAGGAGAGAATAAGGTAAGTAATCTTTACTTCTGCTCTGGGTTGAAAATGATGGTGAATGTTGTTGCTGGACGATACAACACTACCATAAAGAGTACTTTTAAAAAATTCATTAGTTTTTCATTGAAAAGAGTATTGCTTGGAGTCATTTCAGAAGTAAATAAGAAAATATAAAAACTTAAAGCCAAAGAATAAACCATTATAATTACAAAACATGTTATATTTTTGCAAACAAACAAAAGGGAGGATAACATAAAATTACAAACAGAAAAAAATAGAAAAATAAATTCAATTAAACATTAGATATAGAACATTGCAATATGTTGCATTGAATCAAAACTAAATACATTCTACACTTTTAGTTAAAGATTACATATATGTACTCAGTATGTATATATAATGACTACTTTTCAAATTGTTTTGGCAGTAGTGTAGATGTGATAATATTTACTTGAGTTATTGGACAGTAATATCTGTTTGCCTAAAGTTTATTTTAGTATACTATTTATTTCATAACTAGGTTAAAGTTAGTCCATACAAAAAGTTTGAGTTTCACATGCTTTAAATGCAAGATTTGCCTTATAAAATTCTTACAGCAAATATTGAAACCACGATTTTGCTAACAAGAAAAACTTCATGTTATCTGAAAGGAAGTAGTTTACTCAAAAAATTCACTTTTAACTAACACATTAGTTTAGATGTATAAACTTCAATAACAACAGTAATGGTTAATCTTGATCCTCAACTCAAGCAGTTTGAGAAACAGCTAGGAGATTATTAGGTAATGGGAGGCATGATCATTGTGTCTGGCCCCTTCTTCACTTTCATTTCCCCCCGCTCTTCCTGGCTTTCTTTCCTCTATTATGCCCTTTTGCCATGATATTTCTGCCTCGGAAGAAAGCAGACCGTGGAATGTGCTGACTATGGAATGAGACCTCTCAAACCATTAGCAAAACTAAGCACTTTATCCTCTTAAGTTGTGTATGTCAGGTATTTTGTTCTAGTGATGGAAAGATGACTAATGCAAAAGCCATAAAATAAAGAAAGTAAAAATATTGCAAAAAATCGAAGAAAGAATATTGATAGACATAAAAAGGGACATTTTATAATGACAAAGCCTTATCTATCAAGATGCTTTGTCAACTCTAAACAAATAATGTGCCTAACAGGGCAAAAATACATGAATCAAAAACTCACAAAACTGAAGGGGAAACAGACATTTATTCAATAATAGCTGGAGACTTCAGTGCTCTACTTTATATAATGAATGGAAGAATTAAGCAGAAGAATAAGAAGGAAATAAATGATTTGAATAACATGAGAAATCATGAAGACCTAATAGACATCTCTAGCTTACTCTGCACCATTTGAACAGAATACACTTTCTCAAGTATATATGAAACATTCTGTAGGATAAACCATATATTAGATAAAAAACCACAGTGAACTCGAAATCATGCAGAGCCATTCTGAATCACAAGTAATGGATTTAGATATAGTAACAGAAATTTGAATAATGCATGAACATAGATGAACATTACAGTCCTAATAATTAAAAGATAACAGAAAATAGTACATATGGTATGATATCATTTATGCAACATGTCCATAATAAGGAAGTGTATAGAGACAGAAAGTACATTAGTGATTGCCTAGGGCTGGGCACTGAGAGGAAATAAAGGTCAACTGCTAAAGAAAATGTGGTGTTTCTTCACAGTAATGAAAATTTGTAGTGGTATTGGTGACACAAGTGTATGAACATATGTAAGAAGCCTTTAAATTATATTCTTCATATGAATGAGTTGTTTGATATGTAAATTATACCTCAATGAAGCTATTACCCCAAGTAAAGCCACTAAATGCTATAATAATTTTAGTAAATATAATTGGGATTGCTTTATTAGCTCAGTATAAATGTGATAAGATTATTTGTAGTAATGCCTATATATGACAGTCATGATATTTCTTCACTCTTATCAGGTTAGAATCTGTGTATTCTGAAAAAATATATAAAAAGCTATGTACTCCTTTTTGATTTCTGACTTCTGACAAGATAGAATTGACTTAGATTATACTTACAAAGCAAGGCACTGAAAATGCTTAGATGAGAGTTTCTGAGCCAAACAACCACTCCACATCTGCGTGAGGATTGAGGCCCTAAAAGATCTAAAGTATCAGTATGTGTAACTAGATAAACTCTGTTGTATAATTATGGTGGACTTTCTTGTCAGTAGGGAGCTGGCCTGATAAGCAGACCTTGCTCACAAGGTCCTAACCCTACGGTGGTCGTTGTGTGGCATTAGGCCTATATCAGACTTGGCATTTGTTCACACACTGCAAGGCTTGATTGTCCTCCTTGCCAGAGATTTGTTCATCAACAACATTCCCTGGTGGTCCTCAAAAGTATCTTCTGAATACCTCACTGAAATACCAAGAATGTTAGGATACTTTTGAAATATTTACAATTTTAATGATTTGTTTGATACACAGGCAATTTATATATATATTGGTTCTGGGGATCTAACTTGGGACCTTGTGCTTGCAAGACAGGTGGCGGAACTACTGAGCTAAATCCCCAGCCCTGGCAATTTATATTTTTATATCAGCAAGGTTTCACTCAGCCAATAAATTGCTAAGACCACTGAATATTTATTTCATGGGAAGTAAACTGGCTTTAATAATGAGCCAGTGTGTTTTTTTTAAAGTTTTTACTGAAAGATTTTTTTACTTTTATAGGTGCTCATCTACACATGAATGACTATTTTTATCCCTCTTTGAAAGTTCGCTAATATAAATTCACTGCACAGTAAATACTGTATGAAATACATTTTATTTATTTTTTTGATTCTGAAAGGAAGGATTTGAAGTCTCCACTAGTGTTTTTTTTTTTTTTTCGTTCTTTTTTTTCTTTCTTCTGAGCAAGATTTCTGTGTTTGGAGGCTTTTTGTATGACCTTTAAGTAAAACAATTTTCTTACCTTCTCAAATTAATTTAGTTAGAATTTATGTTTCTCCACCTTTTCTTCAGAAGTTTTAAAATACGACTGAGTCTGTAGATAAGTGGTAGAATGTGTAGTTAGCATGCAGAAAGCTCTGGGCTTGATTTCTCTGCACTGCAAATAGTAGGTGAATGAATGAGTGTATGAATAATAATAGTAATGAATAAAATAATAGAACTCTTAAGTAAGCCAGTTGCACTGATCAGGTTCTTCAAAACTAAGATATTTTAATGTACTTTTATCCAACTCTAACTTCCCAATATTTATGTTTTTTTTTTTTTTTGATACCAGGAATTGAACTCAGGACCTTGCACTTGCAAGGCAGAGAGCAGAACCACTGAGCTAAATCCCCAGCCCTTTATGTTTTTTCTTTAAGAACCGTGGTCCAGCCCAATCTCTTATCTTTAATCAGCATTCATGTAGACATGTGAGCTGTATTATGTTTAAGAGCTTGTACCATACACATTTTCTAACATTTTACTGTTTAATAAGTTTACTTTTTCTCCCTTTCTATTATTCAGCTTCTTGTGAAACAAACTTTGCTCCCATAAAAATGGGAATTTTTCTCCAAAGAACCCTTGCTATTTGAAATTGTTCTTTATTGTTCTGATGTATTTTGAAGAATATTTTGGTTGCAGCTATCCGATTTTCCTGGTGTTTCATTATATCTTCTAAACACTGAAACCTGCATGTATTCTGACACAAGCTTAATGTGTTTTTAATATTTAGATTTTTCCTTTTGCTCTTTTTCCAGTGGAATCTAGGAATCTATTAAAACTCCAGTAAAGAGTTGGAGCTTCCTCATGCTTTATTAAAGATTTTTGGTTTGTGTATTTTTAATATTTTGTTCTTGAATCTGGCTTTTTAAAAAATTGATTTAGAGTTTCCAAGTTATTTTTTGTAGTTAGCACATAATAATTGCATGCAGTATGATGCCTTCATGTATATGCATATATATGTATATATAGTGTAATGATCAAATCAGGGGTTTAGCATATCTATTATCTCAAGAATTTCATCATTTCTTTGGAGTGAAACATTCAAAACATCCTCTCTTTTAGTTAGTTTGAAATGTAAAATTTTTGAGCTATAGTCACCCTATGGTATAATAAAATACCAGAATTTATTTTTCCCAACTTTGACTTTGTACCTGTTGACCAGTTTCTCCCATTCCTCCTCTCTTCTCCATTATGTATTTCCTACTTCTACAAAGCAGCTTTTTTTAGCATTCACATGTAAGGGAGATCATGTGATATTTGTATTTCTAGGGCTGATTTACTTCCCTTAGTAATGCATCCTCCAGGCTCTTTCATGTTGCTTGTAATTTGATTTCATCCTTCCTGTGGCTGAATAGTATGCTGTTGTTCTATATGCTTGTATCTTTATTCTTTGTATCTCAATAAGGCTAATTCACTCACAAATATGTTGTTTTGTCCAGAATGACAAAAAATCCATTAGCCTGTGCTTTGTTTCTACTTGCATAACATAGGCTTTTTAGTGATTAAAATACTGCTATCATTATTAATAGCAACACCCCCCCCCAGCAATCTTTAGGGACCTGTACCTGGATTATGTCATAGCAGTTCCAGAACCATCCTGACATAGAATCTGAAGGCCATAAGCAGACACTCCATGGGCTTTGAGGCCACTGTGAGCCACCTCAGATTGATAGGTGCCTATGTACCACAGAGACTGCAGCAAACACAGATGAACATTCTCTATAATAAAACAAGTCTGGGCAAGTAAATAAGAACTCAGTGCAGCTGGGGGAAGGGAAGAAACATAGCAGAGGAGAGCCATTTTACCTTCTTCACATATTGATGCCCTGAGACCATAATAAAGTCGCATGACCACAGGTTGAATGCAGAAGGCATTGGTGGTGACCTTGTGCTTTGGCTTCTTTGGGGGCTGCTCTGATGTCTTGAAAACTGGGAGGATCAAGGTCTCTTGTGCCCATGAAATACTCAGATGGTCTCTGCTGGGAAGAGAGCTGTATTGGATTTGACACTCCTAATCTTGACCTTTGACCCTTCTTTTTCTGAGTAAATTTTTATTCTTTGGCCATAAAGACCTCATGCTAATCATAAAGGACACAAGTATCTCCTAACTTAGAGCTCAGCTAGCCTTGAAGATAGAGCACAGAGTATGGAAGAGGTCACAGAAGACTGAACAAAGGCTTTCAATGTCTTTTTATTAACAATACCTTTGATAATGGACGAAGAAATGTTCAGTGGAATTTTCAAAGTATTTGATATCAAGAATGTGCAGTGCAACTGTGAAATTCATGATTTTTCAAACTTTTCTTGAATGTGGTAAAAGTTTTTGTAACAAAAAGTCCTTGTGGGTGCCAATATTCAGAATCTTAGTCTTGTTGAGAATTCCCCAAGTGGTGGAAGTGCTGGCCCACCTGAGCTTCTCCTCTCTGTAGGATGGTCACTGGCACTGTGACTATGAATTATAGATATATATTATATTTATTTTTAGCTTTTATTAATTATTGGATAGTATAGGGAAAGGGTAAGTGTATATTACCAGAGACCCCTGCAATGGTCCTGGTTTCCTGCAAGCCAGTATGACATCTGTGAGATAGGAAAGAGGGAAATAGAAAAAAATATAGAGATAGAGACTTGAGAGAAACTGAGTCTTCAGTGTGGGAAGGGGGGAAAGTGCCAGGCCCTGGGACACCTGCTAATAACAAATATCAAGCAGGCAGGACTGTTGGGCACAAGCATATCTTTGCTGAAGGGAACACATATTTAATGCAGAGGGGAGGAATTTAGTTTAAGTTAGTTAGCCTTGACTATGAGTGAACTCAACCAACCTCTGCTACTTCCAAAATAAGAGCCAAATTATGGAGGGGCAAGAAGCTTGTGCCACTATGGCTGGCTAATACTGGACAGAGGTGACTGCTACATCTCCTCATTTCTGTTTTGGAAACAGCAGCAGCTCCAGAGGGTGAATTGAGGTAGCATGGCATGTAGATGTTGGTTGGTTGCAGTTCCTCTATGGCACGATAATGTCTATTTTTGCATTTCAGTGGCAGGCGGTGTATCTCAGATGGCATCTGAAAGTCTGAGTTTGTTTTCTGTTGGAACACAAGTGTACTCTGGCCCATGTGTTATTAATTGCATTGAGCCATTTTACCTTTTGGTTAGGACATCTTTTGACACTTTGTGGCTAGGGCATATCTATAGATTTATCTATGCATCAATGGAGTTTTTATGGAATATATTTACTTTCTACAAGTAGATTTAAAAAATTTTAAATGAAGGCAACAAGAGAAGGCAACAAAATCTGATTGAGATTGTGGAGGTAGTTGTACTCTTCCTTTTTTGTTCTCATTTGCGACATGTTGGGGCCTCTGGCTGGCCTGTCCTGGCCTCCAGATCTGCCACCAAGAATTCATGCTGACTTTGCAAACATCCAGTTAGTGAAACTCTACACTTCGTTTACTTTTTCGCATAAATTCACAGTGAGTGAATTTTGTTTTTAAGGAAAAGTGAGCATGTACAATGGCTTGTCCCCTTGGATATAAAGGACCTATAATTTGTTTGACTGGCTGAGATTCTTACTGTCTGTAAGAATTTTTTTTTTTTAAAGAGCTGTCCCCAACTATGGTCATGGGAGAAAGGGCATGGTTTCAATCTATCTGCTTCGAGCTGAGAAGGAGCTATGTGGGGAAGATTGCAGTTAGGGACCCCTTCAAGGGAGCTAATTTAATAGGCCTTAAATTGAAGTCATGTTGTAATTTAGCAATTATAAATTCTCTTTGTAAAATCAATCTAGTGGATCATGGTAAAAAAAGGTCTAGCACATTTGTTGTTGATATTATCTGTATGATCACCTTGAGTTTGGCAGCCTACAGGCAAGAATAAGCAAAATCTTTTAAGAAATTTGAGCATGTATGGTCAAAGTATAAGCACTAAAATAAAGTGTGGTTGGGGAAAGAACCATGATAGACAATGTTTTCAAGGGGCTAAAATAGGAGTTGTAACTTGTTGACTGTTACACCCTTCTGCTAATGGAGAGTATATGTAAGTTTGTTACTTTGTCACAATTTTTCTAATTTTAGCTGTAAAAAGATTAAAAATTTAATAATAAAAACAATTTTAGCTAAAAATTCTTTTTGAGCTCATATAAATTTTAACTTAGTTTTATGTAATGACTCATAACAGTGGTGAACCAACAGTGTAGTTGGAAACTGCCACAAGGGGTCAGCAATTAGAGCCTCTTTTTATATCGAGATTTACTATTTATATATTTTTAGTTATACTTTTTTAGTTAAATATATAAATATATTTATATATTTTTAGTTATACTTTTCTACTGAGTGTTCAAGACCAAGTTATGGTGAGACCTATATTAAATAAAATTAACCACTTGCTATCAAGGTCAATTAAGTCTCCTCAAGCATAGCTTGGAACGAAGCAGAGAGCTTTCAGCTCCTGTCAGTGTCAGCTGTCCTGATGTGTGATGGCCTTGCTTGACCATGTTTCTTTCTGTGAAAGCATGAGAGATTTTTCCCTCTAGGTAACATTCCTTTGGCACACTATTGTTAATTCCTCTCATTTTGGTGTCCAGCAATTTCCTTACCAAAGTTGTATGATATTGCAGAAAAGGTTGTCCTGGGTTTATAGTTGAGATTGGAGGGCCAATGCCAAAAAATAAGCTGTCATCTTGCCCAGCTAGCTTTCTAGTTCTGGTCTCAAAAACTTTAGTTGTTAAACACCAAAAAGAGAAGATCTTCTCATCATGATGACATCATTTTTTTAACACTTTTAAATGTCTATCTTGGAATAAAATCACCATTGTTAAATGCTCTCATCTCCTCCTCAAAAACACAAAAACTTTAACCGAAGTTGTTATCTTTTAATAGGATTTCATCTAAGTAAAATATATAGGCCTATAAATGTACCTGTTATCATAAGTAGCTGAAGCGTAATATAAAGGCAAATACCTAACTCAAAAGGAGGTTATTACTATAAACAGTATGTTGGAAGACCTATACAGCCAGAAATAATACATTTAGTACACGAGAAAAATAGCAGTAGTACCATTATGTCCTTCAATGTAGCTTGGTACCAAAAGCATCTTTTTAATAACACCTTGCTGTTATTCTCACAGAATATTTAAACTTCTAAAGATGACCGATGCAAACAAACATATCACAGTTACATATTTAGAACTTAACCCTTTGATGATAACCAATGTAAACATTTTAAAATAACATATTTACACAATATTTATTGGAGTGTGTCTCTTATAAGTCTATGAAAAGTAATTGGCCTCCATTAGTGAACAAAGACCAGAATAACTATTTTCTGGGTAGCTGATCCTTTATTTACCAAGGGGAGTCCTATTCAGCCATCTTTCAAATTGAAAATTTGAAGCGAGCATAATAAATGCATGTATGCTATTACACTGGCTATTTATGAAATTCTCAGCATTTGTGAAAACTATGTAAATACAGACATTTTTATGACATGTCCTACAAAAAGTGTTTTGTTTGTAGAATTTTTCATTCTGTTATGTCTCACTTTGCTCTGAAACTTATTTGCATAGAGGCAAGGGAAGTCTATAAAAGGCAAATAATTAAATATTATAAAGGTCTTCTTCTTAATGCATAAATATTCTGGATAATGAAAATGATGAAGTTGTATTTTCCTTTTATTCCAAAAATGAAGCAGTATAATCAGCAATTCAATGTGTGAGCAGTAGATAGGAAGATGAAACAAGACAATATTTCAATTCCATTGCAATTAGAAATGTCTTTTCATCTTATTTCTCATATAGGATCTTTTTGGGGTTATAAATATTTTTGCAGTGATAAGACAGATTTGACTTCATTTGGAATGATTGATTGTAACTTAGAAAATCTTTCTACAAATAGTTTCAGTAAGCAAAGCTATATTAGAAAATGGAAGAACTCTATGTCAAATACTCAGTCTTAGGTCACTTGACTGCTGTGCTTTATTTCATAATAAAGCTCATGTCTCCTGAAAAAATTGTTATTTTGATCATAATTGGAGATGATGCATAAAGCTACTTTGAAAAATTGAAGGTTAAATAAATCCTAGCTTTTAGCTTACTTATGTAGGTTAGTAGTCTTACTACAATTTTTTATTTGGGTAGAGTTCTAGTTATAGACTCTAGGCCATATTCATGTAATTTGTACTGTGCTTCATTATGAAAAATATCAGCCTTGAGATTGTGCTCAGCAATTTCACAAAAATTGCCTGGCATCAGATATGCCCGTATATGTCAGCAAAATCTTAATTGTTCTCATCAGAGTGATTCACTTAATTTAAAAACTTAAGTGTGAAAATGTTCAAATAACTCACTGAGTCAAGATTTTTTTAAAGATTTTGCACAACTAAAATACAGTTTAGAAGTTCCTAAGGGGTTGATTTAAGTAGAAATCAATATTAATTAATAAGTGAGCTCATACTGAACATTTACTGTAGAACAAAACTGGGTTATGGCATTTCTACAGAGAAGACAGTTTTTGCCCTTGCCATGTTTAGTCTAGTGAGAAAGAGAGATCTGTTAGATGAAGACAGCAATACAATCAAAGTATTGACTTGGTAGGCACATGTTCAAGTGCTGGGCAGCACTTCTGTGGAATCATTACCTGGAGAAGGGTTAATGGGTGTTAGGGGGAGACTTCTTCCTGAAAGTGCTGTGAAGATACTGTGAGGTTTGGGTATTGACAGCCAATTGTTTCTCACTAATAAGGAAAATATATCTGATTTGGCTTTCCAAGGTGCTAGTTTATTAATTTATAATGAATAAAATAACATCCATATACCAGAATATTTGGATTGTCATGAATATAATTTTTTGCCTGTGCTTGAGCTACCTGGGGGTATCAGATTGTGCAAGTTAATCTTTTTTGCCAACTTGATTGGATTAAGGTGCTCCTGGAGAGGTGATTGAATCATAAGATTGTCTGCTTATCAGTGTATTAATTCAATGACTTTCATAGCTGAATATACTATTAAGAGGTGGGGTGCTGTTAGAAGGGGTCTCTGGAACTATGCCTTTGGAGAGTTTATCTCTTGCTGGTGCTCTTCCCCTGTGCCTGTTGCCTGTCCATTGTGAAAATGAGCAGCTTTGCTTTGCCATGGTCTTCCACCATGATGTTCATGCCTGGGAACCAGCTGATCACGGATGGAAACCGCTGAAACTGTGAGCAAAAAACAAACCTCTCCCTTTTTAAATGGTTGCCATCCAGTAATTTGTACCAGCAGTGAGAAAGGGAAAACTAATATGAGTCTTCAGAAATATGTTATTGATATATCCCGAGACATCACCATAACTGAAAAAAGAAACCCAACAAAAATCAGATTGTATTTGGAAAGCTTTTATGTGATCATCAGTAAATTGAATTTGAGTAAGATGGGTAGGATATTGGCATTGTATAAAGCAATGTAGCAGTGGAAATAACCATTTAAAAAAAGTCATATGTTGGGGTGGGGATTTAGCTCAGCGGTGCTGTGAGTGCCTCAAAAGCACAATGTACTGAGCTCAATCCTCAGTACTGGAGCAGGGGAAAAGTCATATTTTCAATGCTTATTGGCTACAACACATTGCACTTCTACATGTTGAATAACACTGTGATTAACAAAATAATAATGTTAAAATGAATTTCATTTTATGCTATGCTCTCCACTTTAAAGACAGGGAAAGTGAAATAGGGAATTACCAGTTCTGTAGTACTGGGTAAATTATTTCAACTCTGATTTAATATTAATACTACTAATATTTATAATTCTAGTATATGGTAATATTATTAACATATAACTCCATGTCTGATACCTAACAGGCACTATGTAAGCCCTAATAACACTATTGGGAATGGTTATTCCAGCTTTTCCTCCTATTCCTACTCCAATATACTGGGGCTGATTTTTTTTTTAAAGATATTTAAAATCAGATTCTATGCTGAAAGTCCACAGTTATTTTAAAGAATTCTCATGAAATAAAATGACTAATGAATTGAAGAACAAAAGAGTTTAAGAAATATTTGAGTGAATAATGCCATACTAAAGTCTTTTAGACACCATTTTCATATCTAAAATATAATTAAGCATATCTTAATTTGCTTCCTTAACTAATACCTACTTCAGAAGTTAAATAACAGAGAAAACTGGAAATTTAACCTACATTTTACTATTTGTTAGAGAGGTACAAAAATATTCTATACCAGTTGTAATCATGCATGACTTTAATCAGATATTTCAAGACCTATTTCAATTGCCTGCAGTGTTAGCTATTCAAATTTAAAATATTCTGTAAAATTCCCTTATAACTTGAGAACCAGATGACTCATTTCCCTTAGAAAGCTCAGCTTGGGCAATTTTAGCTGTGCAGAATAAATGAGCTGTCCCTTACTCTTTACCACCATTCTCTGCTGAATGCATTTGCTCTTTCTTTCTTTCCATTGCTTGTGTTTGTTTATCTAATTTGGATTATTAGCATGCCATAATGGTCTATAATTTTTTCTCCTCAGTCATTTACTTCTTAAGCAGGAAATTTTCTTGTGCTCTTGAGGATAACAATACAGGATATTTTGCTTTTGTTTAAAGAAAATCACAAAATTAAAAGTTTGGAAGTGACTTACGTCTTAGGAAAAGCTCTCTTCAAATATTGGTGAGAAATATTGCCCATTATTTTCCTGTAAGTATTCAGGAAAGGAGATAGAATTGATCCTAATGGTACAGGTAAGGTATAGCAGTACTTGATTTCATCACATTTTTCTTTCTTTAATATAATTATAATGATGCTTTGAAAATTATGAATGATTATTCCCTCTTATTTATGTGGTTTCAGATAGTAAAGCAGTGTAGTAAGATTTATATCCAGGCTCTTATAGTTTTTTCTCAGAAAATCTTTAGCAGTTTATTTAACCTTTGGGCTTCAGTTTTCTCATCTGGAAAAAAAAAGGCTATTGTAGGGTTTTTAAAAAATTAAAGTATATACGGCCCTTAAAACAATGCTAGTAGAGTAAGAATTCCGACAGTTACCTTGTAAAGGATTTTTACACTGTAGGAAATTTGGGAAATACCTTTAGATAGAAAAGAAAAGTAGAATTAGTTGAAATCCTACCATGTAGAAATTAGGGTGTCACTAGCATTTTGAAGCATTTCTAGCTTCTATGCAGTTAACTATATTTTTAATAGAAAACAAATTACAGCATATATCTTAGTTTGAATTTCATTTTGCTCTTAAAATAATTTACAAATTTTTATGAAATTCTGTATGATTACACATTATTAAAATGACAGCAGTCATTATAAAGTGATAATTATCTAATGACCTATAGATTTCTTTTTTTTACTGTACCATAAACAGTGCCTCTATTGGCATTGTTGTAATAGCTATCATTTCAATATTTAAGGGTGTTTTTGTATGATTTACAAGGAAGTTCTTTCTAATATATAACATTTATTTATAACTCAAAGCAAACTGATAATTGATCCCATTTCATACGTTTGAGAACATATGACTTCTAATTACTTTAAAATACGTAGAACAAGTCCTTACCCTTTCCATATGATTTTTCTCTGAAAATCCTTTGATTTTTATTTGAAGTTCTCTAAAGCATCATGCTATTTAGAATGTTGACTGTGTCATATAGGGGGACATTTTACTTTAAATTATACACTATAGTTTTCTGTTATGACTTACAGTAGCACTGATTCTTATCTAATTTTGCATACTTGTATAAATCAGTCATTTCATGTATTTGTTGAATTACATAAATATTTTAAAAACAGGCAATTTAAATATATGTGATTCATATATGTATTTTAAACCTTCATATTAGAATGGTGCTTGATATTAACATGCTATATGCACATGAAAGAAAATTTCATTTAATATGTCTGTTGTCCTAATAGCATAAAACATAATTACATATACAGTTCAATTTCCTGACTTCTTGTCTTCTAATATGACACTATTTGTGATTTCCTAGCGGAAGAACTGTCTTGGAATTAGTTTATTTTACTCAAGATGACATTCTTAGAGAATAGTCGCTTAAATTTTTTAAAAATGTTTTTATTAGTATATGTTTGTAATACATAAAAAATATATTTATTTATCATGGGGTATTCGTACATGTACATGTTACACCTTAATCCTTTTTACTTTCCCTTATCCTCCCTTTTATCCTTTCTCCCTCCATCCTCAGATGTACTTCCTCATTGAAAATTAGAGAAATGTGTTACACTGTAAAAGTATTTTAAGTGTTAATTGTTCATTTTGGTTTTCTGTTATTGTAGGAATTTACTTAGGGATTTTTATCAATATAAAATAATCTTGTACTTTGCATTGCCTCATCTGTTTCTTCCTAGTTTGTGATATTGAGTATTTCTTGTATGTAACAGTTGCTTACTTTTAATTCTGAGAGTTTTTTTCAATAGAGGAGTTTAATAATTTTACATTCATGTGTGATTTGTATATTTAGACTTACCATGAAATGCTGTCTCATCCCTCACTCCACCTTCCATGTCTGTAGTATTTTTTTGCTAAAATTCCAGATTTTCTCTTTATTGAATTATATAGTTATGCAATTATATTTTGATGCTACTACTGTTTGATAATTACATTTTTAGCTAAGTTGAATTAATGGAATTCTTTATCACAGTCAATAAATAACACAGTAAATGGAGACAGGCTCTGTGAAGGTCCTTCGCATAAGCTGATACATTTAGCATGCATTTATTTCCTGCCTAACAACAGTTTCTCTTATTTCTTGAGATAAGCTTAAGTTTGAAATCTGCTTTTTTTTTTAGTCACTTTTTTGGTACCAGGAAAGTTTTAAGAAAAATTTTATTACTTTCATTTAGCTTTACAAATACATATTTTGAAAATATTATATTTCATTTGCTTATTTTTTTAAACTTTAGTTCCTTGTTTATTTTTATATTTTATACTAATTCATCCTCACACTTAAAAATAAAATAAACGGAGGAGGTTTTGTTTGAATAATTATTAATGTACTTACGTTTTATATGGATTGGATTCTTAGGTTTCAGCAAGTAATGTATTCCAAAAGTATTTAGTTGTTCCTTGGAGGAAAATCATCATTATAAGGAAAGAAGACAAAGTTCAGAGTCAATATATTCAACAACATAGTTCAGTTCTAAATTCCTAATGCCAGTTTGAAATATAAGACTGTTTCTTAGGTAAGAGACCTGAATTATAACAGATTCGAAAGTGAGTGTCTAAAAATGATGACTGGGCAATGTCTCCCTCCCTCTTTATACTATTTATTTATTTTAACAAACTGAAAGCTTATTTATCCTTTACACTGTTTTTTAAAGAAATGTGTACTTTTCTTTAATCTTTTTTTGTCTTATAATTCTTAAATTCCTTGATAAAATAAAAAAATTCTTTGTGCTTTTTCCCTATATCCTCCCTAGAGCTACCTCTTGACATTGTTGCTTTTTAAAATTAGAATAAATTTTATTGTGTATATTTAATAGACATTTACATCAGTCTTAGTGCATCTCCTTTGATCCCGAGATCGTGGGGTCAAATCCATTTTTCAGTCCTGTATAGACACTAACTGGGTGTACTATAAGTCAAGTCTGACAGTCTCTTTGGAGAGTTGGCTTCAGGTTCCACAAATAAGTGTTCAGTCCTGTGAGACTGCTTCTACTTCAGATGCCAGTCAGAAGACCAGATGGTCTGTTATAGTTTGGGTCTAGATGTCCCCACAAAGCCTCATGTAGTCATAGGTGGGTAAATCTAGAATATGTGCTGTTAGGCTTAAGGGCCTGTAGTTAATAAACCACCACACGCGAATAAGATAAAAGGAACAGAAAGACACTATTAAGGCCTCTTATTGCCTCTGATACCTTGTGTGTGCCATGTTGTTTTCCCTCTGCAATGCCTGTTTGCCATCCCTGCCTTGCAGCCAGCCAATTATGGACTGAAACTTCTATGAATTGTAAGGCAAATAAACTTTATCCCTTTTAACTTTGGGTGTTGGATATTTTGTCTCAGCAATGAGAGAAAAGTAACTAACACATCATCTATGAGTCAGACCAATAGGCTATGAATTGTTTATTCCAAGAAGTACCCTCTTGGTTTTAATCATTTGCTACAAGGCAAGGTATGGGGCATGGGAAGAGGAATTCCATGACTTCTGAGGGATGCCCCACCCTCCCACCATGTCCTCATGTTCAACAGCACAGAAACACTTTGAGCTCTATTCTTTTGGGTTTTTATGTCCCCCTCACCACAGTTTAGGGAATCATGGCTGCATGTTCTAACCTTCTACTCACACAATTGATTCTCCTGGCCAGCAGAGCCCATCCTAAGGACCTTCCAGAATCTTTTATTTATTAGCATACAGAAACACCCTGTGGCTTTGAAATCTAGGGATTTTAGGAACTGTGTGCCAGGAAACAGATATTTTTAATCATTACATCATGGTCTCATAATGATTGAACAAGATTTTATTCTTTTTAATAAATAAATTAATATAATTAATATATTGTGTTGCTAGGGGTTTAACCCAGGGTCTTTCTTTGAACTACATTCCCAGTCGTTTTTGATTTTTTTTTTAATATTTTTTGAGACAGGGTCTCACTAAATTGCTAAAGTGCACAGGCTAAACTTGAATTTCTGTGTTGAGATTGCAGGTATGTACCACCACACCCAAATACTCTCCTATTTTACCTTTTCTGTTGTGTCTTTTTACACTTCAAGCGTACTAACTTCCTTATTTTCCAAGCTTATCGCTATCTTCAAGTCCTTAAAATTCCTTTCTCATACATAGTCATCATCTTGGAAAGGATTTCCCCAAAATATCTTAGTTTGTATTAGGTCTCACTTTCTCTTACTATCATATTGTCTTCATTTCTTTCCTCATATCTCATTTGGGAAGCTAGCAGTTAATGTTCAATGTAGAATTTTGAAGTATATACTCTTATAGTATTTATGTATATTTTGGGATACCAGGATCAAATCCAAGGCCTTTTGTATGATAGGCAAGTGCTGTACCACTGAGTCAGAACTCCAGCTCCACCTTATTTAATTAGATAGCTTAAATCTATATTTTTATCATCTCTTTCTCCATTAAAATATAAGTTCTGTGAGGGAAGAAGGTTAAATATTTACACTCTAATATTGCTCTAAATATTTTGCCTGCAAAATTCATATGCATTGAATTCATTTAAATAATCTATGCATATAAATAATTATAGTGCTATTTTAGTATACTGCTCACTCGAGGAAAAGAGCTAACTTATTAAACTGTCACTTAATATCATTATTTTATGGAACAAAAGTTTTTCTGTGTGTCATGAATAAGTGTTAAAAAGAAAAATCAAGTTTGTATTTCCAGATTTCCCAGGAAAATAAAAGTTCTCTTTTCTCATCCCTTATCCCATACAAAAAAGAAAAAGAAAAAATAAAAATAAAAGCCAAAGGGGATTAAGAAATACATAGATGGCAGAGGGAGGGAAGGCACATGGAATGAAAAAAGAGTTAAGATGTATCATGTACACACACAAACTTCCCACAAGGAGTGTAAACATACTATACTGCATACATGTACTAATAAACTACAAGAAAAAGGCACTTCAACAAGCAAAAACAAAAACAGTAACAAAAATAAAAACAGTTCTTTCACATCCAATATCAATTGTTCTGTGGGAGTTGTTCAGAGGGCTCCATAGATAATGAATTTGAGCCAAACAATAGAATTATTCAAAAATATCATAAAATACCATATGAATATTTTTCACTGTTTTATTTTGTCCAAAAATTGTATTCAGTTTACATGTAATTAGATTATATTAAGGAAAGTTAAAGGTAAAATTCTGCCGAATATATATAAGAAAGCATTATTTGCCATGAAATAAAATAGCCTCTGCTACTTAGTCTGAATGTCACAGAGAGTTCAAGTGTCACCAGAACTGTTTAAAACTGATTAAATGAATAGGATTCATTGTCCAGTTTTAAGCTCCGTTAAGAGGAAGGAAAGCTGAGCTCCTGGAGAAGATTCCTGAGATAGGCATGTATTTAAGAGACTTACAAACAAATCAGAATGATAAAGCAAGCCTAAAGGATTAATTTTTTCAGTCTTGAGCATGGAAAAGTGGGTGGTTAATAACAGTCTTTAAGGATGGAGGGTTCTTACAAGAGAAAGATGACTAGCTCTTTTCCATTTCTACTGAGTAGAGATCAAGAGCATGGGATTTCACAAATACTTTTTGAACATCTCTACTGAGTACAAATGGGATGGGAAGTATAAAGGCTTTAGGTTAGTTTTAAAGACTATCCTGGAAGTAAAGAATGTAATTCACTGAGAGGTTGTAATTTTTGGTTTTTGGAAGTCTTTTAAACAATACTGATTTTCTCTTCATCACTGTATCAATAAATAGAAGTATCAATTCAATTCAACAAGTATTGATTGCTGTCTTAAGGCCTCTTCTAGTTCAGTACTTTCAGCCATCTGTCAATAAGCAAAGTGATGAGAATATCTTTGAGGAGCTAGTCAACCTTTAAACTATTTAAGATAATGACAATGGTCATCATGTTAATTATAATAATTTAGTAAAGTCAGTAAAAGAGTAGAATTAAAGGTAATAATTGCATAAGTTCTATATGAACTGTAGGAAGCATGAAGATATTTGGATTATTTAAATACACTATAGGTATCTTCTAAATAGAAATAAAAATAAATAACAAGTCATCTTGTTTTCATTAAAAATATACATTTGAAACTTAAACTGTTTAAGTTTTTTGTCTTTACATTTTAACATATATATTAATAATTTTATTACTTGATATAATTATTGCATTGAGCATTTAATTATTCTGACAAGCATAATAAGCTAGTTATTCAGTTTATCAGGTTGAAATATTTAATATGTTTAACAAAAATGTTACTTTATGTATTACTAATGGTTGTTAAAAAATAAAGTTGTGATATGCTGTCTTCCCCTGTGAAGCTAACCAGCTTCTAAGAATTGCAATAACAAGACACTGCTTATCAAATTTTTAACTGAAATCCTATTAATGGCAAAAATGGAGCTACTGCCTACTAGAGTAGGTCTGGACATTTGGTCCATGAGGGAAAATGTCTTTTCTTTGTTTAATTTTAATATTCATAAAAAATTTGTATTTCATGTATATTATAGTTTCTATTCATTTGTTGAATACCTAGTATGGAAGAGGAATTGAGTAAAGTCCTGGAGGTAGAGTGGTGTACAATACAGAGGAAAATTCCTTCAATTGGTGGCAGTTTCATTCCAGTTTGATAAAACTAATGACAAAATTTATAAGCACAACATAAAAGTGTGAGAGATTGGTATAAGATGTGTTCATTTTGAAATTTAAACAATATTTTAGCTTTTTTATCCTCAGAAACTTTTTTTCCCATTACTCATTCTAGATTGGTGGAATGCTATTTCAAGTTTGGGGAAGTAAACTGAGTATCTCTGTAACAAATTAATTTCAGCAATGAGGTAATTATCATTCTTTAGCTTTTGCAGCATTATAGTTCACAGTCTATTCTTTGAGAATGGATACTATCAGTTTTCATTTTTGTTTTCTCCAATGTACATCAAGATAATCACTAATAGGGTCAGGGATTTAGCTCAATGGTTCCACCGCCTGCTTTGCAAATGCAAAGGACCTGAGTTTGATCCCTGGTACCAAAAAACAAAACAAAAGATAATCACTAATGACAAATGCCCAGAAATGAGTAAAAGAAGCAGTATAGTGCAATATTTCCAGGCTTTGTTCCTGGAAATTTTGATAAGTATATTTTTTTATTCCAAGTTAAACCACTTGTGGTTTATGATGGCACGAAAGTGTCACTAATCTTTTGGTCAGTCTTCTCTTGTCTCCATAATAATCTTATAAAAGGAGTGGTTCTGGAAATAATGGTGATTGATAATGCCATTAATTTCAAATTGATACTGTAATTTTCATCACATGTAAATTATCTAAGCCTTGCAATCTACATAATCAACTCTCTTCATTGAATTTTCAAATTTGATTTTCATTGTGATGGTCATGTATCATAAGTGCACTACTTCCCTTATAATTTTTTTCATTCTCCAACTTGTAGGAATATTTAAATAGGCTAAATTTGCAAATCTGTTAAGGTGATCATTAACTTAAGTTAATTTATTTTATTTTAGATTTTAACCTCATAAATGTGCATAATTTCCTTTATGGAGAAAAATTCTTGCGCAAAACTTCCCTTCAGTGAAGTTCAGCAGAGGAAATTACCCAAATTCATGAGTTTTTCATTAAAATATTTCTAAACATACAATAATTGAAATTTCAAACTTTTCAAAAATTTTATTTCAACTGTTTTACAACTCAAATCTACAAAGGAAAAAAATAAGGTGAACTCTTAAGAAACATGGTATGATTCAACAGTTGCCTCTAGGATTCAGGAACAGGCATACCACAGATGGAGGAGAATGATCTTGTAGTTCTATTTTTCCTGGGTTTGGCACATTTGTATACATGAATAAATTCATTTTTCCAATTAAAACAATATTTTACAAATAGCAATCAGTGAAAAAGCACTTACATATCTGCAGACATTTTCACTGGATGTTTTTTAACTTGCAATACATGAGAAGTGACCATCTCTTCAAAAACAGTGGAGTGAAATGATGAACATGGAAAAAATAAATATTGTTGATGTGCATGGTTCCAAGTACGGTACCTGGTTAACCTCTATTCTCAAAAAATTACTCAGATGCTTTTCAAACACATTAAATTTTATGGTTTGAACATCATAAAGTAGTGTGTGCTTGAATGCTTCTTTTTGGCCCAAAGGAGATTCAAATATTCAAATGCTAAAATATTATAATATTGGGTTCACAATTTAAGACTATTCATTAGTCAAATGAGAAGAGTTCTCATTTTTATATGTATTTAAAATATTTTATAATTTTCAATATTTTCTTTTTGTCTACTAAATTATGCCTTTTAATGCTATAAATTTTCCTATAAAATCCCATTTAGCTTCTCATATATTATGTTATTTTGTGTTACTATAAAGAATATTCTTTAAAAACAAACATACTATAAAGATTCATGTGGTAAAAGTTACTGCAATCAACTGAGGAGTGGATAAAGAAGATTTTTTTATACTCTGCCATAAAGAAGGATGAGCTTCCGCTAAGTGGATGGGCCTTGAAACCATATTCTTAAGTGAAATAAATCAAACACACATGTTTAAATACTGCATCGTTTCTCTTGTGTGAGAAACAATGGAAATAAGGACTGAGGTATACAATGATTGCTGGGAAATGCAAAGAAAATGTTCAGATTGGAAGGGAACAAAGAAGGAGGGAGGGAGAACTCAAGTAAGTGACAAGAAAAACATGAAAATGAAGGAAAAAATGGAAACAGCTTTTGTACATAGGGAGGGGAGGGGTTTGAGGGAGGGAATGGGATAAAATAAAATAAAATTTATTAATAAAAATTACTGCAAACAAATTAAAAGGTATTATTTGAAAATTGTTATGTTTATAATATAAATGAACAAAAATTGGCAAGGGATATGAAAAAACATTAAAAATAGATCACAAAGAAACACTTTAATAGATGTTCAACCTCATCAGTTCATAGCTAGGAGTTATAAAATGGATTTCAGTTTCACTTCAATCAACCTGAGAAATTCATATCTAGTTCTAGCCAAGTTTAAAGCAACTAAACATCTTTCTATATTACTATTGGGTTGTGCATTGCTATAAAATTTTAGTGAATTTTCTAGTAATATATATTAAAATGAAGTCTTAATATTTTCATTATCAAAAATTTATCCCATGCTATTGTTACTATCACATGAATAAAGTTGTATACAAAATGTGATTAATATATACAGTGAATGTTTATACTAAAACATTTATTACAATCAGACACATTGCCATTAATCTCTCTCAAAATATTCCCCCTCTCTTTGAACAAACATCCCATCATTCTTGCCACTTTCTGAAGTCATTTTGAAAATTTTCTTTCCTTAGTGTCTGTGTAAGGTGTGATTAAAAAATATGGTGAATACTGTACTGAGTGCCTACAATGGAAAGGCAGGCACATAAAAACATTAGAGTATGTTTTTACCTACCTTAGTCACTGAATCTGGCACCATACATCTCTGGCTTTTCTGAAAATCTAAATGACCATGAAAAGTAAACATTTTTATGGCTCAGGGTTTAGCTCAGCGGTTTTACCACTTGCCTCACAGCAAGTGCAAGGACCCTAGTTCAATCCCTGGTACCAAACAAACAAACAAAAACTTCAAAAGTAAAGATTTTTAATCTATTCAGGGCATTGAGACAACCACAACAGCCTAAAGACACTCATGAAAGAGGACTTCCAGAACTGCATCAGAAAGTGACAAGAACAGTGGAATAATTGTATTAAGGGCAGTGTGTCTTTTTCTGTAATAATTTTAAAATAATTAAAATTCACCGCATTTTTGATCATGTATTATATCATTATTCACAACAAATACTAAATAAAAATAATTTCATTTTTATCAACAATTGTTAAATAAGATATAGAATTTTAAATCTTTCTGGAATTTTGGAGATATTATTAAAGTGATACTTTCATGTGTTTATATTATGTGGAAAAAATTGCCTCTTTAAAAAAAGCAAACGCCTTTGAAAATCAGACACACATACATATAACACACATGACATTCACACAGAAAGCCAAAACATAAAACATGTTTATGCACACTTGTAATCCGAGCACTCTGGGAGATTGAGGCAAAAGCATTACAAGTTTAAACCTAGCCTGAGTAATTTAATGAATTAGTAATTTTAAAAGGTGGAATGTATATCAGTGTGAAAGTCCTAGTTCAATCCTCAGTAATACAATAAAAAACAAAACAAATAGCCATCCTCCCCCCCAAAAAAAAACGGTGTCTGTGAGAACATGGAAGAGTCTAGAAGAAGATTGTAATTGGGCTAAATGCCTAGCTTGGAGGAATTCAATATTCAACTTTTAGAGGAAATTATTAATTGCTATAAAACTGTATTTTTTCCTTTTTATAAAAGTGTTTATTCCTTTTATAAATGAAAATCTAATGAATAAAGTGATGGTAACATGAATTTAAAAATATATGCATTTATTATATTTAGAATTTTCAGCATGCTTTATGTTGAAGAGTATAAGAGAATACTGTGAGGAGGCTTAATCACCTGTCAATTACTAAAATAATTTTAACAAAATTATTGTAAAGAGATGTTGATGGATATACGAGAAAGTTTTCTTTGTTGTTTGACTAATGAGGAAGTAAACGAGGCTTGTAAGAGTAGAAATTTATTTTTCGGAAAATTAATTCATGAGACTCTCCTGACATCAATGACTCTAGCTATGTTCCTGCTTCTCACTTGATCTTGTACATTTGGTGGGACTGAGGTGTTTATAATGTTAACTTCAGTAATAATACTCATTGTCATGATTTTCCAGTTTTATGCACATGAATTTTTCTACTTTGAGATTTCATTGGAGGAATACAACATTAGGTTACACAGAAAATGTCCCTCTGTTGATTATTGTTGACAAAAACATGTAAAACTTTTCTTCCAGAAAATCTTTTGTGAAGCTAATATATCATGAAAATCTGCTGGTTTTCATTTGCCTTTTAGTACTAAACTCTGAGCCATATACTTTTACTACTTTATCCAGAAAGTTTGATAAATTACATTAAAATTTTCAGAGAATTAGAATTTTTGTCTTTGCTAATTTTGAAATATTTAATATCATGAAAAACACATTCCTAGTGAAGTTAATGTAACACAAGATCACTAAAAATTGTTTTGATGATAATTATACAATTCAAGTAAAAAATTCTAATTTTCATCTAATCTTTTTGACTAGGGAAAAAGGAAAGCAGTTTTAATTTGGTATTGGACAAAAGGGGGACAATTTGTTTTACTTTAGAGGATTTTTATTTTATTCTTTTCATTTAAAGATTGATTTTTATAAACTTTACAAGAAATAGAAAATTTATATTAAAAGATGCTAAATCATTTGGTATATATTTCAGACACCTGTGCTTCATGTGCCTCTGTTATTGAAGTTAAAATAAAGTATGTCTTCAAATTCTCTTCACATCACTATTTCTATTTGCCTACCATCTGCTGTTAGATTTTTGCCTAATTAATATTTTCAAAAATTATTATCACAATTAAGTGTTTTGGTCTTCAGGATGAAGGTTCATGAAAACTGATTTTATCCCTTCCATATTGATCTACTTATTGCTGATGCTTAAAATTTTGGAACTGATAATTACTTATTATTCTAGGAAATATGAATTATTCAATCAGTTCCAAACTTTTGAAATAACTGTCTGGTGTTTTAGAAACCAGAAACAAAAATTATAATAGGAGTTTAGACTATAATACATTGCTGCAAGGATAATTATTAAGGGAAAACACAGCTGACATTTTCTGATTTATGCACACAATCAGAGATGGAGTCCAAGGACTGTGACATAATTATCTTCATGCTAACAATTTTTGTAAATCTCTTGACAGAATTTTAGCTAATTTTAAAATGCCTTCTGAAGATTAGCACTTAAAATTGTTGGGGAAAATAGCACAATTTATTAGCAAGGGTATAATTGTAAACCTTCTAAATACTCATTGTGAATATCATTTAGACAGTAACTCCTGCTTTAGCAGCTGGTATATAAGACACCAGTTTCTGGATTCTTGAAACAACAGAGAGTGGAATCTAATTAAAGAGGATTACATGCCAAAGAAAAATTATTAAAAAAAGACTAATAGACAATTGTTATGAATTTAGAAGTCTCTGTCATTCTTTTTGATACAAACTCGTGTAACTGTCAAGAAAAAGCCTTTATTCTTCCAAACCAAAAAGATATTAGAAGACTTTCTCTTTTGTGACTTAAAAATGATTGCTGTTCTGAATTTTAACTTAACACAAAAACTTAAATGGGACTACTAATCTTGTCTCACATTCTTTAAAATGCACATGTGCTTCTAAAGATAAGTGATTAGATACAGTATTTTAGGTTTTTGTAGTTTGATGTCTAGGTCATTCTGTGATTTTTACAAGAAAATGTAACTGTTTTCCTTTACAAGTGAAAGTCAGCTTATTAATTAAGATAACTGTTTATTGAGGCTGATGTTTAGCTGATTTGCATATTTTTATTTGTAATGTACATTTAAAATTCATGATGCATCAATAATTTCTAATTTTAGAACCAAATCACCTAAATTCCTCCTTTCTGTTTGGATTGACTGACTCATTTTATTGTGATCTCAAGGGATTTATTCCAAACATAAGACTGGCAATTGTTTAAAATGGTACATATCCATGTTTTATTTTTTAAAAATTGAATTTTAAAGTAAAAATTTTCTGTATGCAAAAAGATTATGTTCATGTTTGTGAGTTTATCTGGTGTCAAACTTTGTACCTGACACTCTGTTATTGAATATCATGCCCTTGTTACTGGATATCGTGTATTGCATTACATAACTTTTTGATCGAAGTATGCTTTTGTAGGACTTGATCAAATTAAACAGACATTAAAATTAATTGGTAAATACTAACGATAATGTATTTCTATGTCATTAATAAATGCATAAACACATTAGATTCATAAATGGATATTTGTTTAATATAAGTAATAGTTTTAGAAATATATCCCTTATAGGACAATTTAGGCACTTAGAATTGCCTTTGAAATATAGAAAGGCACCACTGATGCCAGAGTAGCAACAAAGATTACTGGACTTCCTCTGCCTCCACGTCCTGTATCAGTTTTCCTTGTCTGCTTGAACATAGCTTATTCTAGTAGGAATTGCGTACTGCTGCAGTGAAAAACTTTCCCAAGGACAAGTGTATTTGTTCAGTTTGAAGCCTAAAAACAACATCAGATTTCTTACCTTGGTAAAGATCTTAGAGAATAAATGTATATCTATGGCCCCTGTGATAATAATCAATGTGTGAGGATAAACTTTCACGTGGCAAAGGTAAATGATCCTTGATCATGTCATTTGTGGTCATTTTAATATTGATTGCTAAGACCTGACATCAGTCACTGCTGTATGACAACAACATCAGCCAGTATATGAAGTACTTAGGACAATGAATTTATTATAATTTAAAAATTAATGTAAAATACTTTTGGTACATAATACTTTTACAGTAGTTCATAAATATGTCATACATGAAGACTTGACCTATTCTGATCTTGGGTTTAGATTTGTTCTGTTGGTATCATCTAGTGTATGAAGTGTCGCTGAAAAATAGAGTCAGTGTTTAAAAAAATTATTATGGTAAAAGTTATATTGACATTCTCCACAAAATATTTCTCCTTTTAAACACACATTGTTTTGGCCACTTTCTTAAGCAGTTTTGAAGTCCTCTTTCTTGAGTGTCATTAGTTTTTGTTGTCTTGGATGCGTCAGTGTTTGGAATGGATTCAAAATATTTATCTTTCATAGTTATTTTGAATTTGTCGAAGAGTGAGAAACTACATGTTTCCAGATCTGGAGAATAATGTGGACAAAAGCAACTGTAATGAGCCTGATTTCTCATTGGACGTTTCTTGATAGCATTCACTGTACTTTTGATCACACCTAGAAACTACACAAAAGAGAATTTACGGGATTTCTTCAGAAAGTGGCGAGAAAGATGGAAGTGTCTGAAGTGGAGGGAAGTATTTTGAAAGAGACTGATGGCATTGCGTCTTTTAATGTAATCATTTTCTTTTTAAATTTAAACATTTATCATGTACCTTGATCACATCTGCTAGCTGGGCTCAAAACATCCACTAGAAGTTTTTGGAGGCTAGTGAAATCCCTTCATCATTTGGAGTTCAAAGCAAGGATCTGGTGTCAGGGAATTAACAACATAATCTGGTCCATTCCAGCTAAATACATATTTAAATGTTAAGTGTGTACATGCAACAGAGTAGGAGAAGATAGGATGGCCACAACTCCTATTCCTTCTCTGTCCATTCAGTCCCCACTGCAGTTTGGAGCATGGCAGTGTGAATTGAGCCTTTCAGTCTTTGCCTCTCATCCATCCATTATTTCTCTCTCTGACCCTCTCTTCTTTAATGCCTATTCTGTGGCTGAAACAGAAGAAGAGTAAGAGTGTTATGCACTGAGAATAAACCTAAAGCCTTGAGAAAACAATGCATAAATAGATTGTGAATTGTAGTATTTTACCCTTTCCTCCACTTTTTTTTTTGGTACTAGGGATCGAACTCAGGACCTTGTGCCTGTGAGGTAGGCAGTGGAACTACTAAGCCAAATCCCCAGCCCCTTTCCTCCACTTTTGTTCTTAGCAGATAGTATAAACACTATTAGCTTTTGGCAATTTCAGGTTGTTTGGTTTATTATTTCTGTTAACAGTCTGTTAACATTGTGTTGGAGTCTTTGCCTTCATACATCATGTGACTTGAAAATACTTTTATATTTATTTCTATGCACCAGAAAGAGCATGTGATTGTGATTTATGAGCATATATAGAAAAATTACCTTAAAGAGTTTGGGATATTCAACCAGTAGAAACAGACTTGTTTACTTTTTACCAGAATGTCCATCAGGGGTGTTTATCTTGAGAATCATAGGAGCAGATGAGTTATAGAACTCAAAGGTTGTACCTATCTGAACCAAACAATATCACAGCTAATAATCTCTGTGTAACTCACATAACATTACTTTAAAAATACCTGTTTGAAGCAAAAGTTTATAAAATCTTCTGATTTCCTTTGATTAGAATCTCTGCTTACCTTTTATTTTCATTTGTTAGTCTCTTGAGTTTTCTAAAAGGTCAATTTCACCCATAATGTCATCAGGATAGTGCGGTACATATAATAGTTTTCCCTTTGAATGAATGCAATTTATACTCTAGTTTTATGCCTATTTTTATTAACTTGGTTAATATGAGACAATACAAAAGGCAGGCTAATTTTTATTTGACTGATAAAATTAACTGTTAGATTTCAAGATTGAAGAAGAAAATTTGAAGCATGATGTAGCCAACAAGATAGGGCTACACTGGAAGATGTCTTAGGGTAAAGACTGCTTATTCTCTGTTCATTGACTTGGTTTTCATTTTTAATTAAATTTTTGTGTCTGATTATGTTTGAGATAGCCAGATGTAGGTGAAAGTGTCTAAAGGATTCATTCCATATATCTTTATTAATTATTATGTAGACATATGTTAGAAAATTAAGGAAACAATGCCTGGTTTAAAACTTACAGTTAAGATTTAAAAAATACTCTAGGATGTAATACATTATCAAGGATAACAAATGTTATAAAAGTAATGTCAAGAAAGAGGGTAGAGAGTAACAGTGGGCTTGTTTTAGACACAGTGGTCAGTGGAGATGTTTCCTTGAAGTAGAGACCTGAATGCTTGAGGGAAGAATATTTCAAGCAAAGGGAATCCCATGTGCACAGGCCCTAAGAGAAAGGCTACTTTTGTGTCCAAAGAGCGGCAAGGAGGCATTTTGATTGGGGCAAGTTAAGAACAAGAAGCCTGACAAGAAATGAGATGATCATATCTGACAGAACTTAAAGGTGAACATACTTTCCTGAAATGGATTTGTCTTTTGAAAGCCTTTCCAGTTGCTGAGATTAAATGAGTATGTAATAGTGGTTTCAAAAAAAAAAAATCTGTATATTGATTTGTGGCAGGCCATCATACCTGACCACAGAACTTTTCAATATATGTTAAACTAATGACACTTTCATTTGATTATTGATTCATGTGAGACCCGATCAAAAGATAGTCCTGCATTATTTGAACAAGTATGTTACAGTTTTGAATAAGACATTGAGATTGAAAATACCAAATACTTAATTTGGAATTTTGTTGCCTTCCCATAGATACGGGAGTAAACGATTAGCTGGCAGGAATCTGTAGTAGAACTGTTGTTATTTTTGTTTACCTCAAAAAAGTACTAAAATGCTATTTGATTCTTAAAATGTATGGGAGTTAAAATCTTTAAATATTTCTTATATAATAAATGCCTTTTTATTTTAACTGTGATTGAGATGTTAACTATTTTCCCAAGAATACATAAGCAGTTTAGTTGCAAGGTTGGAACTCAGAATCACTTCCTATCTCTACAGGTTTGACATCCCTTACTACATTATACTGTGACTCATATAAGAATCTCTGTGATGGAACCTGATTGATTGTAAACTGGCCACTGTTTATGAAATTACGTTAGCTAAATATAATTACCACTTAATCTTCTCTGAAAGGCTTAGACTAGTTAAGACACACCAAAGGGAAAAGCAGTTATCTACTGAAATATGAATCTCTTGATTAGAACTAGAAATCATATCTTGATGTTAGGAAGTTCATCTGGAATTTAAAAATAACCCAGAATATATGTATTACGTGGATATGCTAAAGAATTTCAGTGAGACTAGTTTTGAGGCTTATTTGTTGATTGCCAAAATTAAAATAGAACATTTCCCTGGAAGAGTAAGCATACCTAATTGACTCATTTGTAGAGAAACAGGAAATTCTAACTACATGAGAAATGTATGTACTTGAATTTTCTTTTCCTGATTTATCTTACAGTACAGTATAAAGAAACCCACATTAACCCATGTTAAAGTGCCTTAGAGGTGTAAAAGTCCATCCCGATTTTTAAAATAGTTTTCATATTTTAAAATATGAAGCTTATAATTTTCCACATACTAGTAGCCTCCTTTGGTGATAACTCCCCAGAGGTCCTTCAAAATATAATGTGTTGCAGGCTACTAGCCATTTGAGATTTGTAATTATTATTAATAGATCACAGTGATTCTCCTTTTACCCATGGGATTTGAGGCATTCTCATCTTACACCCATGGCCTTATTGAACTAAAATTGTTTTGTATTTTTTCTTAATACAGAATTCTATTTAAAGCCATGACTACTAGTACAGTATCTGGCACCTATTATCTTTGAAGAAAATATTCAATGGATGATTAAGTGAATAGTTGGCTTTCATTTATAGCTAAGGTGCTGGCTTTTTTTAACATCATATATTAATTTATATTTACAATTTATATTTCTGTTTATATTTGATGTCCTAGCCATTCAACTCTGTGCCTTTGCCCTAAGCTACATCCCCAGCCTTTAATTTTTTTTTTTTTTTTTTTGGTACTGGGGATTGAACTCAGGACCTTGCACTTGTGAGGCAGGCGCAGTGCCACTGAGCTAAATTCCCAGCCCATATTTTTTTATTTTGAGATGGAGTTTTGCTAAGTCTGTAAGTTGCCCAGGCTGGGCTCAAACTTCCAATCCTTTTTAAGCCTCTCAGAGAACTGGAATTACAGTTGTGATCTCATGTATCAGGAAACTGATTTAGGTAACTTACCAAAGGATGTACTTAGTGGGACATGGTGCTAAGGTTTAAAGATAATCCAGATTCTCTTATGTAAGCTCCTTTTTTTTCCTCTTAATCTGGAAATTTTTAAATCATTTCAAAGACATATTCAGAGGAAATAAAGTCAGACATTCTGTACCAGCAGAATTAATTTCTTTCTTTTCTCTATATTTGCAATAGGTTGTGAGCAAGTTGAGGTCTTGTGTTATTTATCCTTGCATCTCGTGGCTTACTATGTTACCTTACATTGTAGATATTGATGATTTTTCCCTCAAATTAAAGTCTAATTGACTTGAGCTTTGTTAGAAATTCTGAGGCTAAAAGTTTTATACCTGTGCAGTTAAATCCCTATGATCTTTTACTTACTAAAATTATTTTTCTAATTTATGAAATTGATTAGTTTATAATTTAATACCCAATGTATTTAGTTTAACTTATTATGAAGATTTCATAAAAGTCCCATTGAAATAAAGTCCTATGAAAGTGTCAGTGAGTTATTTTGTTTTTATTTTTTGCTTCTTTCTACATCCATTCAGCATTAAACCAGTAAAAGTTTGGATTTTGTTTGATATAGTTTAGCAAGGATAACTCCGTGATCTCACTGAAATTTCTCAGCATTGAGATTTCTTTGTATGATATTTTCTTTCATGTGTCTGAATATTCTACTCATTTGTTTTACTATAGTTTTATGTAATCTTAACACAGATGAGATATAAAAATCTATTACAGTTGAAATTCTAGACCTTCCCTCAACCCATGGGGATTGATTTGGCAGGAGGCCACAAAAACCAGTTCTTTTTGATGCTTAGTTTCCAGTTTCTCGTTTAATTGCTGCCAAAATTTGAACACTTGGGAATTTAATTGCTCATTATATTTGTCATGGTGTTGTCACAGACCCAAATAAAGACTATAGCATGCAAAATATTTGTGAGTATTAATTTGACTTGAACATGTGTATATTGGATTCCTTATTTTTCTACATTACAATAAGTGGTGATAGCAAAAACTTAAGCCTCACTTGACTCTACTGGTAAACTATTATTCATCCAGTCCAGTATCTAAAGGTAACAACATCTAGATGAGGCCCTCCTCTGAACTTTTAAATAGTCACTTTATGTAGTTTACTCTAGAAGCCTACTCCTTAGGGATTTGAGACTGGCTCTCAGACTAGACAAATTGAGTGCAAATCCCTGCTTTATGCTTTTCTAGTTCTATGTGTTCAAGTTATCTAAATCTCCCTGTGGCTGTTTTCTCATTTGTAAAATAGGGATAGATGTTGTGGTTGTGTAGATTAAGTGAGTAAAGCTGCAGTGAAAGTGCCCAGATCTCAATATTAATTAGTTAACTGTATTCCTCTTCATTAACCTGAAAATCAAAACAATCTGTCAATTTTACAGTGATTCCTAATACGATTTTCCAATTTCTTTCTTATTGAATAGGATGACCATTGCATTTTGTAGTAAATGGAATTTCTTTTAGTCACTAAACTCAGGAACTTTCATGACCTTCCATTTTTCCTGTGTTCCACCTGATTTCTTCATGGTGCCTAATCTAGTAGGCCTATTTCTAGTTCCAGTGTTGCATTACTAATCACTGATTTTTCTTGTTCTTGTGCCTGCCAATCTTAGAACTCTATTCAATAAATTGTTCTCTCTTCTTTTCCCTTTCATTTCTCCTTGACTTTTCCCTTTTTTCTTCATTACAACAAAAGATGAACCACTTTGCTTCTGCTGTGAAGGTTGTCAATTTCTCATGTGGTTAAAATTTTTCAAAGGAAATAAGGAAACATTTGCAAAATGGAAAGTACATCACCACCATAGACAAGGTAAGTTTTTTTTTAATGGTTGGAGACTTTTTATCCTGGAAAGTAAGTCTCCTATATCTGTCTTATTTATGCCAGTATTTTTATTCTGAGACAGTCCTAAAATCATGTAAAGAATAATATATTCAAATAAAGAATAATATATTAAAATATTGGCCAATATGAGTAAGTTTGTAATTTTTTTTCAAATCCAAACCTATGGGGATTGAGTTTAGAACAGACTTAGACATAAGGCCATTGGCTTGATTTTACTTACATTTGTTCCTAAAATTAGGGAATTGTTTGTTATTGATGATGAACATGACAGTGAGCTCATTTACCTCCTTTGTAAGATACTTAAATTTATTAAGAAGATAAGATAAAGATGTTAGGTGTTTCAGTTATTTATTCCTCTTGAAAAGAGCCTAATATTGTCAGTTTTATAATTTTAGTCCTATTTGCATTTTGATACTTATCTACATCATTCATGAAACAAAAATAATCTTAGATTTGATTTTCATTTTAGGACATTGAAATATATTTGGTCAAGATGACGTATTTGAAATGCTTATTGATTTCTTTTATTTTTGTTGGGCACATAAAGTTTTAAGCAGAATCAGAGTGCAAAACTTGAAGCATTCTTCTTTTTCTGTTAGCCTAATACTATATTAATTTTGAGTTTTTCTTTCCACCTTATGGAAGAATTTATAATTTTAGCCAGTTCCTGACAATGTCACTACTAAAACTGCGTCTTCCCCTCATTAAAATGAAAAATTTCCTTCAGACGCTTCGGAACATTCTTTCAGCCATGTGAAAACTGATTTTCTTAATTCCAGATCCACAGAGACATCAGTAAGGTCTACTTATGGCTCTTTGTGTCTCTTTTGTGCATCCAATAGACTGTTTTTATCTCCTCTTTCCATTGCTGGGAAAGCTAGATATTTTAGTAGTCTTCCAAACCTAGTGTTTATGCCAAAGATGGATCATAAAGAAACTAAAATCCATTTTTTTTATTTTATTTAATTCTTCTTCTATAATCTTGTTCTACAGGGTGGGCAGTAGGATGAAGTTTAAAATTTTGGTGAGGTTGCAAGAGAAAGAAAATGATGAGTGTTTTTGGAGTAAATGTCAAATTGAGAAGTGGAACAAGGGAGGGAGGAGGGGGAAAGGAAAATAGGGACAAGAAAAAAGAGATAATAGAGGAAAAAATGGTAACAAAGCTTTTGTATATAAGGAGAGGAAGAAGAGACAAAGGGGGAATGGGAAAAAAACCAAGATATATCATGTACAGGTACAAATTCGCTATGATAAACGCCATCATTATGTATATATAAAGTGTACCATAAATGCTTTGCTTCAAAAAAGGCTATACTCATAACAACAAAAAGCAAAAGCAATAAACAACTATATTTATTTTTCTTTATAGCTTTTAATCCACCGCATTGAGATACAAAATAGGGCAAATACATATTTTTGTGATAACATAGGGATTCATCAAACTATCTCTACAATTTTAAAATTATAAGTCTGAAAAAGTAAAATTTCTTTAAGGATTCTGTTTTTTAAAATTAATTAATTAATTGGTGCTGAGGATTGAACTTGGGACCTTGAGGATTCTATTTTTAAATGGTTTTCAACCTAAAATATTAATATAAAATAAATATTGTTTGTACTAACACTCCTTTTTAAAAGGACTTATGTATTATATAAAACAGTAAAAATGTGTTTTTAATATTGCTTATTGAATTTTATTATACAGTTTTTCCCAAGGGACTTTAAGCACGGTTATTGGGATGACAAGAGGTTATGTGCACTGTATTTGCTTTTGATTTTCAGCTAGTGTGTCACACTGTTGTGGCTGGCTACCTTAAATCTTTGTAGTCCTTCATTTGTTTGCCAGGGTCATTATCGCTCAGTCTAGGGAGTAACTTTAAATGGCTAAAGTGAGATCTTAACATTCCATCTTAATTATGATTATGCAATTATCAAGCTCTTCCATTGATATTAATGATTAAGCTGCACATTCCCTGTAGCACTGGTTGTCTTAAAAACAATACCCTAGCAGAATACAATTGTTTTTAAATAGACTCACATACCGAGTTGTTTAATTTTGTTAATCCCTATTGGTAAATGTAGGTCTCTAAAGCTTTTTAAAAAACTAACCAAACAACAAAAATATCTTGTCATGGGCATAGACATATTCCTTTTAAATGACAAAGAAATATATGTGTACAAATATCTATATTATACAAATACAAAGCTGGAGATTTATTGAAAATATACTCATGGCAATTAAACAGAAATATCTGTTTCCACATATGATTTATAAACCATCTCTGAGGAAGCATTAATTTAATGGTAGGTGGTGTTTTTCATATCGAGAAGTAGTAATTTAAAGTTTGAAAAAAAGTAGGTTATAAAACTTGCTTCTACTTTAAGATTTAAAAGTAACACTCTCTTAGCAGTGAGCCACCTAAATTGATGAGATTTATTATAGCAATCTATTTGAAAAGAAAAAAAATAAATGTAACATATGACTTCAGAGAAAACATTATTTTTTACTAATCGATAGATTTGGAATTAAAATATTCAGATTTATAGTCAGAAACTGAATGATTCTTGACTTGATTATTGATAGTAATCACATACTTTAAATTCATTTAGATGACAAATTAGAATGTGTAACCACAATAATTTTTTTCTTTCATAAGATTTTTCAATCTTTTTTATTTTCTCTTTTCTACCTGCTGTTTGTAGCGACACTAATATAGGAACATAAACAGAAAGAAATTGACTAAATAAATAGTTGCACATAGATGGATGGAATATTATACAACTTAAAAAGTTTTGTTGGAAAGTGTCGTTAGTAAGATACCAACCATATTTAAACTAAGAAGTTTAAATATTTGAATACTAAAAATAAAGTGTTCCAAATAAAATAAGCCTTGTAGTTGCAGTTTGTTTTTTGTTTTTTGTTTTTTTAGATAATCTAATGGCCAGTATGACATTTTTTTTTCAATAGCAGTTGTAAACATTAACTATTTTTAGTGGTTAACTGTAGCAAATTAATTGATTCTGTTACACAGTTTGATTTGTATTACTTTGTATCTATGAAAATGAACAAACTGGTGATTGGAAATATTTTCTGAATAACTCATTGCGAAGTAGTAAAAGGAAACATATTAATTAGTAAAATATACATTTAATGTAGTAAATTAAGTCATTTGTCTAAAAATTATTTTATTGCTAGCATTTATATTGTAATACATTTTATGAAAGGAGCAACTTCAATACAGAAAATACAAACATTTCTAGTAACAAAAATTGTTTATTTTAATAATTTTAAAATAAAAAAGTATAAACTCATTACTGAAAATTTGGATAAACCTAAAAATTGAAGTAAAAAGTAATATAATGATTCAATATTCAGAGATGAGTTACTAATCACTTTTTTATTGGCTTTGCTTCTTTCCCATAATTGTACTGTCATGCAGCATTTTCAGATTTGTAGCATCTTTCTGAAAAAGACTGTAGTTCCATGTGTGCCTGTTAAAAATCCACATAGATAGCATTTGTAATTACTATGCAAACCTTAAATTAAATGTCCCCTGTTTGGGGCCAGGGATTTAGCTCAGTGGTTTCACCTCCTGCCTCATAAGCTCAAGGGCCCGAGTTTAATCCACAGCCGCCCTCCAAAGTCCTGTTTAACTATTTCTTCAATATTTAAAATTATTATTTCCCCAAAATTTACTGTCCTGAAAATGCTGCAGTAAATATCTATGGGCGTATAACTTTAAAAAAAAATGATTACTTCAAGCTGGTTGCGATGGCACGTGCCTGTAACGCTAGCACTCAAGGGCTGGGAGTTCTCGCTTGGCAGAATATATACTAAAATTGGAACAAAAGGCTGAGGCAGGAAGATTCACTAATTCATTCCCTACCTAGTTTTAGAACATTTGTTTCTCACCTCGACGAAACTCTATTACCATTTCAGGTCACTACCGATTCCCCACTCTCCAACTCCTGACATCACTAATCTACTTCCTAGTGATTTGTCTGTGCAGGGCATTTCATATTAATGGAATTATAAATGTGGCCATTGATACCTGGATTTTCCACTTAGCATAATGTTTCAAGGCTTATCTGCTTTGCAAAATGTATTTTAACTTTGATTTTTACAGGTAAATAATACCATGGTATCAGCATACCACATTATTCGTCATTTGATTAATTTTTATTTTCCATTTTGTGTCTGTTATGAATAATGCTACTATAAACATTTGTGTGGACATGTTTTCATTTCTTTATACTCAGTATAATAAGAGTGTTATTGCTGGTCATGTGATAGATTTTCTCTTATACTATGATTATACTCATTTAGTTGAGATCATGACTCTATATTTAGTATTTCAAGACAGTACCGAACTGTTTTCTCAAGTTGGGTGCACATTTTTTACATTTTTGTCAAAATGTATTAGGATTCAAATTAGTATAAATCCTCACCAATATTTGCTATTCTTTTTTTTTTTTATTAGACTTATCTCATTGGATGGAAGTGATGTCTCCTCCTGGTTTTCATTTTCTTTACTCTGAGGACTAATGACATTGAATGTTTATTAGCCATTTTCATATCTTCCTTGGAAAATTGTTCAAAACCTTTGCTAGTTTAAAATTATTAGATTGCCTTCTTATTGAGTTGTGAGAGTTCTTTATATATTCCAGATTTTAAAAATCCTTTCCCAGTTATATGGTTTTCTAATATTTTCTCCTTTTCTATTTTTCCTATCTTATTCTATTTGTCTTTTCACTCTCTTAGAGACATTTTAGTAACTCAAAAATTTGTAAGTTTTGATGATGATAATTTACCAATTTTTGGTTCCTTGTACATTATGACATCTTTGTTTAATCCACAGTCACAAAAATTTAACCTATATTTTCTTTAAATGTTTTAAAATTTCATCTATTACACAGACCCATGATCTACTTCATACTGATTTTATACATTGTGAGGCAGGAATCTGGCTGTATTTGTTTGAATCTGTGTGTCTAGTTGTTAAAGCACCATTTATTGAAAAGACTTTTTTTTTCATTGCTTCTGTTTTTTTCTGTTTGTTTATTTGTATCTTTGAGGTTTTTCCTTATTGGTACATTTTAGGTATACAATAGTTACATTCCTCTTTGAAATCTTGTACCTTTATATGATGTATCTTGGTTCTTATTTTTTCCCATTCCTCTGCCCGCCCTTCACCCTCTCCACACTTCCCTATTTACAAAGACTGAGTTGTCTTCATTCCCTTACCAAGATTAAATTAATGATAATTTAATGGCGTATTTTCAGAGTCTGAGTTCTATTCCACTAGTCTGTATTTGCATGCGTATGCCAATAGAATAGTGTTACTTGCTACAGTTTTGTAGTAAATTTTGAAATTGGGAAGTCCAGAGTTTAATTTCATTATTCTGTATTTTAAGAGTGTTTTGGCTATTCTACATCTCCTGTGTTTTCATATAAAGTTTTGGATCAACTTGTCAAAAATCTGAAAAAAATTTTTTGATAGGAATTGCATTTAAACTTTAGATCTATTTAGAAAGTAGCATTTCTTAAAATATGTTGTCTTTCACTCCATAAGCATGGTGTATCTTTTCATTTATTTAAGTTGTCTTTATTATTTGTGATTTTTATAGCTTTTAGTGTATAACATTTGTTGACTTTTTTAATTTATTCATAAGTATGCTTTTATTTTTTGATTCTCTTGTAAATGAAATTGTCTTAAATTTATTTTGAATTATTTTTGAAGCTCTGCCTATTATTGAACTTCATATAAATGGAATAATTTTGAGTAAGTTCTTTTGAGTGTCAATTCTTTTGCTCAGTATTATGTGAAGTATACTCGTATTATATAGCAATATGTCTTCATTCTCATTGCTCTGTAGTTTTCCAGTGTATGAATATATTATAATTTATATATTCCATTGTAATTTATAACTGTCCATTTTCCAGTTTGGGGCTATTTTGAATTGTGTTAGTATTAACGTTTATGTATATAACTTTTGGTGATCATATTATATATTTATTTTGTGTGTTCCTAGGTGTTGGACTGTTAGGTCATAAAATGTATCTGAATGTTCAATTATTAATTTTACTATCAAAAAGTATTTTAAAATAGTTATGATAATTTAACTCTCTACCAGCAGTATTTCATTTCTGTACGAAAACAATTATAGCAACATTGTGTGATCTTACATTATCTTAAGATATTGTAAAATCTGTAATGGAATATTATTGTGCCTTAGATTTGCATTTTACTACTGATTAATGATGAAAAGTATCTTTTAAACGTTCATTATTTGGATATTTTCTTTTCTGGGGGGGAGAAGCACCAGGGATTGAACTCGGGACTTTGTGCTTATGAGGTAGGCAGCAGAACTACTGAGCCAAATCCCTGGACCTGGATATTTTTAAAAAATAATGTTTGTATAAGTTGTTTACCCATATATTCATTGTTATATAATTACTATATTAATTATATAATTACAATTGATAATTGTATTGATGATACAATTAAGTTTTATAATTATTAGCAGGATAAATTTATTATGAATATCAGCAATTAAAATATCATGATCTGGAACATGTATGGAAAATGGACCATTTGAACAGAATAGACTTCATAAATAAACTACACATACATTGCAATTTAATGTTTGGAAAATTATAACTCTAAATTTTACAGGAACTTTCCAATAAAGATAATTGATTTGACTGAATATTTATTTCATGTGATTTTTTTTTCTTACCCATATGTAAATGTTATCTCAAGTAAATTGTTCATCTAAGTGTGAAGTGTAAAACAATAAAATTCCTAGAAAATACAGAGAAATGTATTCATGACTGAAATTTTTCTGAAAGAATTTTAATAGAACATTGAAATACTAATCTTAAATTAGAAAAATATAAATTGAGCCTCACTAAATATAAGAAATTATGAAAATATACATAATAAAAAAATGAAAAGACAAGACAGAGAAATAGTATATTTTTAATGTATATATCCAACAAAGGACTTTTAATCCAGAATTCAAATTATTTTAGATCAATTTGTTAATTTTCAAAATAAAAGCGCAAGACTATGTGTTTTAAAAAAGTCTTTTCTCTGATCTAAGTCACAAAAAGGTCAAGATTAATTCTTGCACATTGAAAGTCTTTAACCTAAATTATGTAATTTTCTAAAATCCTGCATACTTATTTATAATTTAAGAATATAAATAAAACATTGACATTTAAATTTTATTATTTAGTTTTCTGTCTAGTGAGTTAACTAAGACACTAATGTTACTTCATTGCCTAAAAATATTGAGTTCCACATGAAGTCTTATGAGCCAAATGGTTCAACTAGTTACAATTTTGGTGTAAAAATACAATAATTTATGTTTTCAATGTAAGATTAAATCAGATTTAATTATATAACTATATAGAATTGTAGTAAAGTTTTAAGACAATTTCTATTCTTAGAAAACATTTAATAGAAAATAAAAATATTCATGAAGTTTTTATTTAGGGCATATTCAATTAATTTTAGTATTCTTGTAAGAACTTGAATTACTGTTGCTTGATTTCATGAATTGGTTGTATTCATATACATATGAAAGAATTGGTCATATGTATATATTTTCACAATTGTAACCAACATACATACTGAAGTTGTTTTATAAAAATGTAATTATAAAATTTGAAAGTTTTATCATATATTATACCTGGACTCTGTCTTTTCATCTTGGTCAATACTAACCAATTTAGAACAAGATAATCATATATAATTCATTATCACTTAAAATTTACTTTATTGATTTTTCTCTTTTGAATTTAAATTACCCTTGATGTATTTAAGGTTTTGTAAAACTATTTTTATTCTGCAAAACTATAAGTTTTCCTACTTTTATGTAGCACTTATACTTTATATCTATTTAGAAAGACTGGTTAAAAGAGACTTCTCTAAAGACTATCGTAAGACGTTTTTATTTTGTTGCTTTTTAGTTCAACTGTCTATTTAAATGAATCCTATCCAATTAAAGTAGTGTACATATTTTTCACAAACCCATGATCAATATAATCAATTATATTTTAAAATAATTGCATAAAGCTAATTTTCTTAGGATTTTGGAGAATGAGTGTGATTTTTTAATGTGTTGCAGAATTGTGAGAAGCTAGAAAATAATTTTGATGACATCAAGCACACGACTCTTGGTGAGCGAGGAGCTCTCAGAGAAGCAATGAGGTAAGTCTGGGTCACCATAGCAACAGTCACAGATGTGGTAAAGAAAAAGTCATTCTTCATTATTGGGGGAACAAATGAGTTCATTGCCACCATTCAGCTCTGTTCTCTAAGGTATTAATTTGTCAGTGGAGAGACTTCCCTTGAGGCTGTACTTTGGTTTTGAAGCTGCATAAATGTTAAGCCTCAGTGCACAGTAAAAAATGTAAATGTTTAATTTGTTACTTAAAATGCTTGAGGGGTGTCTTGTTTTATATTTATACTAAACTGTTTGATTGAATGAAAGTATTGTTCATCTAACTTCTGCTGGTATGTAAAAAAATAAACATTGTACAGTGGTGGCTTAACTGAACAGTATCTTCTCTTAGTATTGAATTTAAAAAGAGGTACTTAAAATTTCATCTATTATATTTTATAGGATTATAGTATAAGATTTTAAGTGAATTAGATTTTCACATTAATACAAAGCGTATAATTAACTTATTTTCAAATGCAGTGTTTATAAGTGAGCCTGATTTTTTTAAAACTTCACATTACTGTTTTTGAGTATTTCTCTCAAATCTCCCCAGACTTGATGGCTTTTAAAATAAATTTCAGTGAAAGACTTTAAATACATTTGATCAGAATCAAGAAAGATTTTTACTAGATATTAAAAATATGTAATAAAAGTCATCATCCTTAGTACAAGAAAAAAATACTAGTTTCATAAGTTGTGAACTTAAATCTTTGAGTTCAGTTAATATTTTCAAATAGTGTCTACCTTTATTTTATTTACAAAACTAAAATTTATTTTAGTTTTAGTATTCCGTTATATCTTAATGATATTTTGTGTGATTTTAAGGCTAAGAAAAGTTAAAATAAGAGAAAGATAACCTTGAGAGACTTCCTAGTGGTTTATATAAAATTTCCTTACTGCTCCTCTACAGTTACCATATACTCTAGTTTAGAAGCTGCTCTCATTTAGTAACCTCCCTTTTACCATGCAAGCAGCAGGAGAAAGTAATTAAATTTAATAGAAGCTGCCCTCATTTTGAAGCCACTTCTATTTAAAACCACAGGGGGAGGTAATTAAATTTAATGGAAACAGTAGCTTCTACACAAAGATACATGGTACTTCTGTATAGATGATTATGATGTCACAAAAAGAGGAATAATATATTACTAGTACTGAGAAATTACCAGCTGGAGCAAGGAAGCCTATTTTATTGGTAATGTCTTTACTAATAAAAAAGGGGGAAAATAAAACAGTGCACAATAGAGAATTTGTATCTGTATAAAATGCATACAGACATTCTCAGAA
Source organism: Fukomys damarensis (assembly GCF_012274545.1). Classification (NCBI taxonomy): domain Eukaryota; kingdom Metazoa; phylum Chordata; class Mammalia; order Rodentia; family Bathyergidae; genus Fukomys; species Fukomys damarensis. The sequence goes on along the minus strand of NW_022900945.1, from coordinate 30,847,875 downwards.
AGTTTGTTATCAGGAATAATTGTAAATTTAAAATAAGGTATAAAATATATTATGAAAAAGGCTAATGCAGAAATTACAAATGAACTCATTTTTCAGTATAGTCTTTATTCTTTAAAACTACCACACTGTTATGAAGTGAACATTATTTTTGTAATGCTTATAATAATTTTGAATACATTAAGTATGCATGTCAATATTTATTTAGAAAACTGCAATTAAATCTGTATTTTTATATCTATTCATTTTGAAATATATGCATAGACACACAAGAAGACAAAGGGAATGCCAGCTCTCCTGCTTTGAATAAAAGAACTGAAAGCAAAACCATAGAAAGAATTGAAAAGAGGTGATGTGAATGAAAGTGGATGTGAGGAAAGCACAATAAGTGAGGAAAGGACATATAGTCAGTATAAGAAATTTGTCACCATGAAGAAACAAATTGAATTATTGCAGAAGTGTGCATGGAGATACTATGAAATTTTCCAATTCTGTACCATTTAAAAGTATACCAGGATATCATGCTTTAAAAAATAAAAGGGGATGAACTGATAAGAAAAAGAAGTATTAATTACTGGTTGGAGTAATTCCCAACCATTCATGATATGAAATTAAACTGTAGTCCAGATAATTTAAATCACAATTTAATTACATATCCGTGAAATACGCTCATTTACATAGGTGGCATATTTTATACACTCAGACACATATATATGCACATATTGGTAATATCTGGTTTCACAAAACACAATGATTCAGTAACCAATAACATTCGATAATTTAGCGTCCAGTGGACAAACCATCTCTTTTTGTTTTTGCTTTTGAAAGTACAGCAAGAGCTCATTTAGTTTTACATGTGATAATCTGGGAAAAAAAAAAAAACCAAAACAGAGTAAGGTATATGATTGGAGAAAAATGCAGGAAACAACAAACATTCTTTTGACCATGATAATTTGTTCTTTTGTGAAATAAATTTAGACTAATTTTAATGATGGAGATGATAAAACATTTGATCTATATTCCAAAAGATAGACAGTTCTTGTGGTAGCGGGATGAGTACAGAGCAAAGGTAAGGAAGCCTGCCAGGAGCAGGATGTATCGCAGAAATAATAATGGTCTGATATCACGGAAAGCAGTTTTTTCAAGCTTTCTTTGAATGTAAACTCACATAGGCAGATTTTTATCACTAATATATGACATGAATTCTTGAGTGTTAGTGGGGTAGTATCATGTATAGGGATGATGAGATAATTTAGACTCTCAGAATAAGATTAGGGACAGCAGGAGACAAATATAAGAAATTTGCTAAAGGCCTCAGCACAGGGACCCAATAGGCTACCTCAAAATGTGTTGTTTTATATTTTTAGGCTAGTTACATGCACTCTAGTTTGCCTTGATAAACAATTTAAATAATCTCATAGAGTCATTTTGGATTTAAGGATGGAAGGGACAATATTGATTATGAAACTATGAAGGTAATTTTATAGGGATAGTGACAGGAGGTGATAGATTCCTTTATGTATGTTTTTGTAACATGTCAGGCAATGAGACTATAGAAACAAATGATACAATAACATGGACCTCAATAAATTATTAGTATAGAGAGGAAACAAGAAGATCAGCTACTCAATATAAAAATCCAGAAGCTGAGTAGTTGTGTCTTTTTCCAAGATCCCAGACACTTACATAACTTGTCTCTTAGTCCTTTGCTCGGTAAGTGTCTTAGTTACTTGCTGCTTATTACTTGTGACCCATCTCTTTACATCAGGCTTAATCTGTCAACATCTCACTCAGCTATAACTCATCTGTGGACTAATCCAATATCACACATCCATGATCCAGCATTACACACTCATGATCCAGTCACCCCCCGCAACAGCCCCTTTTATGAGCGCATTAGGCTTTTGGAGGGCATCTGAATATAAACTGTAAGAGTATGAGAGTATCCCCTTCTCTTATTAGGATGATCTCTTGATCAGCCCAAGTATGGCTGAAGGTATCCTCAATGATGCTCTTGACTTGAGAATGTCTAGCCAGGAAATCTCGGAGAACTGAACTGATTCTGAAAACTAACAGATGGTGGTAGATGGGTTGGGAATTTTCACCAAGTTAAGTACTTTGTTTAGTAAGGGTCAGCTATTTCTATGAGCTTTGAACAGAAAAGAGAGGATTTTGCCCTTAATGTGCTATTTTGTCTAGTTCCTCATCCTGGTCAATCTTTACCTTTCAACCTGGAAGCCATTCCTCGTTCTAGTTCTAGTGTTCTAGTTCATGAGCCCTGTAGACCCCCTTTGTGTTTACTCCAATCCCAGATGTGAGGATTCCCTGAGCTATATGAAAAGCACAAGTGGTTTCATCATTCTTTGGAATGTAATGACTAAATAAAGCATTAAATACATTAATTGGGATAGGGAGAAAGAAAAAGTTAGTGAAGAACACTTGATTTTTCAGTAAGTTTGAGATCGTGAAAGTAAACTCATATATAAATGTTCATTTGGTGGAGACAAAATATAATTCTGCATGAAATCTCTCAGGAAAAAGATGACAGTTGATATACACAATGGGACAAGTAGCATTTCGATACATGTAGCCAAGGGAAGGTATGTGATTTCCAAAAATAGTGTATCAGGACAGAAAGAAGGTGAGTCAAGTCAAATGCAGAAGACAACATTGAGCTTAGGAAAGCGTGTCAGAAAAAAATAGTTTGGAATTTAGCATTTTAAATAATGCTCCCAATAGTAAAGCTGGATTGTAGAATGATGTGAGATGAAAGGATGGAATGGGGAGGGGATTGCTGCCCACTGCTCTGTGGTTGGTGGAGACTGCTTCGGAAGAGTAGCCCACAACTGTCTGATGATAGAAATGTTCTTCGTGTATCTTTCAGTATGAGAGCCACTAGTGGCAGTGACTGGCTGGTGAGCCCTGGAAATGTATCTAGTTTAACAAAAAACTGGCTTTCTGAATTTATAGTTAGTATTTGTCTATGGTGATGTCTGCATGATGTTGCCTAGGGATGGTTTGTGTTGCTAGGGTGATACCTGACCTCTCCTCTCACTGATGGAATTCTTATCAATGAAGAGGCCAGGTTGAGGCTATACCACTTTCATGCATGTCACACATCTGCACTCTTTCTTCTGTAAAAATTAAGAAGAAAAGATCTATAAATAGATCCATAATATATCTATAAATAGATCTAAGAAGAAAAGATCTATAAATAGATCTATAAAATGACAATGGATGTAAAACCCAAAATAACAAGTGTGATTTGATATGGAAGAGAAGTGACTATTATTTTCTAAAGGTATGATTTATATCAAGAAGTTGAAAGACACCCTATTAAGTAACAAGTGGCTAAAAATGGAACTTAGTGGTAACACACTTGCTGAATGTGCACGAGACTCTTGATTTCCTACTCAGCACAAAACAAACAAACATATAAATAAAAATGAAACAAAAGTAATGAATGGCTATAATTGATAATAGAACTTACAAAAATCCAGTGAAGTTAATTATATGATAAGTACACAATTCACTGGGAACATGTGAAATTATTCAATAAATGATATGAGGAAGTTATTTTACTCTGTGGAAAAAAGTCACTTTTTATCTTCACCTTATATAGGTAAAAGAAAACCATGCATATTATAAAGCTAAATGAAATAAATAGAAAGGCTGGTATCCAGTGGATCACAGATTTTTTTCTTTGAGATTCAATAGGGAAAGAAATAAAATGAAAAGTGCTTGAAGAAATCACTGAGCTTTTATTATATTAAAAAGCTTCCTTAGCTGGGAAACTGGCCAAATTAAAAGACATCAGATTAATGTACTTCCATGTGTATGACAGATTTAAAAGAATTAGAAGCCCATGGATTATTAGCAAAGTATGTCTAAGAAACTTGAAAATATTCAAGTCTATTTGTAGACAAAAAAGTTTGAATTTTGTGAAAATCTTATAAAATTTCAGCAATTTAATGGTAAGGAGGTTTGTGATTGCTAGAGGTAGCTCAGGGGAATTGGAAATTACCTTTTCATTTAAGAAAAAGAATATAGCCAGTAAGTACTCAGAAATTTAAAAAAAAAAGTGTGCTTTTAAATAATACTTTGTTCTAGAAATATATTATCAAAAAATCATAGAAATTATGAACAGCCTGGGTCCCATTCTTAAATTATGAACTCTCACCTTGTTCAAATTGTATCGAATCTAATAGTCTCAGATTAAGGGAATAAAGAAATGAAGATTATACATAAAGACATACATATATGGCAAATTTTGACATATTTGGTTCTATATGGAACTTCAAATATCTTTAGCAGTGTGTTTTTAGTGAAAAAAAATCCTTGTATTATAAAACTCAGTGAAAATACCAAGAAACACAGTAACATGATCTTCCCTGAAAATATACAATGCAAGGGAAAGAATGTTAGGAATAAAATGAATTATAGATGGAGTGATGGGTTTACAAATACTATCCCTAGGCATATATTTTTTCTATTTTTCTAAATATTTTATGATAGGAATATATTATGAATAATCAGAAAAATAATGAAGTAAGAGCTGAAACAATTAAAACAAAAATACACAATAATTACTAGGATTTGCAGTGAGAAATTTAAGTTTCAAATGTAAGAATCAAATGTAAGATTATGTAAATTATTTTTTAAAGTATTTTACTTTAAAAAGAATTTTTTTTGAGACAGGGCTTCGCTATGTAGTTGAGACTGACCTGGAACTCACTATGTAGCCCAGGCTGGTCTCAAACTCACAGCGATCCTCCTGCTTCAGCCTCCCGAGTGTTGGGATTACACGAGTGCACCACCACACCCGGCTTAGTATTTTACTTTTTTGTACAATAGAATTTGAGGCAGGTGGCAGAACCACTGAGCCAAATCCCCAGCCCTACAATAGAATTAAAAAGCCATAGAACTGATCCAAGCAATGAGGACAATTTAAGAGAGAATGATTTGTAATGTATGAAATTTAGTAAAAATTAGACAAAAAATTAGTGTTCATATATTATTTTCTTTTAATGATGTTTAGTACTTAGTTGAGAGAATTTACATATGTTTCACATAATTGAATTGACTGTAAAATTTCTTTCTAGTTTTAGCATATAGAATGTAAAGGGAGTATTTCTTTTTTGACTTATATAAAATACATTGCAAAGTTCTGACTGTGGAAATCAACAGGATTCCTAAAAATGAAAACATTAAAAGGAAACATAATACATCATGTCTAGATCACAACTTGGGTCTATTGTATAGAGAATCTAAGAGGTAAAATTCTTAAATTTATGCTTTCTTCTTATCTTGGCCAATTCAACCTTCTTATCCTGCCAAGGTGATTTAATTTCTTTGCTATAGAATTTGTACCTGTTTTAGTCCCTGTATGAAATTCTAAATATCAAGAGAAAAGTTGGAGTCATTTTTAACATTGTGTCTCTCTGTCCCTTTTCAGTCCCAGAGGCAGTAGTGGGCCATGGGTAGTAGGTATTTTGTGGAATTGTAATAGGTACTTGAATCAAATAATTTGAAAAAGTAGCTGTTTAATACCAATAGAGAAGATGGACATACCAAATATAGTCTAGTTCATTGAGAGAAAAAATTCTATGTGGAGCTTTTTGACAGTAATTTAATTATATATTGAAATGTTGATTGGCTAGAGTTATGAATATATTTTTGTCTATAGAAAAACACTAATTTCATTTATAGTGCCAATATTGTCATTTAGAAGTTACTATTTTAGTTACAATACCAGGTCTGTTTAGTGGGAGATACTATGTTTATAGTTATTATTATAGAGCTGCACCACTAAAACATGATTATTGAAATCTAGTTTTCCTTTTTGCTTGCCTTCATCACGTGTTAAGAGTTTTGTCACTAGATGGTGTTGTTGAGTTACTCAGTTTATGCTTGCTGACTTTTTTTCTGGTGTGTCTATTAGGATTTATAGGCACCTCATCAACTCAGCCATGTGAACAAAGTTAAATATTAAAATATAACCATATCAACTTGAAAAATGTTTTTAAGAGATATAATAATTATAACTATTTTTTTTGCATCAGAAGTTTAAAAATGCTGTAATATGTTCTTTACTTTTCTTTCAGAGACTTGTAGGTTTAGAAGAAATATAAACAATAGTCTAAACTTATAAAGTGATTGACATCCTAGGAGTGATTCCTAGACACAAGTATTTTTCAGTTTTCAGATATATTTGTAGTGATATATTGTTTTAGTTATATCAGTCTTTCATTCCTTACTAAGCATAATGGTTAAACTACTGGCATTAAAAAAAACCCTGATATATCTACATAAGCAATAAAGGAATGTCCCTATGACATAATTTTGTTCGGGTGAATAAGATTTAAAGACAAGAATATTATTGTCCTGCTTAATCTTATTCTTCAGGTAATTTTGTGTGTATGTGTATTTGTTACTGTGTATATATCTATATCTATATCTATATAGATATAGATATAGATATAGATATATTCTCTACACGTGTATTGTCTTCGTCAAGAAAAACTTGCATTGTTGACAGTATTTGGAGTTTAGAGCTCCTTTAGCAATTAAGTTATGTCCGTTAGGATTACAAAGGAACAAGGAGGTTCCATTAAATTATTATTAAAAAGATGGTAAGGTAAGAAAGGAGAAGGTTAAAGCAGTTTAGAAAATACATATAAAACTATGAGGAAAATTAAAGTAGGATTGAAAAGGAATATAACAATGAGTAAAGAGTAGTGAAATATTTCTATAAATGTCAGTGATTATAGATTAAACATTTATGACATTTTTATTGTCAAATTTTTCAAAATAAATGCTCTAAGTAGATGTGTGATTTTCTGTATGTGAGAAATTTGACCAATGAAATTTGATTCAGAAGCAATGTGTTAGCACCGTGCCCTAAGGTTTTTCTCTCTCTCTTTTTTTTATCTTATTGAGTTTATTGGTACATTTTAAGTATACAGTATGGTTACATTCATCATTGGGATCTTGTACTTTTACTTGACAGGTCTTGGTTCTCATTTGTTTCTCCATAGTCCTACCCTCTCTTCACCCCCTCCACTCCCCTATTTATGAAGGCATTTTTTTGATTTGTTATGTGCCACCCAATACATGAAGAGGGTAATCAGGCTGAATTCCTTTAGATATTTTGAGATCAAGACATACTGCTAATTTTTTATATAATGATGATGCGTTTGCTATAATAAACATAATTGAAATGTAGTTCAGCAAATATGTAATTGTGTGTACTTATGTGATCTTTGAAATTGATTTTATGTGAACTTTTCAGTATGAAGAGTACACACACATATGTATATATATTTTTGCTATCATCTACAGTATTAAGAATGTTCCTTTCATTCACTCCAATGGCAACTTAAAGCAGGATTTCATACTGAGGTTCATATGGTCCCTTTAATTTTTTCCAGTATTCACGGAAAAGACCAGAAAGTACTACATTAATTGTTACTAATATTTATTAAAACAAAAACATATGCTGAGCAATGATATTTCTGGATTACTTATCTATTTGGTAGAAAGAGACATATATGTATAATACATTTTATATACATGTTATTTAGATGTGTTTATTTAGGTTCCTTTTCACTAGTTTAAACTTTGGTTACAATATAGATGTGAAAAATATTCATTAAATCATGATTTTCTTTTTTTAAAACATTGGGATTTTTCAATTAGAAATTTTGTGAAAGAGTAGCTCAAATGAAACGAGGAATAGATTAACCCAATTATTTAATTATTAAGTGCATCATCATATTTATTAATCTAAGAATTGGCATATCTAACCTGCTGGATGCTATGTACAACCTACTGTTAAGAGCAGTACTTTTAGAAAAAATCAAATCAATATTGAAAATGTCAATTTATGTGACAGACTTGGAATGATAAAACCAAAAAAGTGTATAGGTACTCAGCATCAGAGGTCAGAAAAAAATGTTTTTTTTCCCTTATTGCCAAAGGATTACATATTAGCGAGTAAAGAATAAGGCACACAGCTTTTGTTTTGTTACCAAAGAAAAGTGCAGACCTAAGTTCTTACTCTAGAATGCTTTTCATTTCAGATACAGACTTTGAATGAGCATCTAATAGCTAAAATTATTTAGGAGACAAAATTAGCACTGTGAGGATTAGCTTTAATTTTAAGTATCCATAATCGAAGTGCCACATTATGATTTTAATGTTATGATAATCTTGTTAACAAGCTGTTGTGTATATACTATCATATTTTAATGTAGTTGCAAAGCTTAAGTAAACCGTAAAGTAAATTGCTTTTTGAATCAGGCTTTTACAAGTGGAAAATTAGTGGTTTACATGTTTTGAATATGTATTTTGTAATTATATTTGGCATTTTCTTCAACTTAAGAAGAACAATAGAATGGATTTATAGATAATAGACTATTATTTATATGTGCATTGTCATTTTTTGTAATTGCTTATTATAATTAATTTGGAGACATTTTACAGTGTACTAAAATATAATAGTGTATAAAATGTAATAGTTCTACTTGTTTCTCTATCATCTCTTGTGGATATGTATTGATATCTACCTATAATATTTTTTATTCCTTATATATCAACATGTTATGTGTAACAGAAAATTAATGGCTTTTCTTATACAATATATCTAAAAGTTATAATGATACACACTAAATTCTATCCACTGGAGGTATTTTTGTTTTGGGGTAAAAAGTGTACCAATCTTACAAGTAGTGGGGATATCCAGTAGATTACTTTTAAAAACATGTATTGCTTCAATTGACAGTCATAACAATTTGGTAGTATAAAGCAAAGGTAAGCAAACTTTTTCATATAAAAAATCCACAGAGCATGTATTTTCAATGTTCAGTCATATGATTCCATAACCTAAACAGCATATAAATGGATGAGAGTGGCTGTGTTCCAGAAAAATTTTATTTACAAACACAGAGGGCCAGCTGTATTTGACATCTCACAGTTTGCTTTCTGCAGGTTGGGAACAAACTTTACTACATTTCAAATAATTTGAGCAGCATATTAATAATTTATGATTGACTTGATAGAGTAATACGAAAATACTATGACACTTCTAATTGTATTTATAAACATGATTATAGAACATTGACTTATGTATCATATCTCCCAATTTCTAGGCTGTACCATGAAATCAAGAGATTATTCATCCACTTAAAAATTCGTGAATAAGAATTAAAGAGATCATCTAGCTTTCAAAATCAGCAGAATGCACCTGAGACAAAGGATTGGTATCAGAGTGTCTTAGTTACTTTTCTCTTGTTACTGAGACAAAATACCCGACACCCAAAGTTAAAGGGGAAAGGGGTTATTTAGCTCACAGTTTATAGAAGTTTCACTCCATAATCAGCTGGCTCCAAGGTACAGTGGCAGAGGCTCAACAAGAGGTCTTAAGTGTGTCTTTCTGCTCCTTTTATCTTATTCAGACTACAGGGATTCAGGCAGTACCAAACCTATTACTCTCATGTACTGGTTTATTAATCACATGCCCTTAATCCTAGTATCACGCATTCTAGACTCAGCCACCTATAACTGCATGAGGCTTTGGGGAACATCTAGACCCAAACCATAACACAGTGCCACTGAATTTATGATTATTAATGTCTGATATTTATGTTTCATATTTAAAATATGTAATTACCACAGAAAAACCATAGATATTATGAAGCAGTAAAGCATTGCTGTTTAGTCTACACTACTCTACCACAATGTGGTAATTATAAAAAAACAATATTGCTATATTTTAGTTGTCCATTATCAACACTAGATGAAAAATCATACTGTCAGCTGATGCCTTTGTGATATCTAGTATTGGTTGAAAAATGTTGATTGGAATGTATTCTGTGGTCCATTGTTTTACCTTCTGTATAAATTTTGTACCAAAAGCACTTTCTAAATTACTTCCATTCAAAAATGCAATCTATTAGTATTTTGTTTCAGAAACCTGAAAGTTATGAGCACCTTTTTATAGTCTATAAAATATATTTTGAGAAACACTTTTAGATTGAAATAAGAAGGCATATGAGATATTTTGATTTCCTTTTTAAAAAATTCTTTTATTATGGTTTTGATGTGCCAGGTGTTATTTGGTTACAGGTATTTTTAAAAAAAGAGACATTGAATGAAGTGGGAATATTTTAACCTAAGTTTCACTAACTCATTACCTGTCTTGTGTCCATTTAGCTTTTCCATACCTTGCTGCTTCTTGCCTGTCAGCTCTTCAGTGTCATCTTCTTAAATTGGAGCAGGGTGAAAAAAGATTGAATGAGAGAGGAAGTACCTTGTGCGAAATTAGAGGAGTTAGAATTTGAACTCAGATACATTTCTCTTGCAGAATTCATTGCTTCATACAAATTTTTAGATTTTTTTTCTATCAAGAACATAAGATAAAAATATAGTCACTATTCTCTACAAATATATTAGAGGACAGCTACATTAAAATAAAGGGAATATAATTGTGGATAGTATCTATCAATCCATCCACCTATTAGCTATATTGAAGGGAATAAAATTGTGATTCGTGTATACAATTTATATATATAATTTATATGTATACTATATGTGTGTGTGTGTGTGTTTCCTAATAGTTTCCCAAACAGAAATTTAGTTTAATTTACTATATTTCTAAACTTTAGCCTTATAACCTTCTCTCATGTTAAGGTCTGTGATTACTATGACTAGAGAACAGACCAAGTAATAGTATTAATTTATTTAGATATCTTCCAAAACAATAACTTTTAATGGAAAGAGGTGTTTATCATTGGACCACAGAAGTAATTTTTTTAGTTAGTATCTGCTAAGTAAGTATACAAACCACTTGTCTTGCCAGTATCTTCCTTTATCTTATAGGAAGAGATAAAAGTAATCCTTCTTTTCCTTTCTTTCTTATTCTTTAGTTTTAGATGGGGAAGAAAAATGATTTATAATAGGGTTAAATTACTTACTGGTATTATATTTGTCATTGTCATATTTTCTCTTCATATTTCATTTCTTCCTTCACCCCTCTTAGATACCGTTCATTTTGTATTCTGTGAGGGAATATTTCTTGAAACATTTCTCACCCAGAATTAAAAATCAGATTTAAATTTAAACATCTTGGAAGTAGAAGATGTTTTGGGAATCAGAACTGCAAATTTTTAATAGTGAAACAAAGATAAGAAAAAAATTTTTGTAGGAAGAAAAATATCACTAGTTTATTATATAAATAAAGATAAATGATTCCAAATAGATAAAATATATTAAATAAATTTAAAAATTGGCTAGCCTGTTTGAGCTATTTACTACAATTAACTGCAACTTGAGAAAACCCCTTGAGGTAGATCATCCCACTGAAAGGAAAATATATAGTTATTTCATATTAATACAAGATTTTTTCCTATAACTCAGATGTACTCAGCACTATATTCTGATTATGTGAAATTTTACAAGAATTGATTATTCTTTCAGTGGATACAATAAAACATCTGGGTTTTTTGTTGTTATTATTTGTCTGTGTGACTTTTGCAGTACTGGAGCTCAAAACTAGAGGTGCTCTCTGCTTCAGCCTCCTAAGTGTCTGGGAGTATAGGCATGGGCCACCATGCCCAGTGTAATGTCTGTCCTGTTTTTAAGAGGAATTGAACATGTATTTCTATTGTTGGTACAGGTGTTCCACAAAGGTATCTGGACTATCTCAATATTCACATATACTCTCTGAATAAATAAGAGAAACTAAGAGTTTCTAGGTATACTTATGCTAATGTGTGCATGTGACTATTTTTTATCTCCATATATATATATTTTTTTAAATATGATGCTATATAGAAATAATTTTTAAACGAATTGCCAAATACTTGTAGACCATGAATGAATCAATTGTATGAACAACGCAAAACTATGAAGATAATAAAAAGATTAGGTATCACCAGAGTTTTGGGAGGAAGATATGAATAGGCAGAGCACAGAGCATTTTATGGCAGTGGGGATACTTTGTGTGACAGTGTGTTGGTAGACACATGCTATATTATTACATTTCTAAAAACCATACAATGCATAACAGCAAGAGTGACTATGAATTTTGTATGATATTGATATGTCAGTGTTGGTTCATAATTCAACAAACATAGCACTCGTTTGTATTTTGATGGTGAAAGAATTAGGGTAGGTGACAGAAATTATGTGGGGAATCTTTGTTGAATTTTACTGCGAACCTTAAACTTATTTTAAAAATAAAATAATCAAAATATTTGAATAAAAGTTGTAAAAACTGTCACAAAAGGTGAGGTACACAATTTATATTCACACGAGAATGTGCTCACTATTGTTAGTCATTAAGAAGATTCAATAAAACCTCAAAACAATGTTCAGGTACTATTTTATAACCACTTGAATAAATGAATACTAAGCAGACAAAAAGCAAATTTTGGTGATTTGAACTGATTGTATCTCTCTAACATTGTTGATGGAGCTTAAGTGATTAATTGTGTTCCCTTGATCTTCAGTTGTTGAAATCACTAAGTAGGATATGAGATTTCCCAATTTTCTCCTTCCACATTCTGACAGCTTTTGCTTTATCCCCCTCTTTTCTCCACTTTTCTGTCTTACTAGTCACCTTTAGCCTTTTTCTTTAAGCCTCCTGCACAGCACTGGAATTCAGCACATCTCCCGTGAGAAATGGATGCAGTTGTTCTCTTAATTTTTCAATTATAGCCCCCCCATCCCACACCAGTGGTCACTAACAGTTTTGCCAGTTATCTCCTTATGCCATCATGAGAGAGTTATGCCTTCTTAAGAATTTTAGTTTTCGTAATTCTCTTGATTTCTCAGATCTTTTATGTCTTTAAAAATATGACATTTGCAGTTTAACTAGCTTTTCTAGTTTTTGGCAATAAGAACATTGGCCTCTTGTTACTTATACATTCTGTTTAAAAGTTGATGTTTTTATATGTGTGTATCTTTAAAGCATGTAGTTGAAGCAACTATATATAATAAATTTAAAGGAAAACAAAATGATATGTTTTAATAATTGGGCAGGCCACGGAACCACTGAGCTAAATCCCCGGCCCCTTTTTATTTATTTTCTATGAGTGCCGGTGTATAATACAGAATAGTGATTTTTTTTGGCAATTGGTCCAGGTATATAATACTTCTTGATCATTTTCAATCCCTTTACTCCCATGGTCCTTCTCTTCCCTTCTCTGGTATACTTCCCTATCTTGAAGAGTCAACTTTTTAGAATTTGAAGAAAAGATTTAATCCACTCCTTTTTGTTTACTTTTCTCAGTAAAATACGGACATTCCAGAAGTTTTATCGCGCCTTTGGTGAGCACATATATATTTTTTATTAGCATTTCTACTCATTTATTTATTTATTTTTCTTTTTATTGAGTTTATTGGTACAATCTAGGTATACAATACAGTTACATTAATTACTGGGATCCTGTACCTTCACATGACAAGTCTTGGTTCTCAATTTTTACCCTTATCCCTGGCCTCCCTTCATCCCCTCCTACTCTCCCCACTTACAAACGCTTTATTTCTACTTTTTCATTTTCTCATATTTTTTTCTTTTCCCTTATTCCCTTTCCCCTACCTTTCCCATTTTCCCTACACCACTAGCTCTTTTCTTCCTATTTCACACTATTAATTACCCATTAGGATCTTGTGTTCCATTATAGTTTTTCACACCAGAGAAACTATTCAGTATTTACACGTGTGTGACTTATTTCACTGAAGAGCATGTCCACAATATGTATCCATTATCCTATGAATGACTCTAATTTCTCATTCTTTATGGCTGAGTAGTATTCCATTTTACAGAAAAACCACATCTTCTTTATCCAGCTTCCAACAGATGGGCAGATGGGCTGTTTCCAAGTTTTAGCTATTACAAACTGTGCTGATATAAACATAGGTGTACATATATCACTGTGGTATGTTCTTTTAATACTTTTGGAAAGATACCCGGCAAAGGAATGGCTGGGTCAAACGGAACCTCTAGTCCCAGCTCTTTGAGGTATCTCCATATTGATTTCCATAGTGGTTGCACCAGTCTGCACTCCCACCAACAATGGAGAAGGGTTCCTTTCTCCCCACAACCCCGCCAACATTTGTTATTGTGTGATTTCTTCAAAGCAGCCATTGTTTGTGGGGTGAGATGGAATCTGTGTTTTCATCTGCATCTCTCTGGAATGATCAGTGATATGGAACATTTTCTCATATATTTACTTGCTGCTTTTACTTCTTTGTCTGAGAAATGTCTGTTTATTTCAGATGCCCATTTTTGAATTGGGTCTTTATATTTGGGGGGGCTGATTGTTTTGAGTTCTTTATATATTCTAGATAATAGTCCTTTGTCTGAGGAGCAGCTGGGAAAAATTTTTCCCACATTGCAGGTTGTCTCTTAGTTCTGTTGATTGTTTCTTTTGCAGTGCAGAAGCTTTTTAATGAGATCCCAGTTGTTGATTCTTTCTGCTACTTCCCTTGCTAGTGAGGATTTGTTCATAAAGTCTTTTCCTATGCCAATGTCTTCCAGAGTTCTGCCTAACTTATCTTCCATCAAGTTTAGTGTTTCTGTTTTAATATTTAGATCTCTCATCCACTTGGATTTTAATTTAGTGCATGGTGAGAGATAAGGGTCTAATTTTAATCTTTGGCAGGTTGAGATCCAGTTTTTCCAACACCAATTATTAAAGAGGCTATCTTTCCTCCAGTGGGGATGGTCAGCTCCTTTGTCAATAATGAGATGGCTGAGTACATCTGGAGTTGTTTTTGTGTCTTCCAGTCTGTTCCACTGATCCTCAGGTCTGTTTCTTTGCCAGAACCATGCTGTTTTTATCACAATGGCTTTGTAGTATAGTTTCGAATTGGAAATTGGTATACCCGCTGCCATGTGTCTGTTACCTAGTATGGCTTTTACTATTCTAGGTCTGTTATGGTGCCAAATGAATTTTTGGATTCTTCTTTATAATTCTGTGAAGTATAGTGTTGCAATTTAAATTGGCATTGCCTTGAATCTGTATAGCAGTTTTGGTACTATGGCCATTTTACTATGTCAATTCTTTCTATCCAGGAGCAGGAGATATCTTTCCATTTTCTTATATCCTCTTCGATCTCTTTTTCAGAGTGCTATAGTTTTCAGTGTAGAGGTCTTTTGCTTCTTTTGTTAGACTGATTCCCAGATACTTCCTTTTTGTGGTGCTATTTTTTGTTTGTTTGTTTGCTTTTTTGTTTTTTTTTTCTTTTCATCGAGTTTATTGGTACAATCTAGGTATACAATACAATTACATTCATCATTGGGATCCTGTACCTTTACATAATAGGTTTTGATTCTCATTTTTTTTCCCTGCCTTCCCTTCACCCCTCCTCCCCTCCCCATTTACAAACACTTTTTTGAAAGGAATTGTTTCCTGAATTTCTCACTCAGTGAGTCTGTTATTGTGTACAAGAAGGCTATTGATTTTTGGGTGTTGACCTTGTATCCTGCTACTCTGTTAAAAGTGTCAATTAAGTCAAGAAGTCTTTTGGTGGTGTTTTGGGGGTTTTCAATGTAGAGTATCATATCATCAGCAAATAATGGCAGTTTAACTTCTTCCTTTCCTATCTTTATTGCTTTAATTTCTTTCTCTTGTCTAATTGCTATGGCTAATGTTTTGAGAACTATACCGAAGAGGAGTGGTAATAGTGGGCCTCCTTTTCTTGTTCCTGATTTTAACTTGAAAGTTTTTAGTTTTTGGCCATTTAATAGGATGTTGGCTATTGGTTTTTCATAGATAGCCTTTATTAAGTTGAGATACAGAACATCTATTCCTTGTCCCTTTATCCATATTGTATGTATCATTGTCTTCTTTGTCTCGGTCATCTACCCTGATCACTGTCTTGAATCTAAGAAATAGTTCTAAATGATTAATGGGTTTTCTTGTGAATGTCCTTCAGGAATGTCAAACTCACACCTTAAAGTCTAATTTATTTGACTTTATGTTTTAGTTGGCTTACTTTTGACTCTGTCCCTGGAACCAACAGTAATTTTTAGTAAGGCTCTTAACCTCTGTCAATCTTATTTTTCAAGTTATATTTTGTGTAAAGAATCAAAATATAACTAAATCTTCTCTCGTTTTAACAAAATATTTTATCAAATGCCAGATTAATATTTTGTTTATTTTCAAAACCTGCCTAGTATATCTTCAAGTTACCTCACATAAATGAGAAACTCACTATGTTGTTTAGAAGTAGTTATTAATTTGTTCAGTAAATAAGGGACAATTAAGGTAACTTGGTCCTGTCAACTCAGTTCAGTGCTCAAAAGTGTAGGTAAACAAATCCTCAAAGTTAAATTAGTTTTAATAGAGCTTTTTATATGATCACTTAAGCACTCACCTTTTCTAAAGTGTCTGTTTTTACCTGTTATCTTCTAATTTCTTTAATTCCCTCTTCTCTGGAGAGAGTTCTGTATCATTGACTATGCTACACCTGAGTGAGTAGAGTCAAATGACTTTGACCTTAGTGTAGGAAGATAAATATCAGTTTGGTTCTGTAGGGATAGTTAAAGTCAAAGATACATTGTAGGATGTGCCCAATTAAAGTTTTATGAGACAAATACATTCATTTATGTTTCTTAATGTATTCATATAACATCTTAATACCTTAAGACCTCAGAAATAGTTTTTAGACTTTAAGATGTAATCTGCACTGTTATACTTAGTTACTTTCAACTTTTAAAACCTGTATTCACAATTGTGTCTGTGTTTGAAGAAATTCTATATTCATTTCATGTGAAACAGTGTCTTTTTGTGTCCTTATAGTCTGATCTTCATAGATGCTGACAGTACATGAGGAACAGGCTCTCCCAACACAAAGCTCCAAATTGTGGGTTATATCACATTACATATGCTCTTTTAATCCCTCAAAGGTACTTACTTCAAATGAGAGTTAAGCTTAAGAGAAACAACCCTTCATATAAAAATATTTTGGGTTTTTTCCTAAATAAACTATGATAGGATTTTTCATTAATCACCAGAAATGAAATTATTTGCTATACAGTACAATTGTTCAAAAAGATCCAATTTAAAACTAATTTATATGAATAATATTACTTCACAGACTAAATAATTCTATCGAAATTTTTTCCATTTTTAAAAAGACCCTTAAATATTTGAGTATAAAAGTACTTTAACTTAATTTAAACTTTATGCAAGGTATACATGTATTGAACATACATGGTATTCGATTAAAATCTATAATTTTTATGTTCATATGTAAATTTACAATTTTTAAAGAGCTCTTAATATGCTAAATCCAGGTAATAATGAAGTGAAATTTTCCAAGTATTTTCTAAAAATCATTTTTAATTGATTTACAATATTAAGACTTTTATAAAATTTACTTATTTTCACAAAATTAGCTATGGAACAGATAGAAACATATAAACATCTTGTATGTAACCCTGCATCACAGTTTTCAGAAATGAATTTCAAGACAATTATGTATTCAAGGAGACTTTGATATTTTAGTCATATTTCCTTTAATAATCAAGAGGGGAAGGAAACTAACTTTGCAGTCTTTGAATAATAACATATATGCTGTTAATCTTTTTAATTGGAAATGACATTTTTCAAAATTCTCATTTTTATAGTTCCATTTCATATATATTTTGATAGAAGTATATGTGCCCATTTCCCCACTATCAAATAATTTGATCATGTTATACGGGTTATTTTAAGTGGTTCTAAAAAACCTTTCTAAATAGTGTTTTAAAAATCCTTTTCGTGGCATTTTACTTTTATGCTCAACATAAAGTAATAGCTCTGAACCCCTTGTGTTACATATAATGGAAAAGCAAAAAAATAAGATTACTATAGTAACTTAGTGATATATTACAACAGAGAGTATTCCTGTAGGGTAGTCCAATTACAAAATAGTAAAACAGGACCAAAACACAATAAAGTGTTTTTTCTATTTGTTTCAGTAAGTTTAGCACAGCAGGAATTGTGGTGTTACTCCTGGTTTGTGCGTCAAATCTGCAGTTTGAAATGTAACTGCAAATGGGAATTATCTTAAAAACATCATATATAAGCTAATAACCCTAGCCATATAAATGAGATAATTACACGGCATTTAATATATTTAATTTTCTTTTATTGTAATAATTTCATACCTTGAGTTTGAGAAAATAATTCATTTGAAAAGATTAATAAACTTGCATCTTCAAGGCATATAAAAACTAAACTTTGAATCATTTATTTTTATTAGTATATATTTATAATACCTAAAAATATGTTCATTATGGGGAACTGATACATATACATATTACATTTTGATTCTTTTTACTTCCCCTTTACCTCCTCTCCCTCTGCTCTCCAGTCAACCCCAAACACCTTCCCATCCCCATGCCATTAAAATGTTGCATTTGCCTGTTCCAAGTTTTTGTGTATCTTTTTAATTGTTTTTGCTTTGATAAGCCAGTTCAGTTTAATTTAATGAAAAGGTGTATAGATGAATTAAAACCATAGACAGAACAAAAACTTGACATAGGATTCTCTAAATAAAAGTTTTGAAAAATAATTGAAATCCCTTCAGGGCCACATTTTGAACTATATACCATAGGGGGGGGAAATGTCATTATATATGGATTGATGCAAATTTAGTATCTTTTTAGTTTTTCTTAATGTCAAGAGGTCTAGGATTGAGAAAGGTCAGCCAAGACAAGAAGGGTACATAAGGGAGATGGAAAATGTACCCGAAAAAGTATAAGACCCCCCTAATCAGGTGGTTCTGACACTGAGTCTACAGTGGGGCATCGGTAACAAATATCTGAGGGATTAGATCTGAGACAAAAGCAGGACACTGGCACTTGGAGTGCCTACTTTTGACTACGTGGCTACTTATAATTTTGTTTACAAGTTCATAATTCTTCCTAGAGAAAAAAATAACAAATCTGAACCTTGTGAGAAATACACTTAGTGATTTCTGGTGCTAAAGAAGAGTATGTGTGGTTTCAGTTGTCGAGGCTATACAATGATTCAGACAGAAACTTTGTCTTGCCCCTGACATCTTGGCACTTCTTATTCAGGCAAAGAAAGATGTGTCTTAATTAAGACTTATGTTCATAATTAAAGAGTTTTAAAAACCTGAAATAATTCACTAGAGCCAACTGTCAAAATCGTTCTGTATCCAACTACAATGTTATCTGGAAGGCGTTTCACTGCAAAGCTCTTTGAATGTGATGTGTGAACAGCATGACTCCATGTCTTTACCTTCCAGTCATACCACAACCTGCTACACTCTGGCTCCTTTGCATTATAATTTTTTTTATATATTAGACAGAGTGCTCTTTACAAAGTGAAGAAGTTCAGTTGCCACATTTATGTATTTTTTCTTTATTTTGTTACTTTCCTTTATATCTTGCTTTCTTTTATTTATTTTTTTGTTAGCAACTACTTTGCCTTCACTCAGAAAAAGAGCATGCGATATCTTGATTTCTTAAAAAAATGTTTTGTGAGATCTGTTGAATTAAGTTTTCATGAAAATTAGTACTACTTGTATAATAAAGTGAATGCTATTTGTGACTTATTACCAACTAAATAAATAAGGAAAGTAGAAAAATTAAATAAAAATATGCTAAACAGTGAATAGTTATGTACATGCTTAAAACTCAGTAGAGGAAAGAGGAAAGTATAAAATAATTTCACTTAACACAAGAAAACAGAAAAATGAAGGAGGAAAAATAAATCTTCCCATTTCCTTTGCTTTTGTCTCCAGGCATCTGCATGTTTTATTCCTTTGTGCTTTTAGTTCTTTTCTCAAATTAATCTCATGCTCTCCTTGACTACAGCCATAGAAAGTTGTAACCCAACTTACACCATCAATATTTCTTGCTCATAATTCCTAATCTGTTTCTTTGACTCCTACCACTAAACTACTTATTTTTCTTTATCTTTAATTTTGTTCTCAATGAAATATAATATGTATGAAAGTAGGAAGTTTTGTGTGTTTGTTTACTGTGCATTCCTGACACATAAGATATTCCTGGACTTAGGAGAATAAACATTTCAAGGAGTTTAATAATTATATTTGATTCACAGGTCCCAAAATAGAAGAGTTCTGTACAGACATGAGAATACTTGACATATTTGGTAGTAGTTTAGGGATATAATGGAAGCCATCCTCATGTAGAGTGAGATAGAGAAAAGATCATATTAGAACTTTAAAGAATTTCATCAGAAAAATGATGGTAGAACAAAACAAACAATTAAGCAACAATAGACTAGGGAAAGGCTAAAATAATTGTGGGCAATTAGTGTTTGAAAATGAAAGAAGAGCGTGCTTTAACTGAAGACAATAGCAAACCTTATGAAATGTTAAAGAAAATTATATAAAAGGCGATCTGAAAAATATTTTCTGACCTGTGTGGCATGGACATAAAGTAATTAGTGACATGAACCATATCCATGCAGAAGAAGGAATAGAAGCTCCTAGATTGGTATATTAGTCACTGTGGCTTCTATAATTAAATTTTATAAACCATGTGATTTAAACAATAGGCATTGATTTCTCACAGTTTGGGGAATAAGTTCAATCAGAGTTTCAATAGAAGTTCCTGCTTTACAGAGAGCTTTTTGATATGTGCTTATATGGTAAAGAAAGAGCTAACTAGATCTTTGACTGCTTTTGATACTGCCCTAATCCCCTTTATGAGAGCTTCACTTCACTATATGACCTCAGTGTCTCCTGCAGGTCCCACCTCTGTGTACCACCACAGTGGGATTAGTGTTTTAATACAGGAATGTGTGGGTGGGAGCAAACACTCTGTTTATAACAAAAGGAATGGGCTACAGAATGAATTCACTAATGCATACAAAGAAAAGAAATAGATATGATTGTCAATATTGACAGCAAAATTTTTCTTATTTTTGGGCCATGCATAAGTGGAAAGAGATATAGAATTTAGGGAAATTTTTATTAGGTTTGAATGCTAACAAATAATTGAAAAGGTCAATTGGAATCTCAGTGTTGTGTTCATCTGCATCTCTCAAAAGACCAGTGATGTGGAACATTTTTTCATATATTTACTGCTGCTTTTATTTCTTTTTCTGAGAAGTGTCTATTAATTTCAGATGCCCATTTTTGAATTGGGTCTTTATATTTGGGGGGGCTGATTGTTTTGAGTTCTTTATATATTCTAGATAATAGTCCTTTGTCTGAGGAGCAGCTGGTATAAATTTTTTCCCACATTGTAGGTTGTCTCCAGTTCTGTTGATGGTTCCTTTTGCAGTGCAGAAGCTTTTTAATAAGATGAGATCCCGGTTGTTGATTCTTTCTGCTACTTCCCTTGCTAATGAGGATTTGTTCATAAAGTCTTTTCCTATGCCAATGTCTTCCAGAGTTCTGCCTAACTTATCTTCCATCAAGTTTAGTGTTTCTGTTTTAATATTTAGATCTTTCATCCACTTGGATTTTGATTTAGTGTATGATGAAAGATAAGGGTCCTATTTTAATTTTTGGCAGGTTGAGATCCAGTTTTTCCAACACCATTTATTGCAGAGGCTATCTTTCCTCTTCATCCCACAAAGAATGGCCGCTATCAAGAAATTGCACAATAACAAATGTTGGTGGGGTTGTGGGAGAAAGGAACCCTTCTCCATTGTTGGTGGGAGTGCAGACTGGTGCAACCACTATGGAAATCAATATGGAGATACCGCAAAGAACTGGAACTAGAGGTTCCATTTGACTCAGCCATCCCTCTGCTGGGTATCTTCCCAAAAGTACTAAAAGAAGCATATAACAGTGATGTATGCGCACCGTTGTTTATAGCAGCACAGTTTGTAATAGCTAAAACTTGGAAATATCCTATTTGCCTATCACTTGGAAACTGGAAAAAGAAGATGTAGTTTTTCTATAAAATGGAATATTACTCAGCCATAAAGAATGAGAAATTAGATTCATTCATAGGAAGATGGATACATATTGAGGATATACTCCTAAGTGAAATAAATAAGTCACACATGTGCAAATACCGAATAGTTTCTCTGGTGTGAATAAACTGAAATGATGCATAAGATCCTAATGAGATAAATGACATTGTGAAATGGTAACAAAAGGGCTAAAGTTGTAGGAAAGGTGGGATGGGTAGGGGAAAGGGAATAAGGGAAAAGAAAAAGTGTGAGAAAATGAAAAGATGGAAATAAAGTTGAGGGCAGGGACAAGGGGAAAAAATGAGAACCAAGACATGTCATGCAATGAATGTAACTGTACTGTATCCCTAAAATGTTCCAGTAGACTCAATTAAAGAGAAAGGGTCCGTTATGGTTGCATGTGACTGTGATCCTAGTTATGCAGTAGGCTGAGGCAGGCAGATCACAAATTTGGGACTGGCCTGGGCAATTTAGTGAGATCCTGTCTCAAAATTTTAAAAAAAGGCTAAAGTTGTAGATTAGTGGTAGAATGCTTGCCTCGTATGCATTATCACTTGAGTTTGTTTTATTGTAACAACACACACACACACACACACACACACACTCCCCTCCTTCACACACAGTAAAATGATAATAAGGAGTTTCCTGAAATAATAGAAGAGGTTGAAATTACAAGCATGTGACTCTAGAGAGGGAAGAAGGAAACGAAATTCACAGTACATTTGTGGAGATTCATACTCTTTTGACAGGAGGATCTGACACACTACTGTGATAAGGGGCAGAAGAAGAGACCATAGTGGTTACAAACACGTTTAGATAGATGGCCAGCAAAAACTTTTATCATGTCACAAATGTAGAAAAGAAGGTTATCTAGTGAGGGTGATGGAATAGGACAGGGCAGGTATGGAAAGCAGTATAGAAAGAACATTGTAAGGCACAGGTTGAGCACAGTAGTCATTTCTATTGTTGAGTGGTGTGGAGAAGTCAGTTAAGTGCTAATCAGTGGTGGTAATACCATCATATCAGTATTAAATATGTGTAAATGGTTCCTTTGCATGCATGGAGGTTTTCATGCAGAATTTCTAAAGAAGGCATAACAGAAGAGATTACTAGAAAGAGGGCTGGGCATCTTTATAAAATGTTTTTCAAAATGGTTAAAAGTGGAGTTTAAGCAAGATTAAACATGCAGTGAACTAAGTGGATAAAGAAAATTGCAGGAAATTGGAAACACATTAATAATGATAATAACTGTAATTTATTGCTTGCCACCATGTGCTTAGAACTTTGTACTTAGTTTGATGTATTTATTAAATTAATTCTTAAGAGAATATCATGAAGTAAGTAGTATTACTACTTAAACTTCTAATAGTAGTCTTACCTTAATTTTACAGTTTTAAAAATTATTTTTTTATTGAGTTTATTGGTACATGTTAGGTATACAGTACATTCACATTCATTGTTGGGATCTAGTACCTGTACATGACAGATCTTGGTTCTCATTTTTTCCCCTTGTCCCTGTCCTCCCTTCACCCCCTCCTCCCCTCCCTATTTACAAACACTTTATTTCCATCTTTTCATTTTCTCACATTTTTTTTTCTTTTCCCTTATTACCTTTCCCCTACCCATCCCACTTTCCCTATACCTTTAGCCCTTTTGTTCCCATTTCACAATTTCATTTATCTCATTAGGATCTTATGTACTATTACAGTTTATTCACACCAGAAAAACTATTCGGTATTAAAAATTAATTTTATTGGTACATTTTTTATGTACATAATGGTCCCATTCTTCATAGGAAATTTGTAGCTGTACATGATATGTCTTTATTCTTTTTCCCCATTCTTCTCCTTTCTCTTTGTCGCATTCTATCCTCGCCATTTGCAAAACTTTGTTTCTATTGTTTTCCTCCCATTCTTTTTATTTTTATCACTATTCCCTTCCTTTTCTTTTTCCTTTCTCTCCTTCCCCTGTCTTGTTTCCCTTCCCATTTGAACATTTACTTCTTACCCCCAAATGTAATATATCCTCCATTTTGGTCTTCATTTATCCTTAAGTCTTTCATACAAGAGAAACTATATAATGTTTAAACTTGTGGTTGATTTGTTTTACTTAAAATTATTTTTTCCTTGTGTATCCATTTACCTAAAAATGTCTCAACTTTATCCGTCTTTGTGGCAGAGGCAGAGTAATATTTTACTGTATATGAAAACCATATGCTCTTTATTCATTCATCTATTGATGGGCATATGAGCTATTTCCAAGATTTAGCTCTTATACTTTGTGCTGCTGTAAATATGGGTTTGTGTATATTGCTGTGGTCTGATGTTTTTAACTCTTTCAGGAAGATAGCCAGAGGGGTAATTGCTCGGTCAAATGGAACCACTAACTTTACTCTTTTGAGGAATCTTCATACTGACTTCCATAGTGGTTGTACCAATTTATATTCCCATCAAGAGTGAAGAAGTGTTCCTTTTCCCCACAGCCTCACTGTCATTTTTATTGATTGAATTCTTGATAATATCCTTTCTGGAGTGAGATGGATTCTCAGTGATGTTTTTAATTTGCATTTCTCCAGTGACGAGTAATGTTGAAAATTTTTTCATATATTTATTTGCTGTTTGTACTTCTTCATTTGAGATAATCATTTCAGATGCCCACTTTTACATTAGGCCTTTGAATTTGAGGGATCTAATTTTTTTGAGTTCTTTGTATATATTCTAGATATTAGTCCTTAATCTGAGGAATAGCTCAGTAAAATTTTTTTCCCATTCTGTGGTTTGTCTCCTCACTCTGTTAGTGGTTTCTTTTACTGTGTAAAGGCTTTTAAATATATGATCCCAGTTATTGACTCTGTAATATTTCCTGTGCAATGAGGTCTTTATTCATGATGTCTTTCCCTAAACCTAGGTCTCCAAGAGTTTTACCTTTTCTGTTTTCCAGCAGATTTAGTGTTTGTGTTTTAATATTTAGATTTTTAATCTATTTTGATTTTAGTTTAGTGGGTGGTGAGAGATATGGGTCTAGGTTTAATTTTCAGCATATGAAAATCCAGTCTCCCAGTACCATTTATTAAAGAGCCTATCTTTCTTCCAGTGAAGGTATTTGGTCTTTGTCAAAGATAGGGGGCTGAGTGTGTTTTGGGTAACCTCTGCATCTTCTATTTTGTTTCGTTGATCCTTGATCTGTTCCACTCCCCAGCACCATGCTGCTTTTATCATAATAGCTTTGTAGTATAATTTCAAGTCGGATTTTGGTGCCACTTCCTTGCCTTTGTTGCCTAGAATTGCTTTTGCTATTCTAGGTTTCTTCTGGTTCCATGTAGATTTTAGGATTGTTTTCTCTAGTTCTGTGAGGTATACTATTGATATTTTGATTGGCATTGCATTAGATCTGTATAACAGTTTTGAAAGCATGGCCATTTTCAATATATTTGTTCTGCTCATCCAAGAACAATGGAAACCTTTCCATTTTCTGGTAATCCTCTTTAATTTCTTTCTTTAGAGAGTACTGCAGTCCTCAAACTCTTTAATAAAATTGAAAGGGAAGCAACCCTCCCAAAGTCATTCCTAGAAGCAAGCATTACTGTGATATCAAAACCAGAGAAAGACCCAACCAAAATATAGAACTTCAGTCTAATCTCTTTAGTGAACACAGATGCAAAAATCTTCAATAAGGCACTGAAAAGAGAATGCAGGAAATCCTCAAAAATATTATGCACCGTGACCAAGTAGGTTTCATCCCAAGGGTGCAGGTATGGTTCAACATATGCAAATTAATACATATGATACACCACATTAACAGAACCAAAGACAAAAAACACATGTTTATCTCAGTAGATGCAGAAAATGCACTTGACAAAGTCCAACACCCATTCGTGATAAAAATTCTAAAGAAAATTGTAATAGAGTGTTTTTATCTCCATCTAATAAAAGCTATCTATGACAAACCTACAGCCAACAGCCAACATCATAGTAAATGACCAAAAACTGAAAGCTTTCATTCTAACATCAGAGTCAAGACAAGGATGCCCATTATCACCACTCCTGTCCAATATACTTCTGGAAACATTAAGCCAGGGCAATTAGACAAGGGAAATAAATGAAAGGAATAAAGATAGGAAAGGAAGAAGATAAATTATCATTTACTGATGACATGATACTTTACATACAAGACCCCAAATACTGTACCAAAAAATTCCTAGATTTAATAACCAAATTCAGTAGCATAGCAGAATACAAAGTCAACACTCAAAATCAATAGCATTCGTGCACACAAATAACAAACTCACCGAGAGAGAAATTAGGGAAACAACACATTTCACAGTAGCATCAACAAAGACGTAATATGTAGAAATCAATCTAATGATGTTTTACAGGTAACATTAATTACTGTGATGTCTAAGATTGTACATATTGATAGTTCACATGGCATTTCAGCTTTTTGATAATCCAATTCTTGCCATTTCACTTTGACTACTTTGATACAAATATTGCTAGTGTTGGTCTTAGGGTATTTCAATGGTGGAATTGAATAAGCCAAAGGGAAGATTGGAAATTTGTGTTGGAGGATAAGGCAGTTTTAATTACTAAATTCATGAAGAACACACTAAGATAACAATAAGGTTCTGTTCTTGGAAATGTGAACTTTCTTTTTTCTTTTCTTTTTCTTTTTGCTGTCCTCCAGTGGAATAAATCAACTCTGCAGGTATAAAATACTTTAGTTACTCTTATTGAAGATTATCTTTTCATGTACCATTTTTGAAACAATAGAGTTTTGATAAGGCATCATAACCCTAGTAATTTTGTTATAGATTTTAAGAAAATGGATTAAAGTATTCTCAGCAAAAGCTCCATGGGAGAGCATCTTGAGGTACAATCTGAAGAATTGGGTCAGACTGGGATAAAGACCAAAATCACAGAGTAGCAACACATGTTTAATTCAGGTTGTGATGGATCACATAAATTGTAGTTCACCTTTGTTACTTCAAATAACTAATAGGAACTTTCAGAAGGTTATCTTTTTTTCAGGACTAAAAGTTATCCATGCACACATATCTCTGCCTCTACAAATTACTGTCACACACTCTGGAACATCCTTGAAAGTGTTGTTAATTGATCACATCAGTCTCTGTGTCCTCTGAGGCTTTCCCTGGGATGATAGGAGGTGTTTCACTTGTGGAAAAGCTTCCAGGCTTTATAGGTGGAAGTGCAAGTTTAGGCCCTGGAGAAGGCAACATAGGTGAAGCTTTAATGCAGATAGATGAGTTCTAAGGCAACATAGTACTGTTTTCTTGTTGTGGGAAGGAAAATTAATTTTCTTTGAACAGTAAGTTTTATTTAATGGTAAGTTAAAAGTTTGCAGATTGGAACATTTTAAGTGGCAAAGCTGGAACTTACCTCTTGTATACCTCACTTGAAAGTTTGATCTTTGTAAATACCCTCTTTAGTGCCCAGTGTTAGGAAATACTTAAATGTTTTTGAACACAGTAGGGTTGTTATATGGAAGAAACTTAGATTTTGTATAAATTGTCTTATGAGTTTTGTATGTTTTTGGCCGACTAGTCCGGTTGTTAATTTGTATCTATGATAATATACTTTATAATGACTTATAAATAGAATAAAGTGATGCTGGCAAAATAAAAGGGGTGGAGGCATGGAGAAAGAGAATTGATATGTGCTGTGCACATGTACCAATTTCCTACAATGAATGTAAACATTATGTACTGCAAATATGCACTAATAAAAATTAAAAATTTTAAAAAAGCTTCATCCAATAAAAGGAAAAGTTCAGTTACTGAAGTGAATACATTTTAAAAGACTATAGATGTGATTATAAATTGTAGCAACATCATGTTTATCATTATCTTTTAGTGTGTCAAGGTTGGGCTAAGTAATATGCATAGATAATCTTGTTTCTTCCTAATAATAATTCTGTGGTTTTTTTGACACTTTTATAATCCGTGTATGATGAGAGATTCAAATGGTTCAAGCAGTTTGACCACTGTCATATACTAAGTGGTAAATTCATAGTAGAAAAATCTGTTTCACTATTTATTCAACACTGAAAAATCTATTAGGCGATGTTTTATTAGCTTGCTCATTGGTTATCCTATGTATGTAGAGTTGGTTATAAGAATTTTGAAAACTGTTCTGTAATTTAGGTTCTTATTTAGGACTATTGCAGGGATAGTATCCAGAGATTTGAATTAGGGAATGATTCTACAGAGGTAAATATCAGAGCAGAGTACTCTAGACATAGGTTAGCACTATGTCATTATTAGGAAGATGGTCAAATAGGGTTTTGAGGATATTTATTCAGCCATTCAAAAAGCACTGAAAATCTACTATGTTTCAGATACTTATATGGCAGAAGCCAACTAAGGTCTGGTGGATTTTTGTCTGAGACTTTACTACATACAGAATTCTTCATTATATGGTATTCCCTGAGCTTGGTTGTTTTGTTTGATAGAAATCTATGATATACCAAATAAAAGACTTTATAATAGCTATTAAATCTGTATTTCACAGATGGAGGAAATGTCATGATGAAAGGTATATCATAAATCTTAGAATGTAGTCATATCCCTAGATATATTTTAATCATTTCAAAAGAAAAGTAGAGTTTAAAAACGACTTACCATTTTCTAAGAATTTTTTCTTTCTATCTGAAAAAATGGCAAAATAATCCCAGTCTTAGAATGCTTGGTTTAGTACAGAAAAATAAATATTAACTCATATAAACATTATACTTGGCCAATTCATTATTGTCCAGAGCTGTACTTAGCCTGAAAGATGAAGAATAGACTGAAGGGATGAGCCTATAAAACCGACCTCTACCCCCAGTGGCGAAGCAGTTAGCTCCTTGGAATGCATGAACTTTTAATGAAAGATGTCTAATTCAGGGCTTCTTAATGTATCATATAGATAAGATATTCATTTTAATATAAAAATGCTATGCTGAAAAAGCGAAAGAAAAAATATAAGTTAATTTTTGACCAAATATTCAACTTTTCTTTCTATGGCTATGAAGTTAGTACATCAGTGAATGGAGTAACTGATCTTCCTTCCTTGATACATTTCCTTAAGCAAAATTATTTTTAAAAACTTTATGAAAATTTTATTTTTACATCAGTGTTGTGTATCTGTCATCTGCATACATGGTTTTCATGGAAGCACATATGTTTGTGTGTGAATAAGTATGTGTATAAGCATATGCACACATTTATATGGCTTCTGGTTGTATTGTAATACTTTCAGGGGAGAAAATAAAAAACAGAGTCACATTCCTAGATATATTTTGATCATTTCAAAAACTAACGTTGATTTTTTTAAACTTACCATTTTCTAAGGAATTTTTATTTTCTGTCTGAAAAATGGCTAAAATTGCCAGTCTCGTGACATATTACATTTTTTTTTGTTTTCATTCTTTCTTCTTGAAGTGATTCTTAGAAAGCTAGTTCAATGTAAACCAGTGATTTTATCTTTAAGTGCTACTTCTCTGAACAGTTCAGTCAACAGAGACAGCTCACCTAGAAAAGCCTCTTATTCCCAAGCCCCCCTTACTTCCTTATTTCCCCCACACCCATTTGTAAAGATCTGTGGTGTATGTTAGGGACCCCAATCCAGGGCTTCACTCATCCTAGGCAAGTACTCTACCACTGAGCTCCCTCCTCAGCTCTGAGAGAACTCTAGTTAAACCGCATAGTTTTTCCAAGGATGATGTCAATGTTATGCGTATTTAGATAGAAGCTTTTCACTGTTTAATCTGCTTGCTGCTTCCCGTTGCACAGGCAAAAATTCCTTCTGTATGGTAGCCCAATACTGTTACCAAGAGAACAGCTTTTGGCCAGCACATACAGTAGTGTCACAAATTAATTTTACAGTTATCAGGATAGAGGAGATATCAGCAATATGAGCCACTGTGAAATTACCATTGCTCTCATGGAGTGACAGTGGAATTATTACTTCTGTGGTCAGTAAGCAAATAATGTGCATCAGTACTCATGGATGTTTGTTCTTGCTTCTCTCTCTCTCTTTCCTTCTATATTTCCCCTTCCCTTCCTAAACTTCCCTTCTTTGTTGGCTCATATTCTCTTGTCACCTTTTTCACAGCTACCAGTATAGATTACTTTCCACATTGTCATAATGAAAAGGTCATGGTGAAGGCAGTTGAAGACTTCTGTATGTTTCTCAAGTCCAAATTAGAATGTCCATACAAGAGAGATATCAAAAGACTATAACAGTGGTATTCCTCCTGATTGAGAGGATACATTCAATTTGTGATCAATATAGATGAATACATTGCAATTTTACTTTCATAGACAATTAAATTCATATTAAGTTCATATATTGAGAGGCTCAGTGGTGCTCACACCGCTCCAAAAAAAAAAAAATGTTGAATCAAGGGTTTCATTTCATGCGATTGAAAGAGAAATGATTTCATAACATACTAGTAACTAGCTGTTGACCTTGAGACAGGGGAAAACAGCTTTCTTAAATTTCAATAATTTCATTTACAAACCTGCCTAATGGAATTGGTATGTGACTTAAAAGACATATATGGAATGGGGAAAAATAAGAGCCAAGATTGAATATATAAAGATACAAATTTCCAACAATAAATGTCATTATATTATATACATTAAATGTACGAATAAAATTAATTTAAAAAATGAAATTTACAAAACGACAACAAAACTATGTGTGAGAGTGAATTTTTAACCACATAGCACATTGCATGCTTTAACATAGCCTCGTCCAAACTGCCCAGATACATGCAGCCTTTACCCCTAGTAATGCCTCCCCACAACCTTGGGAGAGTTTAACTTTATTATATAATTTTTAGTGATGTTTTTCATGACTCAGTTTCCAGTGCTCCAGCACAAGCTAAACAGGCAACAAACAGAATTTGGTTTAGAGGTGGTAGTGCAGTGAACTCCTCCTGCTCTGGCCGCACAGGCCCCAGGGCGGAATCCTGTGTGCATCAGAGTTTAAGTGTGCTGGTGGGACCTGCTTAGTCAAATGTGGCAGTTACCAAAATATTGCTTTACACTACCTACCTGTGTGTATGCCTGTAAAGACAGGGGTTTATTGTTAAGCAGGCATGTCGGTTCTTTTATTTAATTATTTAAGTGGGGCATGTATTATTAAGAAAATTTAATAGGTTAAATAGATATTTTAGCAGCTGTGGTATAGAAAGTACAAAAATGCATCAAGTAAGTTTTTGCTTGTGATATTGTTATAATAGAAAAATAGGAAAGGAGTAGGCTGTGTTTTTATTATAATAAGAAATAATATCATATTTGGGGTACAACAAAATGAGATACATGATCATTAGGCTATAGCGATAATTTTCATTATAAAATTTCCCACAGAATGAGTCACATTTTATGTTGTTTTATTAAGCATTATATATTAAGTAAAATGTAACTATTGAAACATAAAATGATAATATATGAGTTATGTAGAATAATCACTGCTTTTAAAAACCCTACAATGCACTAAATTAAAATCCAAGTGGATTAAAGATCTAAATATAAAAACAGAAACACTGAATTTGTTGGAAGATAAGTTAGGCAGAACATTTGAAAACATTGGCATCAGAAAAGACTTTATGAACAAATCCGCACTAGGACAGAAACTAGCAGAAAGAATCAACAACTGGGATCTCATCTTATTAAAAAACTTCTGCACTGCAAAAGAAGCCATCAACAGAACTAAAAGACAACCTACAATGTGGGAAAAAATTTGTACCAGCTGCTCCTTAGACAAAGGTCTATTATCTAGAATGTATAAAGAACTCAAAACAATCATCCCCCCCAAATATAAAGACCTAATTCAAAAATGGTCATCTGAAATAAACAGACATTTCTCAGACAAAGAAGAAAAAACAGGAAGTAAATATATGAAAAAATGTTCTACATCACTGGTCATTAGAGAGATGCAGATGAAAACAACACTGAGATTCTATCTCACCCCACAAAGAATGGCTGCTATGAGGAAATCACACAATAACAAATGTTGGTGGTGTGTGGGGAGAAAGGAACCCTTCTCCATTGCTGGAGGGAGTGCAGACTGGTGCAACCACTATGGAAATCAATATGGAGATACCTCAAAGAGCTGGGACCAGAGGTTCCATTTGACCCAGCCATCCCTTTGCTGGGTATCTTTCCAAAAGAATTAAAAGAATCATATCACAGGGATACATGTGCACCAATGTTTATAGCAGCACAGTTTGTAATAGCTAAATCTTGGAAACAGCCCATTTGCCCATTCGTTGGAAACTGGATAAAGAAGATGTGGTTTTTCTATAAAATGGAATATTACTCAGCCATAAAGAATGAGAAATTAGATTCATTCATAGGAAAATGGATACATATTGAGGATATACTCCTAAGTGAAATAAATAAGTCACACATGTGTAAATACTGAATAGTTTCTCTGGTGTGAAAAACTATAATAGTACATAAGATCCTAATGAGATAATTGACAATGTGAAATAGGAAGAAAAGGGATAAAGGTGTAGGGGAAGTGGGAAGGGTAGGGGAAAGGGAATAAGGAAAAAGAAAAAAAAATGAGAAAATGAAAAAAATGGAAATAAAGTGGTTGTAGGTGGGGAGGGAAGGAGGGGGTCAAGGGAAGGCAGGGACAAAGGGAAAAATGAGAACCAAGAACTGTCATGTAGAGGTACAAAATCCTAATAATGAATGTAACTACTGTATACCTAAAATGTACCAATAAACTCAATTTAAAAAAAAAACCCTACAATGAAGAATGTGAAATTTCAATTGTTTGCTATGTCAATGGAGGAAACTGTTAAGATACAGATAAAAGTATATACAGAAAGTTTGAATGTAGGTGAGAATATTATAAAACCAGATATATACTCTATATGTTCTTTTATTAGGATCAGCATATTACTTATAATTTATGTATATCATTCCTAAACTTTAATCATTGTTTACATATTTATTTTTCATTCTACCACAGTAAGTTAAATAATTTTTGCCCTCCGAAAATTAATACATGATGGAATAAAATAACTTGAGGAAACTTGTTGTGGGTAGATATACTAATTGAATGAATGGACTAATGAATTATGGTGTATATGTAGCAAGTTATCTCCCAGTGCGAATACTTTCTAGAGACAGTAGGAACTTAAGAATATTCATTTTGTTGTCTGGTGTGGTGCAGCATGCCTTTAATTTGCTCAGGAAGTGGAGGTGGGAAGATCACTGCAAGTTTGAGGACAGCCTGGTCTATCTAGTGAATTCCAGGCTGGTCAACTATGTAGTGAGACACTGTCTCAAAAAAAGAAAACAAAACTCACCTTGAAGTTGCTCAACACTGATAATTTTTACTTAAAGAAGTATAGCTTTAACTGTGCTTTTTGCTGAGCCCACTACGAAGACTTTTATGTACATCACATTTGCAATAGTGTGATGTTGTTGAGGTTTATCTTGATCATCTATGCAGTAGACATAATGTCCTGGCTGGTAATGAAGATCAGGTGAGAAAAATATTCAAAAAATTTAGCACAAGAAAGGTCTGGTTCAGGGTAAAGAGTTCTACAGTGGTAGTTTCTCTTTTTTTCTCTTTGAGGAATGAGTAAAATCATATGTAAAGTTCCTTTCAGCACAGTTTATATGATTAAGATGTCCTTACACTATAACCCTTCCTGTGTCTTGTGGGTGTACAACATATAGTTGTTATTTTAAATATCTCTGCACTTTGTTATATAAATCATGATTATGTGTAATAGAGTTTAGCAGACATAAAAATTCATGTTGGCTTACAAATACTAAGAAATGTATCTGTTTTTGTATCTTTTTCATATTTATAATTTTATTAGATCCGTTTATTAAATCTGCAATATTATTAGTAGTGAGCTTCATAAAGAACATAATTGAGATTTTGTTCTTTATTTTTCTTTTAGAAAATTCCACATTTCTAATTCCTTGTCCTTCATTACAATTTAACAGAAAAGGCCTATTAAAATATTGCAGCCAGTTTTTAAATGCACATATTTCAGAGATCAAAATGTATTTAAGCAGGTACATAAAATGTTTTATTTCCTTGTTGTCCACAAAGTAGAATATTAAATGGGATGATTACCTTAGCCTCCTCACCATCACTTACATATTACTTTTCCCCAAATAAAAAAGATTTTAAAACACTAAAAAGAACTGTATGTGGGGCTGATGCACAAGCAGATCATCATATAATTACTAGTTTTAGCATTATTTCCCTGGAAATTTTCTGGATTTCTACAAATGCAAAATTTTTACTTCTTTAAAAATGTTTAATGCAGTTATACTGAAATAGACATTAGGTCATAAAACTCATTCCAACTTTTTAATGCTACAGTTGCAAAAGCAGATCATTATGATATCCAAGTTAAGTAGATATTTCAGTGGTTTTAGCTTTGTGATATGTTTTCCCTGTAGAATTATAAAATGGGTTTAGTAGTGCTTTTTTTTCATTAAGTTTATTGGTACATTTTAGGTATACATTCATCATTGGGATCTTGTACCTTTACATGACAGGTCTTGGCTCTTAATTTTTTCCCATTTCCATGCCCCCCCTTTACCCCCTCCACCTTTCCCTATTTACAAATACATTGTTTCCATGTTTTTCCATTTCTCATATTCTCTTTTCCCTTCTTTCCTTTTGCCTACCCCTTCCACTGCCCCTACGCCTTTAGACGTTGTCTTCCTATTTCACAATATCAGTTACACATCCTGATCCTTATTTCCCCCTTGATTTTTTCAAAGTAGAGAAACTATTCGGTATTTTCATGTTTGTCCTATTTATTGCACTTAATAGTATGGCCTCAGTGTCTGCCCGCTTGCTATAAATGTCTCTAGTTTCTCATTCTTTATGGATGAGTAGTACTCCATTTTGTAAAAACACATCTTCTTTATCCAGCCTCCAGTTGATTGGCAATTGGGCTGTTTCCAAATTTTAGCTATTACAAACTGTGCTACTATAAACATGAGGGGTTAGTAGCTTTTAACTGAGGGAATGGATATTTAACTCTTAACTGGGGTCATGTGTAGAGGCATTTTCAGTTATCATAATGATGGATGTGGGCCGTATCATATGATAGGAGGGACCAAAGTTACGAAATCCTACAATGCTATGGAAAGTATTTCACAAAAAGGAAGCATTGATTACT
This sequence comes from Fukomys damarensis, assembly GCF_012274545.1. Taxonomy (NCBI): domain Eukaryota; kingdom Metazoa; phylum Chordata; class Mammalia; order Rodentia; family Bathyergidae; genus Fukomys; species Fukomys damarensis. The sequence continues at coordinate 30,812,785 of NW_022900945.1, read as the reverse complement.
TCTTACAAAACGTGAATTGTACCTGGTGAGAAACTGGGTAATCTTGATGTCATTTGAAAGATACCAGTACTTATGTACATTGTATATTAAACTCTTATTTAAACTCTTTTCAATGAACCAATAGTGCATTTTTGACTGAGTAAATTAGCATTAATGGAAAAGATGTATGCTCGAGAGTAAAATTTATTCATAAAATACAACTCAGTAGTTTAATAGATAACTGCAGATCTGCTTTTGATTGCAGCTTATGTTGAAGGCAAAGTTACCATGTAATAATTGTACATAACATTTAGTCATGCCTACAAATTTGAATGCACTATTTCTTTTCCTAATAGAATATCTTGAGCAAAGCTGAATGTCCTTCTTATCACTCTGCTTTTCTTCAATATATGACCTTACATAAGCCTAATGTTTTGAAGCATTATAAGAAGGGTAAAGAAGACGGAGTAAGAAATAAGATCCACACAATAAACGGATATAAAATAATCTCAGTGTTTTTACTTCTCAAACATATATTATTATCCACATTTTGCACAAAGATAGAATGTATTCAGGCAATTTCTCTGGAGCAAATGTCAAAAAAGCCATACAACTACATAGATGACATTGTAGCAGAATATTCTGTGTCTTCTGTAGAAACACTGTATTTTTGTTTTTTATGAAAAATTTCTCTAGAAAATCAGCTTTCTCCAGGGTCCTCTGGTACGTATCCCTCTGGGCTTTGTACCACTGTCTTCAATGTTTAAGAAGGAACTTTTAGTGACTAAAATACTAGTATCACTTGTTTCATTTTTATGCAAGAGAAATGACCTCTTCCGGCAGCAAGTTTTTTTGCTGTTGTTGTTGTTGTTGTTTTGTTTGTTTGTTTGTTTTGTACCAGGGATTGAACTCGGATCCTTGTGCTTGCAAGGCAGGCCACCAAACACTGAGCTAAATCCCTGGCCCTAGCAAGTTTTTTAATAAAGATTATAATCGTGAAGGAAGCTGTGTCCACAATTCTCTTTGGAGTGTAGACTAAATTTGAGACAAAATTCATTTTTCTTCATCTCCAGAAAAGTGTTCCCACTCAGAAATTGTTAGTAAGCAAGCAGAGATTCCTGAGGATTTCCTGAGGAAGGTGATTAAAGATTTCTAATGTAGATCTGAAGTTTCCTGCTGACGTAGATCCTCGTTAGCCTGGTTCCTTTTCCTTGGCTGCGTCCTCCAACATAAACCCTTCTGTCCTGCGAGGGCAGTGTTCTCTGTTCTTTGACTTGATTTTCTCCCTTGCAGGATTGAAGGGCTCTGTCCTTTAATTTTAGAACCATCCATCTCTATAAAGACTTACCGCAATATATAAATTAATCATTGTATGTTAAAGCTTTCTTTTTGATAGCTAGCTGAGATCAGCTGTACACAGAGCCCAAATGTGTTCATTTGGAGAAGGATGTTGAGTAATTTGCAGACACTGATTCCTTTGGGAGATATATCTGAGAAGATATATTTATGTTAACTTATGTTACTCAAATATTATTTTTCTGGTGAATTGAGAAAATTGTGAAATAACAAAAGAAACTCAGACCTGCATGAGATCCCATGGGCAGGGAAAGAAGTATGGTAGGTGAGAAAAAAGTAGAAAGGTGAGAATATTTAAAATTTGATTAACACTAATAAATAATACACGTTTCCTGTGAGCAAAAGCTTAAAATTCACATTTATAAAGTATTTCCCCAAAATTAAACTACTGAAATTCACCATATAATATTTTGTGTTCTGCTGATCAATAGTAGGCATGTAAATAATAGCTTATCATTCAGTTTTACAGAAGAAAGAAATGCTGTTCAATGATTTATGGTGCTATTACAGTCAGTAGCTATATTAGATCACATAAAATAATGTATTTCTGAGAAGGTTTAGCTTTTATGACTCAGTTATATTCATTGTTAAAAATAGGGTGTAGGTGATGTTTTAAAATTAATTAATACATTAATTGTGTATCTCAGGGAGCTGTTAAGTGAACCTTGGCCAGATTTCAGATCACCACAGATTTGTCTTGGAATGTGTGTTAATATATACCACTAATTCAGTCCTCTCTTGTGTTGATTAAGATGAGTCATATTTGGCCACAGGTTTCTATGTTTTACATGAGAATGAATCTTGTATTTTTTTCCTTTGCACTATGATTCAGTCCAGATGAAAATTTAGGGAGGTGGCTTTTTGCCCTCTATTCCCTGAGTATTTAGAGATTAATCAGGTTAGATACAGTAGGACTCTTTTTCCATAATTTACTTTTCCTCACTTTGTTAGTTATCTATCAGTGTATAACCAACCATCCCAAGACTTACTGATGTAAAACAATAGTGATTTACTTAGTTTTATAACTCTCTTATTTGGCTGGACTCAGTGTATGGGTATGCTGTTCTTGCTTAGGGTCCTGTCCATGGCTTCTGTGATGTGGTATATCACCAGGCCAAAAAGACTAGGATGCTCTTACTACTCATAAGGCTGACTGGTGCTGCAGGCTTTTGACTGGGGTTCCTCTGTTCCTCTCCACACAACTCCTCATCCTGCAGATCATGGATCTGCCACCATTTATTGATCAGAATTTTAAAAAGTAGCTCAGACTTAAGGGGAGGGGTAGTAGGTAGGGATGGGAGGAATTTTTGGTACTTTATTTGAAGAAAATCTACCACATATTACTAGTAAGATGGTGTTACATTTTATTGCAGTTATTATTTCCACTGTTTCTTTACAACAGTATAATTCTTCTCAAAGAGTCTGAAAATTAAACTGTGTCTTGCAGATGTGAGCAGTAGATGATCAGTAAGTACAATGGCAGAGTAATGTCTTTGCAGAGGCTATTAATGATAATGCCTTTTTTGATATACTTTCATATTTTAGCCTTACATGTAAGTTTTTCTACTGGTTTCAGAAAACTGCATTTGAGAATTATTACCTGTTTTTTAAAAGTGCTCCAATATTACCAGATCTTTGTTTAGTTGAATTTCTGTTTGTTCAGAATTTCTGTTTATGACTCAGCTTGTTTGAACAAATGGAGGATATCATAAAAATTGCAAAAGGATCATTTTGAATTTTGTATCTTAGAGTTACAGTCTTTGCTAAGAATTGTTCTTTAAAGTGGTTGGTACTTCTCTGCCTAAGGGTGAGTTGAATCTTGTTAATAGACATATTTCTTCTTTATGTGTAACAGACTGGCAGGGCAACCTCACTATGGATAACTGCCACTGTTCTAAATGCACACTCCCAACACAGGTTGACAGTTCAAGCCAGCAAGTAACTAGCCTCTTGAAAATTGTTTTTTTCAAAGTGCTGTCTTATGATCTACTCATGTTTAGGGAAGAAGTTTCACTTATTCTATTTTGCCTTAGCTATAGATACAATTATGGTTTATTAAGCTATGCTTTCAAATATTTTCACTGCATATATAAAGTGTCGGACTGGATAATTTGCAAAATAATGTGGGGACGGTGGGACTTTGTGTTCTTCCTGAATTTGGATATTTTTTTGTGCATATAACTTAAAATTTGTAGAAGTCTTTCTTGTAATTGAAAAAACTGTTCAATTTTCTCATTTTTATTATATGGAGAATAGAAAGCTGCATGAATATTTTATCGACTGTTCTTAGTTCACAGTGACCTATGTATTTTTTCTTCCAAATTCAGGGAAATAAAGCATAAAATATGAAGCAATGATTAACTATCTACAAGATAGGAACTTTCATGCAAAAAAGCACAATTTTTACAATTATCCCCCTCAGTAGTTATGCTAGCATTAGCTTTTTATTTCCATCCAAATTCTTGCAGGTATATGCTATATTTTAACAAGCTCTCCTTTTGAAGAATTTTGCTATTTTTAGGTCAAACAAAATAAGTGATAACTGCTTGTTGCCAAGATAGTATAAGTTAAATCATTGGCCTCTGAAGTGTAAATTAATATCAGCCGTCAGAAATCACACTCTTCAGCCTAAAAAGCATGTTATATTTTAGGCGTAAACTTCAGGTGTCTATTCTATTTCATTCAGAGACATGCTAATAAAATGACGAATACTAATATCTCCTCAGGTAGGGCCCTGATCTTATATGTGAGCACATTTATAAGATGAAGAGGATGAATATTTAATGGATGATCCCTTGGTATACATTAAAATAATCTTTGACAGATGGTGCTTATAAATAAGAACATTACAATAATTCAGAATGGACAGAGCACATTTTATCTTTGTGCTTTCAAAAATCACTTACAAAGTAGGGTAATGTCTCTGGTATAGAAATGAAGGCCAATTACAAATTGTAAATATCCACATTTTCAGATTTTACCTTATTTTCATCTGTACTTTAGGGGATTGCATAGATTTCTTTAGAAATATCATTAATGTTTTCAAGCACCAGATATCAAATTTGTTAGAATTGGTAAAGTAGTGTTTACTAATATGTAAAAAGAGAAAAGGATGCTTTGGGAAAAGTTGCCTGTAGTCTATTTAGAATAATATAAATTAAATGCAACTAATTATTTTCCATTGTCTTAAATTAGATATTTTGATAGATAAGTCAAATCTTTTTGTTTTTTTAATTTGGCTGAGGCATATTATTGACATAAGAGTTAATCATCAAGTTAAGGACATACTGCAGTCAGGACCCTGTTTTCTGTAAGGAACAATCATCTGTTTCTTTGACCAATGTAAAGAGATCTGTTAATAAACATGGTTGTGTCTCATGTGCTTGAAACTCCCTGCATATTTAGGTTCTCTTTGTGTTTAGAGAACTGCTATAAAAACATATGTCACGAAAGACTGTTGACGGATGAGTGTCATTGCCTAAATGAAAGCATTGAATCACAAATGTGTGTAAGTAGTTATTTTCTTCCATTTGTAAAATACTACTCTAAATGCATATTCAAAATGAATAATATTTGTAGCGTAAAACAATGGTTCAAGACTCTTCATGTGAAGAAAATACATATGTTATGTTACTTATTGAATCTATTGTGCATACCCCAAAAAGACAAACTTTGACCTATTTTATGTTCAGGAAAGGCCCCTTAATATATGTTAAATGATGGCAGAATAACCAGGTAAATATGCATATTCATTAGATGAAAAGTAAATGGACTTTGTGGTGTTGGGAACTTGTTGGAAAGACTGGTATATTTTTGTATGATTCCTTATTATTTTCTTTCCACAAACTGAAGTCTGTTAGCTATATTCTTATTTAATGTTTTTACTAGACAACAAGATGTGAATCTAATACTCATTAAATCACAAAAAATTAATAAATGTTTATTGAAATTACAATAGCATGAAATTATAAAATATTATATTTTACAAATAGCTTAATGCCTTTCTGATTCTTAAGCATAGTTTTACCAATAAAGGGATTATTTTTCTAGCTCCTCTTTATTGTAAACTTCTGGGCACATTCCATATTTTTTATGTATTGGCTATTTGTCAGTGCATATTTAACAAGGCAAACAATGGTAATAATGAGAAATGGTTATAGTCAATATTCCTTTAGATAACAGCATCAGTTTGGTCATACTGGTACTACAAATCCCTCGTGTTTTTCTGAGTAGTTAGAAAGGAAATTCTGGATGGAAAGTTAAAGTGTTGAATAGATTTGAACCCAGGCCACCAGTGAGACAGTAGCCTTTTTAGGCCCAAGGATAGTAGGAAATAGAATCTGGTTTATTTTTCTATCAAGTCAACAGCCTATTTTATTAAACAAGAACTACCTAGACCAGAATATGTATTCCATTCCCTTAGGTTTGGACTTATAAAACTGTATATATTTACTTTTTGTTCTTATAACATTCAAAGATTTATGTTCTCTGATTTTATGTTATTTTCCTCTGAAGAGCTGCTTCATATACTCCCCAGAACTTTTACCAGGGAAACAAGGTTATCAAATTGATAACTCTGCTTTTATTTGTTGCTATGAAGAGCGGAGAAGTTCATTTTATTTACACTGTAAGAGTATTTTTAAAATTTCGGCTTGGAGATGTGTGTCTGTAATCCCAGCACTCCAGAGGATGAGTCAAAACTATCATTGCAAGATGGAGGCCAGCTTGGGAAAATAGTAAGTTTGTGGCTAGAGCAAACTACATAATGAGAGCCAGTTGAGAGAGAGAGAGAGAGAGAGAGAGAGAGGAGAAAGAGAGAGAAGTGAAAGAAAAGGAAGGAAGGAGGGAGGGAGTAATATTCTTACTATTACTAAGAAAAACTGAGAGTATAATACATTCCATGTAGTATACTACTTAAGCCAAAATACAATTATTGTTTATACTTTGAGTTTTCCTCTCCTGGAAAACAATCTTTTGTCATTGGAACTATAATTTTATTAGAAGTGTAAGGTATGGTAGGGAAAGGCTAGTGCTTTCTGTTAATATGATATTGGGTATGACTCAAGGTTTAGGATAAATTACTGACCAGAAGAGAGGAGAGAGGTATGACCTCCTTTCTTTCTCTACCTTCCTTCCTTCTTTTCTCTCTCTCCTCTTTTTTCTTTCTTTCTTTCTCTTTTCCCCGCTCCCTCCCTCCCTTCTTCCCTCCTTCCCTTCCTTCCTTTCTTCCTCTCTTTCTCTTACTTCCTTTCTCTCTTTCTTTCTTTCCCTCTCTCTCCCCTCCCTCCTTTTCTTCCTTCCCCTTTTCCTTTTTCCTTTCCAATCCTGGAAATCAAATCCAGGGCTTTCACACTGAGCTACCACCCAGCTCTTCTGTATTTTCTATTAGAAGTAGTCTTGCTGATTTGTTAACTTGTACGGATTGATGATCTTCCTGCCTCACCCTTTCAACGTGCTGGTAATACCAGGCATGTGCAAACTTGCTGAGCTCTTTTAGATTCTATTAAAATAATAATAATAATGATGACCTCTTATCTTGGCTTGGCGGTAAAATAACATTTAGAAACACCCTTCTTGGGATATCATACCCCCAACCCACTTCTACAACCAAATAAGAAAGCATTTCTAATTTTGTATGGTATAAATCTGTTTGTAGACTTAGGAAGATCAATGACTGTTCTTTCAGAAGTAGGCCATGGGATTATTTGTATTCTCATAGAAGATAATTATTTAATTTTTTTTCTTTATTGGTAGTTTAGGTATGCAATACAGTTACATTCATCATTGAGATCTTTTACCTTTACATGACGTATCTTGGTTCTTATTTTTTCCCATTCCTCTGCCCTCCCTTCATCCTCTCCACCCTTCCTTATTAAAAAAAAACTTTGTTTCCATTTTTTCCTTTTGTCTTATTTTTTCTGTTCCTTTATACCCTTCCCTATCCCTCCCACTTCCCCTATACCTTTAGACCTTTTTTCCTGTTACACAATATCAATTATACATCTTGATTCTTCTTTACACTTTTAGTTTATCACACCAGAAAAACTATTCAGTATTTACACATGTGTGTCCTATTAATTATCGATAGTCAAAGTTTTCCATTGCGTTTTTATCTTCAATATCTTTGTTCTTTAAAATTACGAATGGGACATTTGAGGGGTAACATAGTGATTTAAAGACTAGTTTTTGCTTCTCCAAACTTACCCCTACCTCATACTTGTAGAATTCTCCCGTGTCTGCTGCATTATTGCCTATTTCTCTAGGCTGCCCTTTCATAATGTTACTTCACATTACATATTTTTGAAGAAAAAAAGAACTCTTCAAGTGCTACCAACTGAAAGAAAAAGTATAGCGAAGGGAAGTATTGTACTCTTTATTAATCAAACAGCCTTTCATGAATCCTGTTAACCTGTACTATCTGTACTAAGTAGCTGTGAAATTACTATTTCTGAATTGTCCTTTCCCTCCACTGGTCTTACCTTTATATCACTTATACTCTCCATGCTTTTGTTGTAAGTTTTATTTTATTTATTTATTTATGTTTTTGGTACCAGAAATCAAGCTCAGGTTCTTGTGCTTGCAAGGCAGGCTGCGGAACTACTGAGCTAAACCCCCAGCCCTGTTTGTGAGTTTTAAATGTAAACCAACAATGAAGAAAGTTTAGACTTCAGCTTGAGAGAGTGGGAAGAAGAGTGTCTTTAAATGTTACACTGGAATCCTCAGGAGCTGGAGGAAAGCCTGAAGGTCTTGCCTTCTCAAAATATGCCAACTGGGTGCACTGACTATATCAAGTTGAAGGCATTTGTGAAACTGTAACTTCAGTCTAAGCCATTTACTCTGTCCTTTCTTACACTGTAGCAAGCCACAAAAATTCTTTTGGGGAGATCTCTTTTACATACCAAGGCTGGAAAATAGCCTTGGTTATTAGAATCTGGTAACCCTGTTCCTGGAGCCTGAATAAACACATTCTTTGATATAGTAACTTTATCTTTCGGTAGCTTCTCCATTCTTCTTCTCCCAAGTATGTCTTAGTAACAGACCTAGAATTTCATACTCTAGTCCAAATTTTCAGTTGTCTTGTCATTCCTTCACAAATTTATTGTTGTTTGTCTAAAAAGTATAAAAATATGTTTTAGTCATTTTCTCAGACATCCCTGTCTTGTGAAGTTCTTCATATAAATACAAATTCAATAAAACTTTTGTTTTTATCTTATTAATCAGCTCCCATTTTGAACTTGTTCCTAAATACAACTGAAGGTTATACTTAAGAGCTGAGAAAGTTGGGCAGAGTCACGGTGACCTCTCTGTTTTATACATGAGCAGCTCCCAGCACAGATGTCCTATCCGCAGATAACGGCGAGCTCACTGTGGTGGACTTCCATTATCCAAGAGACAGACAGCTCCACAGCTGAGGACTTCCTATAGCCTTTTCCCAACACAATGACAGTGACTTTCACCCACAGCTATTATTTGGTGCCACAGAAGGAAAGGTATGAGAGAAATGTATGGCAAAAGGACCTTTGGGAAGTGAGAATTATGGAAGTGTGGTTTCTGCATGGTCTCCCTTACACAGCTTTCTCAACCTGTGCTACTCAGCTTTCTCATGTGTAACATGGCTCATTCAATTAAGCTGCATATAATTTTTTAAGCACTTAAAAACATTTTTAGTATGAATTAACCATATTTAGAAAGAAGTAAATAATGTATATCATTGTGAGCTGCTAAGAAATTGTTTTACATAGTTTTGTGAGAAATGTTAACTGGTAATGTCCGGAAATCTGATATCACATCATTAGAATACTGTAATCTAAGGAGATTGTTTTTATAATAATTCAGGTTCTGCAACATATTATTCTTTCTCTCGAGGGCTGTGGAGAACTTTTTCTGCTTCTATTAAAGAAATATTTAGTGAATGTAGAAGGAATGCCTCCTTAACTAAAAATGCATGGTAGATGATATATGAGTCACTCAACAAATGTTTTTAAGTAGGCTCATGAGAATGGATGAACAAATCAACACATTCTCAGTGACATGTCAGAAATGCTAAAGCTTGTATTTTAAATATGAAATATTTATACATGTCCAATTTTGTGAAAAAGCTGCTCTGTAGTCTTAAAACTATAATTTTTTGTACCAAAATCATAAATCAAAATTACTACTTTTGGATTTTGTTTACATTCTCCCTATGATCTATTTTAAAGTTATTGTGGTAATTTCATACAATGGCTAGAACTAGAAGTCTATAATGGAGATACAGGTAGAGGGTTAGCCAGAACAGCACAGCTATGACTGCTATATCATGAATAATAAATACAACTTGTTTTCTTGGTTTTCCCTGGTTGTCTGCTCTGAGTACATTGCAACATTAACTGTTGTGAGAGATGGTTGCTCTTATAGCAATTGTAGTCATCTTGGGCATTAGGAGGCTTCTATGATGATGCCTGTTCTTTCTTCATTCTGATATTATGTGAAAAATATAATCATATTAACGTTGTCTTTGCCTTTATTGTTTCTCCTAAAGAGAAAAATTTTTTCTTAGCCAGAATGGCATAAGGCATCTTTACTTTTTTGTAAATGTCCATGGAATTATTTGAAAAATTGAGTGGCCAAATATTTAATACTGAGCATATAGAGTCTTGTGCAGTATGATTTGTAGTAATTCTTTATTTGCAATTTGACAAGTTGCATGTTTCCATCTGGCTTCCTTTCAGTTAAAAGAAGGGACAGAATGAGGTTTTGTAGAGTACTACTTGCTTGGTAGAACTTAGAATATACCTCCTTCTGAGTTGACAGCTGTTGCAGTGTGCTCATGAACTATCCATGATTTCTTCCCTGTGGCGTCACCAGGTGCTAAAGTGCCTGGAGGAGTTAAACATGGCACCAACTTTTACAGATGTCACCATTGTTATCCACATGTAAGAACTCCTTTGATTAAACTTTGGGCAAATGGCAAATTAGTAATTAAACTAAGCAATATGTTACTGTGCACAATTTTAAAAAATTTTGTCCCTTTGTCTGTGAGGTTTAAACAAACTTCAGTGAGCTGTCAACTATTTCCCTCAAAAGTGCAATATGCAAAGTATTTATTTTATTATTTATTTTTGTGTTCATTTCTAATTTTTTATTTCTTTGTGATTTAAATTCATTTAAATATTTCATTAATGATTATTATGATTATTCTATTTACATAAAAAAGATTTGGTGGGTGTAAAAGTACAGAGCAGAAGTTAACACTGTTTTTCCACACTGTAAGATGATTAAGAACTACTTTTTGGGAAGAACACAGCTGCATTCAATGTAATTATGAAATATAGCTCGATTTGAGCAGCTTTCCTGAAACCAAACAATGCAGAAATCCCGCTAGGTAGGAAGACACTATATAATTACCCAACACCAATAATATTAGATATATGTAAATATGTTTTTTACCCCAATTTTGAAAAAATCTATAGTTTGTACTAGAGGCAAAATATCTAATCACAGCCCTGTAGTTAATCAAATTAGGGTCTGTCTGGTCAGTTTCCAAAGTCCGTGTTTTTTGGTTCTGTTAGTTCAATTTTCAAAGTTCATTATTTTTTCTTAACTACTAACTATAAAAATGAAAGTAATTGGTATTATTAGAGAAAAGTGAAAATAAGTCAGAAAATATGTGCACGTAGAAGTGATAATAGTGCACAAGAAGAATGCAGTGACTTTTTAATATGTTTGATAAAGATGAACCATAAATTTATCTAGAAGCATTTTAGCCACAAGTGCAAAAAAGGGAAACAGAACCCACTACAACCAAGAATTGCTTGATCTTTGGAGAAAATAATCCAATTGCTGGATAAAAGTTCTATGTTTCCTACTACACTGAAAGTCCCTGCTGTATATACATGAAAAGAAGTTTTGGTGTCAATAGGTAATTTATTTTGTAGTAGCAATATTATTTTGTAAGTATTGTATTTTGTAAATTTCAGAAAACTAGTAATTTCTTCAAGTGTATAGTATATTCTTGATTTTACTTTCTTTATACTTTCTTTTCCATACATCTTCCAGGCTAATCCTTTGCAATTTTTAAATTGTGTGTGTGTGTGTGTGTGTGTGTGCGCGCGCGCACATGCTCACACACAAAGTTGTAAATTTCTAAGGGACTCATGCTTTGGATATATCTTCTAAAACTATAAGTAGAAAATAGATTAAAAACTTTAGTTCCATTGCCAGCATGCAGTCAGTTACATCCTGGTATTTTGGATTTAATAGTGCTTACATCAAGTCATCAAAATTATTGTTATTCAAACTCTAAAAATATTTTCTTAAATACAGAATTTTTCCCTAGGGCTGCTTTCAATAGAACTAGTAAACTTTTTTAAAGCTTAAGATTAATTTCAAATAATTTCTATACTTTATATTCCTCTACATTATATTCCTTGTGAAAGTTTGTTTCAAAATGGAGTTTTCTGAAAATTAAGATATAAAAAAAATTGTCATAAGGTGGCAGTATGTTTCAATGATAACCATCCCTATAGAAAGAGCTAGTTGTATCAAGTGATTCCTTATTCAGTATTGAGCTTTATGTAAAATTTATTGTAGATTTTTGGGGAGAGAGGGAATTGAGTAACTATTTCTTAGTATATATATGGGAAATTATTACTTCTTTGATTTTTATTAGTGTTAATTACCAATATCATTAGGAAATTGATTTAAGTTATTCATTGCTACACAAAGGGAGATGTTTCTTTACCCTTTCTATGGCTCTTGTAATGGCATAGTGAAAATAAATGCCTTTTGCTATTGTTATTGACACATTTATTGAGATTTGATAAATGAATTTACACATTTTAAAATTGTATTTTAGGTTATAGTTCTTTTAAATGTTGTGTAACAGTTATATATTTATTCCAGTTGTGTCATATACACAAATGTTTGGTCATGGTTTATTCAACAGCATTAGTCTGTGGAGCGTGATAGAAAAATGTTTAAGTTTTTAATGAAATAGACTAAGTTTAATTTCTGAGCTTTTCACTCATTAGCTTTGGGACCTTGCAACGGTTATTTTGCCTCTGAGATATTTTTTCTTATGAATGACTTGATGATTATGTGATTACTGACAAAGCAATTGAAGAATTTAATGAGATGATGTTTATGGGTGGATTTACTAAACTTTGATATGTTTAATTATTAATACAATCAAAATATATTAACTTTTATTTCTAAATATTTTCTGGTGAACTTTCAGCAGAAACATTTGTAGGTTGTCACATTTTTGTATCACATAGTTGGGATTTATTACATATTATTCATTGCTTAACTATAGAGGCAAACTAGAACAGGAAGAGAAAAGAAGAGCAGGTCTTTTTCATCTTCTATCATATTTCAACACTTAAGTATTTTCAGCTTACCAATACTATATGTGTAAAGGGGGTTCCTAGGACACAGAGAACATGGTCTCTGTCCTTAAACATCTCATTTAGCTAGAAAAATAAAACTGGCCCACAGATTGGATGACTCGTATTCTAGACTTGGTGTTCTCCCTTAGACAGTTTTGGAATCTTGAATAAATCTCTGTATTTCTGTTCTTTCATGTGGAAACTGAGTTTGATTATCTGTAAGGACCCTTCTAACATATTTATCTTAAGAATATTTTGTACCATGAATTTGCAAATAATTTAGCATTGAATTAATTGAGAATTGAATTGCATGTTAGTGAGTGAATACACAGTGGATGTTCAAAGGGAAAATAAATTAGTGTGAGCTTGAGTATTTGAAATATCCTTGCACTATTAGCAAGAAATAGATTTATAGCTGCTCCTAAGCAAAAGGGCAGTAATTTTCATGGATAAATAATTTTTCTATGTGCTAAATTAAAAATATACATATATAACATTTAGTAGCCTGTTATATTTAATTCAAAAACATTTTAATGTTTTAAATAATTAGAGTGAAAAATAAATTATTTTATATAGTTTTCATTACCAACTGGTAGCTAGTAAAATCATCAGGGACAAAGTTAGAGATTGCATAGTTATTAATTACAGTTATTAGTCCTCTGTAGTAAATAATGTCCACATATTATATCTCACATAGTATTTTATATAATTTCATTCACAGTATATAATCTGTTAACAAACTTGAATATTATTTTAATGAAACCTTACATCTACAACTTTTTCCTCTATGCATTCTCAGAAAATACACTAAAAATTTCAAATGATATAAAATGACAAATTCTGACAGATAAACTAATAAAGTTCTGAAGAAATATATACTAAGTATGCAACAAAGCAGTTCTTTAAGAAACCAGGTTTTATATATTTTTTTGTTGTCTAGATTATATTATAAAGCATGGTCACAGCAAGGAAGGAAGACATCTCCATACTTTGCCTCCTCCTGGAGAATTTACGGTTTTGTTAATGAGGAAGCAAGTATCTATCTATTCCTCTGCACTCTTCTGAAGTATCTGTACAAAGCAGGAGACTCCCTCCCACATCTCCACTATTCCTTGTTTCTCCTACATGTAGGTCATTCTTGAATATCCTGAGAAACTGGAGAGAACCCTGGAGGGAAATAATCAATTTGTAGGACCTTCCTCATAGTGAAGCCTGAAGAGTAAAGAAGTATAGCATATATGGAATAAACTTCCTCCTTTAAATTGCAGTTGTTGGGTATTTGTCTCAGCAATGAAAAAGCTGACTAAACCAGATTTTAATACTACAGAAATGAGGTGGTTGCCTGATTGTGCCTGATCATGTGATTTAGTCTTTGGAACTGGCATGCAGAAAGAATTTGGAAAGGTTTGGAAATGCTGGATAGAGAACCTCGGGAATACTGTAAACTGGACTTGATTGGTGTTTCTGGTCAGTGCCCAGAAAACCAGAATGCTGATAAGAAATGCCAACAGTAAAGCTTGGCTCAGGAGGTTTCAGTTAAGAACAAGGACTCCATTGGCAGTTGTAGTCCAGACCATATGTATTATACTCTGGCAGAAAATTTACATTTTGCCTGTGTCTTGCGACTTTATCAGAGACTGAGATTAAGAGCAGGGTACTAATAAATGTGCTGGAGGAAATTTTAAGGCAACTCAGTGCTCATTCTGCTACCTGGGGATCACTGGCAGCTTGTAGCCAGATTTATAGTGAGAGTTAGAAGCAGAAAGCCCTTTTTAAAAAGTTTGTGGTTTTGCCAGAAAAGAAGCACCTGCAAAGTAGAGTAATGTAGATCATGTTTGCTGACAAGATTATCATTAAAAGAAAGCCCAGTACTTTGCATCAGGACAATAGGAAAGGGAACTCAAATGCAGGAATCAGAAAGATTCCATCCTGTGGAGGCTTAAAGGTACAAAGTGAAAGACTTTGCTTTGGGAAGAGAAAACCCATGGAGTAAAGCTTACTCTGGATCAACTAGGAAAGAGTTTCCTAAAGTTTAGACATCCAGGCACTTAGAGGTCCCTGCAGTCATGATGCAGCTTGGCTAAGATATTGCTGGAGGAGTTTGTAAACCTTGGCACCATCCACATAGTGTTGGTTTTACAGAATGCAAAAGATGTGAGGTCAGGGAGACTTCTACCCAGATTTTACTGGCAGTGTGCTTCTGAGAGGGTAATGCATGAAGATGTGAATGAAGCGGAATGTTCAGTGGAGATTCCAGAAATGTGGAGAAGCCCAGAATGTGGAATGGCTGCTGATAGTGGCTACAGGCAGTAAGTAGTGCCACCGTCAAGAAAAAGGTCATGAGAGCTGTAACTAGAAATGCCATTAGTGGAGTTCTAACCAAGCTCTTGGAAGTTCATATCACTCCCCAGCTTCCTCTGAATGCCAGACAAATACAGGATTTAATGTTTGACCTGTAAATTTTTAGTCCTGCCTTGGTCCTATTTACTTCTATCCCCAATTAATGAGAATGTTTATTCTGGGCCATTGTACATTAGAAATGTTTAATGTGTCTTTTGGGGGCTCAGGGGCAAAATATTATAGATTACATATGGAATGTCCCTCAGAACTCTCATGTGCTCAGAGGTAGGGCTCTTGGCAGGTGATTAGATTGTGGGGCTGCAGTACTCATCTGGAGATTCATCCAGAAGTGAACAGAAGTGTTCAGCAGATCAATGTGCTGTTAGGAGGTGGATTCAGTTAGAAAAGCAGTGTGTGTGGGTCACTGGCAGTGCATTGCCTTTCCTGGCTTCTGCCTTCTATCTCTGCTTGCTGGCCAACATCATGTGAGCAGTTTCCCTCCAGTCCTCTCCTCTGCCATGCTGTTTCTGCCTTGGAGGCAGTCGAACATGGGCTTTTATAAACTTGAGCACAGGTAAAATTCTTCTTTAAAAGGCAGGAGTCAGGTATTTTGTCCCAGTGAAGCAGAAAATGCCTAAGACCACTTGCATATATATAAAAATATAGAAATGTTGTCTAGAGAATTTTAAAGAAAATACTTTGCACTAATAGGAAAAAATCTACAGATAAGATATATTTGTATGTGGTGATAACAGACAAATGTTCTTAGGTATTTAAGTTTCTGAAAATATAACATTTATCTTACCTATTTGAAAGAAAAAGCCCTGGAAATATTTGAAAAGCAGGTCATTGGAAATCAGGAAATCAAGAATGAAGTTTTCAAGAATATCAAGAATACCTTTTTGTAAGTAAATGTAAATGTCAGATATTCTTGAAAAAGTGAATTCTTCTATCACCATGGCAAAAAATAATGACAATCTGCCTGTAAGCCCTCAGGCAGTCATATTGAGTAATTATGGAGTGGAGTAATGCAAGAGAAAGTAAATATATACTACGTTGCATCAAAATCTTATTTTACTGTTATCTAACCATGAGAAAAGTATGCTAATTTATGTTGTTAGAAAAAACACAAAAAGTACAACTAAAAAAATTTAAAGGCAGGGAATTGTCTTACAGGACATTGAAGAGATAAAAGGTATTGTTCACCAGTTAATACTATACTGATATTTATAATGTGAAAAATTTTAGTATTTGACAGAAATCCAATGAGAGAAATAATAATGAGAGATTAATAGTGAGGCAAGTGAGCAAAAAAAAAAATCCCAAATTGTTCTAAGAATTACTTCTTTGAGAAGAAAAATTAGTTATTTACTTAGAATAAACCAAATGGATAAAAATTAGGTATAAAATATAAATTCAGAAGATTAGGAGCAAGGAAGGGATCTAGCCATAAAGAAAAATTATTAGTTATAGTTTTATAGAGCTTTAGACTACTAAAATTTTAAAATATCTGTAAAATATTCTTGCAGGAAAATATGCATAATAAGATGAATTTACTGCATTATAAAATACAACTAGACATGTAACAATGGAAGAATTAAGTCAAAAGATAAAAAAGTAAAAAGATATTTAAGAATATAACCATAGTATCTGCTCTACTGTTACACTTTCACTGGTGAATTTTACTCACCTAAATAACAGTCCCTATCATTAATTATAATTAATAATCTGAATTTTTTCATTTTGTCTAGAATATGGGAAAACATAAAAACTTTGTAATATAATTTAAAGAACTCCAGAGACCAAAAATTGATAAAGATCATACAAAAGGAACTTGACATTGAGTCTAATAGTTGGGTGTGGTGGCAGAAGCCTTTTATAATCCCCCCACATGGGAGACTGAAGCTGGAGAACTGAAATTTCAAGTCACCTTGGGCAACTTAGCAACTTTGAGTGACCCTGTCTCAAAATAAAGTGTAGAAAAAAAGAGAGCTAGGAATTTAGCACAGCACAAAAGCCCTGGAAGGCCCTGGGTTCAATCTCTTAGTAAAAATAAGTAGGGGGTGGGATTGAGATTACCTATAGTAACAAAAAATGAATATAAAATTAGCAAGTAATATAAAGCCATATATTAACAGATGATTGTAATCATAGGTAATATTCACAATTTGGTCTTGTAAAAGTAGTAAAATAGCACTTAAAAAATCATTTGTGACACACCAGTGGTGGTCCAACATTTTGTTTTATTAATGAGTAGATAAACGGATAATTTTAACTTTATATAATTAATTGTACAGTTATATACATATATAATGTAGACAGATATATATATTATGTATATATATTTCTTTTTATCTTTATTAAGTTTATTGGTACATATTACGTATACAGTACAGTTACATTCATCATTGGGATCTTGTACCTTTACATGATGTATCTTGGTTCTTATTTTTCTCTATTCATAGCTCTCCCTTCACCCCCTCCACACTTTCCTGTTTACAAAGATGTTGTTTCTATGTTTTTCCTTTTCATGTATTTTTCCCCTTTCTCCCTTTCCCCTACCCCTCCCACTTCCTCTACTCTTTTAGAGTTGTTGTAAGCATATGACAACCCCTTTAATCTTCTGAACAGCCCTATTAGTTTGGTTTTATTATTATCCCCATTTTACTCATCTAAATAAGATAGATGGAGGGTTTATAACTTTCTGAAAATCATAACATTTAATTTTAATCAAACTTTTAAAAATAAAGCTAGTAAGAATGATTTGTGGTAATGAAAATGAAGTATTTTAGAAAGCTACAAAATTTTAACATTGGAGTATAATGAAACAGAACCAAAAATGCACAATAGTTTATATAATATAAAATTAAAATAGAAACTCTAAAAGCCATAATCTGACAGGTATGCATTGATTATATATAATTATTTCTTGCAGAATCATACTTGCAAGATAAAAACTGAAAAATAATCATATTTTCCTTATAGGAGATTGTTTTAACCTTATAATACTATACAGTAAAATAATAAATAACCATTAAAGTTATGCCATACATTTAATTTAATTTACCAGGAAAATGGTTTAATATATTGTGAAATATAGAAAGCAAGCTATAAAACAGATAAGACAATACAGATGGTATCTTTTTTATAATATATTATGTGGCAGACAGTATGAGTGATTTGATTATAACTCATATTTTTCGGAGTTTTTCCTGTGTTTTAAAATAGTGTATAAGACATACTTCTCTGGAACACATCTATAATTCCAGCATACTGGGAGCCTGCTACAGAAGGATCACAAGTTGGGACCCAGTCTGCACAACTGAAATACTTAGGAGATCCTGTCCTGGGGGTTTATCTCGAAACAAAGCCCTTGTTGGTAATCCTACTCACACAAAACAAAAACTAAAGCTAAACATACAACTTTAGGATAAAACATTATAATAGGCTTAAAGTTTTAAATATTCATATTATTTACTAATTTCCTAATTTGTCTTCTAGAAATAAGCTGAGAGGAAATATCTATTCACACCTAAGCACATGAATTCTACAGTTAAACTTTCCCGATTCAGCTTTCATTTCTACCACTTGCGGATTCAATTTACCTATTTCTAAAATGATTAGACTGTGGTGTCAGCTCCCAGGTTTGGTGTATAAATCAGCCAACATACTGTATTAAAGCCTTTACCTGGTTATACATCCATAATAAGAAGTCAGTGTGTATCTAGAGAGGTAGTCCACTATGAAAAAACTCAGTGTATATTTTAACACCACTTCTCAATAAAGAACTATCTCAACAATAAAACTGTACATTTCTTTTTGGGGGCTTTAAAAAACTGTTCAAGCAAACATTAATCCTCTGAAATAGTTAATTGTTTAGATTAACATTTTGAATCTCTCAGGAAAAGGATGTTCACTTTCCATGGGTGTCTCCATCAAAATAATCTGCCAAAAGCTTCTTCATTTGGCAGCAGTGTATCTTCTTTAGAAATCTGTCCTTTCATCTTTTTCTGTATCTATAGTGGAAGAAATATTTTTGCTGTTTCTAGGTTTAATTTTTTACTTATGTCTTCAACTAAGCTACATTACCTCCCCCCAAACCTCATTCTTGTACATGTATATTTTTTGTTGTGGTGGTGGTTACGCTGGGATTCCCCTTTTTCCTTTGTTTACTGGTCTTTCTCCATTCAGAAGCGTGTGTTAGACTCTAACCTGAAAATGGCTTTGTTGACATTTTCTCCCTCTCTGGTTACCTTTCTGTTTTCCTATTTCTTTCACAAGTCAGCCATTTTAAACAAATCTGCTTATGAAAAATTCTACATTTACTTCATCATCATCAAATACTCATTTTCATCACTGAAATTATGCTTCTGTCTTCAAAATGGTTTATTGAAATTGTAATTTTTAAGGTCATGACAGTATTTTCCAAATTCAAGCCACTTTGTAGTTATCTGTGGAGGAAAAAAAAATGGGATAGGAGGTAGAATCACGTTGGTAAAGAGCAGGCTGAGCAACTGAGCAGATAAGGGAGGGCAGCGATATCTGAGGTGACGAGTCCAACATGGAGCTGTCGTGTCCAATCCTCCAACTCCGGGGCCTTGTGCCGTCCTTCCAAAATAGAGGATACCCAAGAAATATTTATTCAATACAAAAGACTGTTGAGCAGCAAAGTTGACAGGGTTGTCCCTCCATATTCTTTATAGTCACTGATAATAAGGAAGTGTGAAACTTCCTTTTCAAAAGAGATGAAAAACTTTAAAAGAATATTATGGCACAGAAAAGCTGAGAGAGCATTAATAAATTTATTTTCAGCATAGTTTGACATAAGAAAGATACCAAAATGTTTACCTTTCACTTATTGTTTGCTTTATTTGAGTGTTATAACATTCCTTTACACTAATAAGGAGTGAATTGAAATTAAGACAGGACCATGTAGTAGATTATATTTTTCAGTGTCACAAAATATTTTATAAGGTGAAAGAAAAAAATTAATTGAGGAGGAAGGCATGGAGAAAGTTACATCGAATGGTACTAAATTATACCTAGATAAACAGAAGTTCTGGTATGTTATTGTTCAATATGGTAACTATAGGTAGTGGTCACCCATTCTGCACTTCGAAAAGCTGAAAGAAAGGATTTTGAAAAATTTTACCATGAAAATGATAAATATTTGAAGAAATACATATTTTTAATATGTTTAAACATTGTGCTGTGTGAGCATTGAAATATCAAATGGCAATCTATTAATATGAATAATTTTTGTGTTGTATCAGGATTTCTTTTAAATTACAAAAATAAAAAGTAAGATGCTCCAAGTGCCTAAACTATGTCATAAAGCACAGGAGTTAATGTAGTTTAAAATAGCAATGGATTTCCTTTCCTTACCTACTCAATATGAACTTTGATATTTAGAAAGTCTGTGAAAATAATGTACTGCGCTTATCTATCATATTGACAGTGGATGTCAGAGGCATTCGAGGCCCCAAATCTGGGAAATGAAATTAGTTTTATAGGAGAATGGAGAATTTGTCTTTTTTAATCAGATGTAAAGGAATATGATGTCACATGAAAATATGTTTGATGATCATTTTGTTTATGGATTTATTCAGGACCATGATTTTGCTTTTCTTGATTTATACTTTATAGTTTTTAATGTATTACACTGCTTTATAGTCAAAAGATACTTTTTATTAATTTATTATCTAATCATCTGTGATAAACTTGTGTGCAAATGTCTTTCTGTACATATGAGTTTCTATGTAAGATATATTCCTAGAAGTGAACTCATAAGAAAAGGACAAGAATATATTTTTTATAGAAATTTGAAATGAAGCCTTTTAAAATAGATGTAGCCACTGACAGTATATTAAAGTGCCTATCTTGTATTTATTTTCCATCATTTGACAGTATCTTTTTAATATTTACTAATATTATGCCAGAAAAACATATTTTAATTTAATTGTCATTTTCCTGATAGTAAATAACCTGTTGCCAAAAAACAATGTTTATAAGATTATTGTCTATTTTATCTACAAACATGAATCCATCCTATATGTATGAATGTTTGTGTGTCTGTGCATTTGGGTTGTAATAATTAAAAATGTATCTAGCAACTAATTAGTGTAAAAAAGAAAATTTTTGAATAAGAGTTGTTGGCTCCTACATTGTTCCTTGGAGATTTTTGGATAACAAATTCAATATGTGTCATGATATTTCCCACATTTATAGATATTTATTTGAAATAACATTAAGATCTTCTATCAAAGGGTATCTTTGCAAACATTGTGTGCTTTCTCATTGATGGAGTAAGTTTGGTTTCCTGTGTGTGTTAGATATTACAATAATCTTTATATTTCAGTCATGGTTTCCTCATTCACCTACACAACATTAACCATTCAGATGTTTCTTTCTTCTAGTAAATTTGGAAAATATTGGTAGTTAAAAAATGTGTACCTGATGGGCTGGGGATTTAGATCAGTGGTTCCACTGCTTGCCTCTCAAGTGCAAGGTCCTGAGTTCAATCCCCAGGACAACAACAACAAAATTTATACCTGAAAAGGTTTTTTTAAAAACTTTTGAATCAGAATTGAATTATTGAAATTTACTATATTCTTGTTTACATAACTGAAGTCTTAATGTGTTATCTTTCCTATAAGCTATAACCAATGTACTCACTCATATTTCAAAATTCTGTAAAGAAACCAAATTTGTGTTTTCAGTAAATAAGAGATTTTATTATTGCAGTGTTGACAGTGTGTAGTTATACTGATCATAATATTCAGATGAAAAAAGGAGGCCATGTGATCCTTGAGCATAGGCTGCTTGTAATTGAGTTATGTAAGCACTAACTAGTAAGTGTCATAGTGAGTTGTGGTACTTTGTAGTTGCAATTCTTCCTGAGATACTCTTCCCCCAAGATTTTGCGGTAGGTGGCTTTTTAATATCACTCCATCTTTATTGTTTTTCTACTGAGTTTATTGGTACTTCTAAAAGCATACAGTACAGTTACCTTGATCATTGGGATCCTGTACTTTTATATGGCAGATTTAGGCTGTTGTTTTTCCATATACTCTTGTCCTCCCTTCATCCCCTCTCCCCTCCCCTATTTACAAATTTTTTGTTTCCATTTTTTTCCTTTCTCATACATTTTATTTTCCCTTATTTTCTTTCCCTTTACACTTCCAACCTCACCTATACCTGTAGCCCTTTCCTTCATATTTCACATTATCAGTTATACAATTTGGATCTTATTTACACTTTTAGTTTTTCACACCAGAGAAATGATTTGGTATTTACAGGTGTGTTTTGTTTATTTCACTTAAGAGTATGGCCTCAATATGCACCCATTTTGCTATGAATGACTCTAGTTTCACATTCTTTATGACTGAATTTCTTTATGGCTCCATTTTATAGAAAAACCACATCTTCTTTATCCAGTCTCCAGCTGATGGACAATAGGACTGATTCCAAGTTTTAGCTATTACAAACTGTGCTGCTATAAACATGGATGCACACATATTACTATTTTATGATACCTTTAAGTCTTTTAGAAAGATGCCCAGTAGAGGGATCAGTGCGTAAAGTGGAACCTCTAATCCTAGTTCTTTGAAATATCTCCATAGAGATTTCCACAGTGGTTGCACCAGTCTGCACTCCCACCAACAATGGAGAAGGATTCCTTTTTCTCCACAATCTTCCCAACATTTATTATTGGTAGATTTCTAGATAGCAGCTATTCTTTCTGGGGTAAGATGGAATCTCAGTGTTATTTTCATCTGCATCTATCCAGTGACCAATGATATGAACATTATTCATGTATTTATTTGCTGCTTTCACTTCTTTGGGAAATGTCTGTTCATTTCAGATACTCATTTTTGAATCAGGTCTTTATATTTGGGCGACCTGATTTTTTTGAGTTCTTTATATATTCTATATAATAGTACTTTGGGGAGCATCTGGTACAAATTCTTTCCTACATTGTAGGTTGTCTATTAACTCTGTTAGTTGTTTCTTTTAAAGTGCAGAAGCATTTTAATAAGGTGAGATACCAGTTGTTGATTCCTTATGCTAGTTTCCATGCTACTGAGGATTTGTTCATAAAATCTTTTCCTATGCCAATATCTTAGAGAGTTCTACCTAATTTATCTTCCAGCAAGTTTAGTGTTTCTGTTTTAATATGTAGATCTTTAATCCACTTGGATTTTAGTTTAGTACATGGTGAAAGATAGGGCTCTAGTTTTAATCTAGGGCAGGTTGAAATCCAGTTTTTCCAACACCATTTATTGAAGAGGCAATTACTTACACTGAGGATGGTTGTCTCCTTTGTCAAAGATGAGGTGGCCGAGTACATCTGGAGTTGTTTCTGCATCTTCTAACCTATTTCACTAGTCCTTGGGTCTTTTTCTTTGCAGTACCATGCTGATTTTAACACAGTGGCTTTATAGTAATAGTTGTAAGTTGGAGATTGTGATATCCCCTGCCACATCTCTGTTGCCTAGGATGGCTCTTGCTATACTAGGTCTCTTCTGGTTCCAAATGAATTTTTAGATGCTTTTCTGTAGTTCTGTGAAATACACTGTTGGGATTTCAATTGGGATTGTATTGTATCTGTATAGCAGTTTCGTTATATGGCCATTTTCACTATGTTGATTCTTCCTACCCAGGAGCAGGGGACATCTTTCCATTTTCTTATGTCCTGTTTGCTCTCTTTTTTTCAGAGTGTTGTCGTTCTCCATGTAGAGGTCTTTTGCTTCCTTCATTGGATTACTTCCTAGATATTTCATGTTTTTGGATGCTATTGTGAAAGGAATTGTTTCTGTAATTTCCCTCTCAGTGAGTCTCTTAGTTGTGTAAAAGAAGTCTATTGATTTTTGAGTGTTGACCTTATATCCAGCTACTCTACTGAATCTGTCCATTAAGTCTAGAAGTCTTTTGGCAGAGTTTTTTTGGGTCTTCTATGTAGAGTATCATGTCATCAGCAAATAATGACAGTTTAACTTCTTCCTTTCACTACTTTATTGCATTCATTTCTTTTCTCTTGTCTAATTGCTATGGCTGATGTTTACAGAACTATACTGAACAGGACTGGTAATAATGGACATCCTTGTCTTGTTCCTGATTTTAGCGTGAAGGTTTTCATTTTTTGGCCATTTAATATGCTGTTGGCTGTTGATTTTTCATAGATTGCCCTTACCAAGTTGAGATAAAGACCATCTATTCCCATTTTTCTGCAGAGTTTTTATCGGGAATGGGTGTTGAATTCTGTCAAATGCTTTTCTGCATCTATTGAGATGATCATATGTTTTTTTGTCTTTCACTCTGTTAATATAGTATATTGCATTTATTGATTTACATATGTTGAGCCATCCCTGCATCCCTGGAATAAAGGACAGGGTGTATGATCTTCTTGATGACTCTCTGTATTCTGTTTGCCAGTATCCATTGAGGAATTTTGCATCTATGTTCATTAGGGAGATTGGCCTGTAGTTCTCTTTTTTGGTTGGGTCTTTCCCTGGTTTAGGAGTCAAAGTAACCCTTTCTTCCAGGAATGAATTTGGAAGTATCACTTCCCTTTCGATTTCATTGACAAATTTGAAGAGTAGTAGCAGTAGTTCTTCTCTAAATGTCTTGTAGAATTCAGCAGTGAAGCCCTCAGGACCTGGGCTTTTTTTAGTTGGTAAACTTCTAATTATGTTTTCAATTTCACTGATTGTAATTGGGGTGTTTGGAATATTTTGTATCTTCTTTGTGCAACTTTGGTAATTCAGAAGTGCCTAGAAATCTGTCCATTTCTACTGTGTTTTGTATTTTTTACAGTACATTCTTTTTTTTTTTTTTTTTTTTTTTTTTTTTGAGACAGGGTCTCATTATGTAATTGAGACTTACCTGGAACTCACTATGTAGCCCAGGCTGGTCCCGAACTCCCAGCGATCCTCCTGCCTCAGCCTCCCGAGTGCTAGGATTACAGGCATGCACCACCACGCCTGGCCAGGTTCTTGAAATAGGTATTGATGATCCTCTGGATTTCTGGTAGATATGTTGTGATTTCACCATTTTCATTCCTAATCGCATGGATTTGAGCCTTTTCTTTCTTTTATTTAACAAAGTTGGCTAAGAGTTTGTCGATTTTATTTGTTCTTTCAAAAAACCAACTGTTCAATTCATTGAGTTTTTGTATTGTTCTCTTAGTCTGCATTGCATTGTTTTCTGCTCTGATCTTTATAATTTCCTCCTTTGTATGAGCTTTGGGTTTTCGTTGCTCTTCTTTGTCTAGGAGCCTAAGTTTCATCATTACGTTGTTCATTTGAGCTCACTCTGTTTTCCTAGTGTGAGCATTCACTGATATGAATTTTCTATGTTTAACTGCTATCATTGTATTCCATTGATTTCTGTGTATTTTATTAGCAAAGTCATTTATTTGTAAAAACTGACTAATTTCTTCTTTAATTTCCTGTGTGACCCATTGGTTGTTCTGGAAAGTGTTGATCAATTTCCATGTGTTTGTGAAGTTCTTAATGTTTCTTGTGCTATTGATCTCCAGCTTACTTACTCTATGGTCTGATGATGTAGATGAGATAACTTTGATTCTTTTGCATTTATTTAATTATGTTCTATGAGCTACTATGTGGTCTATTTTGAAAAATGAAACATGTGCAGCCAAAAAGAATGTATGTTTGATTTTGTGGAACACTCTGTAGATGTCTGTTAAGTCTATTTGTTCAAAAGCTTGGTTCAGTTCTAGATTTTATGTTTGATTTTTTGCCTCAATGATCTGTGTATTTGTGGTAGTGGGGTATTTGATTCCTGCATTACAATTGTATTAGTGCTTATTTGTTTTTCATGTTCTTTAATATTTATTTTATATAGTTGGGGGCATTAGTATGTGGTGCATAAATTTTTATGATTGTCATGTCTTCCTCTTGTATTGTTCCCTTTACAAGGATGTGGTGGACTTCTTTGTCTTTCTTAATTAGTTTTAGTTTTAAATTTACTTTGTCTGTGAATAAGATAGATACCATTGCTTTTTTCTGGGCCCCTGTCCCATGGAGAACTGTTTTCCATCCTTTTACTTTTGACCTATGAGTTTCTTTTTGAACTAGGTGTGCTTCTTTTATATAACATATTGTTGGATTTTGCTTCTTACTCCATTCTGCCAGTCTATTTCTTTTGATTGGTGAATTGAGGCCACTGACATTGATTGTTATATGTGATATATATTGACTTATCATCCTCATGTTATTATCCTGTTGTTGGCTCTTTTTAATTTTCCCCTTCTCCCTTTAGTTTCTTGCCTTTCCTAATTGATTTGCTCTGTTAGGCCTCATGGTATTTTGACCTTCATTGTCTCTTAATAGGATATTGCTTAGAATTGTTTGGAGTGCTTGTTTGATATTGATGAAGTTTCTCAGGTGTTCTTTGTCATTGAAGTATCTTATTTCCACTTCCATTTTTAAAGAATTTTGCAGGATACATCAGTGTAGGTTGGAGGTTGTTTTCTCTTAGGGCTTGAAGTCCCTCACTCCAGGTTCTTCTTGACTTGAGGGTTTGCATTGAAAAGTCTGCTGTGATTCAGATGCACTTTCATTTCATTTTCATGTGATGTGTTTCTGTTCGGTAACTGCTCACAGTATTTCATTCTTCTGTTGGGTTTCCAGAATCTTGACTATTATATGTCTAGGTGTAGATTTTTTTTTTTTTTTTAGTCATGCCTTGTTAGAGTCCTATATGCCTCATTTATCTGCATGTCAGATTCTTGTGCTCTTTTCGGGAAGTTTTCTGTCATTAATTCTGTGAATTGTGAAAAGTCATTTGTACTTTCTCCTGCTATTTCCTGGATTCTTTTCAGTCTTTGTTCTTCTTCTTTCCATCATCTAGGAGTTGTTGAATCAATTTTTCATGATCCCTTACTGTTTTTAAGAGATCTCTCTTTTCATGGTCACTGACTGTAATCCTGTCTTCTATATCAGAAACTCTATATTCACATTCATTCATTCTGCTGTGAATGCTTTCAGTAGTTTTTCTTTTTTTAATCTCCTGGATATGTGTTTGAATCTATTTCATGGATTCCATTTCTTTCCTGTGTTGGGCATTCATGGTTTCTGTTTCTTTCCTATGCTCTGTATTCATGGGTTCTATCATGGTCCTGAGCTCATCTTTTTTTTTTTATTATTTTTGTTTTGAATTTTCCTATTGCCTGATTGATCTATTTTGTTACTTCCTGTGGTATGAGTTTAGGGTGTCATAGTGGTTGATTGTCAGACTTTTCTACATCGTTTTCCCTTAAATTTGCCATTGGTGAACTGGAAGTCTGTATTTGTGCCTTGTTAAGTGTTTTCTCATTTTTATTTTTGTTTTTGGGCTTTCCTTGATTTAATTCTTGGATTAGTACTTTCATCTTCCTGGTATAACTGCTGTTTAGGTTTGAATTTCCAATGACTCTGAGCTCTTCTCATTTTCATAATATCAGAAAGGACAACTCATTAAATCAATCAAAACCCTTTATCCCAATTGATACAATCAGCAACACAATAGCATCAAGCACATTTTAGAAATTAAACATTTGTGGCAGTTAGAATCCTCTCAGAGAGGAAAAGAATAGATATGTAAAAAATAGAAGGTTTCACATGAAGCCAGAGGACACAGGATGGTCATGCTAACTCTAGGAAATTGTTGAAGACATGAGGTAGAGACAGAGTGCCAGAACAAAGAGAAGAATAGAACAACTTAATAGTAATAGGAAAGCTATAAATTGTACTCACTTTCCTTTGAAACTAATGATAATCCAGCAAAGGAAAAAGAAAGAAGAAAAGAAAAATAAAGAAGAAATCTAAATTAGGGCAGGAACAGTAACAAAAAGGGAAATGAAAAATAACATGGGGGAGCAACAGACTGAGTGAGAAAAAGAAGAAAGAAGAAAGAATTTGCAGAATGGGAAAAAAGTAAAATTTTAAAAATAAAAACCATAAATGAAAAATAAGAGGAAAAGAAAGAAAAATATTTGAAGAGCCTCTTTCATGGTATATCTCTGCTGTCACAATATACAGTGTGTGCAGCAATGTGCAGAAATAAGTCAATTAGTCTCAGCTAGCAAACAGCAGACCCCTGTGATTCGGGCTGAATTATGGCTGCAAGGCCCAAGTTGAGCTCCCTTACCTCCTGAAGGGTTGAACTCTGCAAGGTTCTACTGCATGTTCAAGCTGCCCTTCCCCAGAAAATAGTCCAAGTTCTGATGGAAGGTGGTGATACCTCCAAAATACCAACTATGGAGGTCTGATGTGCCTGGTTTGCAGTTGTTCACTTTCATTCTATTTTCTGGAGCTCAGTAAAATGGCCTTTATGACCAGCTGGGCCTCTACAGTGTGGATCCAGGTATGGGCACAACCAGGAGGCCCGAGAGAGTGGTGTGGGAGGGTGTGCTGCTTCAAAGGCACCTACACAGCTGGGAAGTCTTCACCTATCTGCTGCAGGTTGCTAGAAGTCGGGGAGCCACAAGCTCCCCATGTGGCTGGGGGGGGGTCCTCAATGGTGTGCTCAGATCAGTCTTACTTTAAATATTGTCTCCTAAATAAAACTCTATCTAGTCTGAATGATCCTTGCTCCTACAAATCATTTAACATGCTTTAATTTTGCTTATTTTACAGTATTCATCACTTGCTAAAGTATTTTTTATTATTCATTTTTTATGGATTTATTTCAGTGTCCTTACCAATCCTGCTCCTGCCCCAAATGGTACCTCCAGAGTAGAAGGATGCCATCATTCTAATGTCTTCTATTCTGGTTTACTTTCTTAGAAATCGTGTCCTTTACAATTTATAGAGAAAAATGTTTGCATATTTTAAATTATTATTACATATGGGATAAACAGATAACGTGTGTAAGAAACAGTTCTAAATCAACTTCGCATTTGGGTTTTACATGTTTTCCGTAAAGTATTTTGAGTGTTAGCTTTAAGAACATGTTCTAAGCTTTGAAAAGGCTTAAAAGAAAACTATTTTTCTGGTCTAAAAATAGAGCATTTTAAATTCCACAAATGATTTCATATTATTTAAAATTAACTCAGCATTATTTAATGATAAATGTTTTCCTGCAGGATTTGTTACATGATTTTAATACTCAATTTTTTTTTTTTTTTGTACTAGGGATTGAACTTGGGTTCTTACACTTGTGAGGCAGGCAGTGAAATCACTGAGCTAAATCCCCAGCCCTATAACTCAAATTTTTGATAGACAGTTTTCTATTCTTGAAAAATGTTAAAAAATGTACCCTTTCAAAGTAAAGAAACCTGTTATATCTTTGTTGAAAATTGCTTTTCTATTGCCTTAGAAAAAAATTGTATAATTGTATCTAGTTCTTAAATTCTTTGGGAATGAAACTTGTTATAACCAGAGAGTACTTCATTCCTTTTAAAAAGTTCTTTTCCTTTCTACAGAATATTGCTACTGAATGAAAAAATAAAGTATAACCAGAAGTTTCTAAATAGATTTTAACTGGGATGGGAGAAGCTGCATAGGAGTTCTGTCTGTAGAAAGATGAATATCCATAGAGCACCCTCTAATAAATTATACCTTAGTTAATACCTTTCTTTTTTAATATGATATGAGAAAAACTGAATAGAATTTCACATTAAAATGGAATACTTTTTACTTTTAAATAAAATAGTGATTATGCAATTTTATCATAGTTAATATTATATATATAATTTATTTATCCTCTTTTTTAGTACAATATGCCAAATGTTTATTGTAACAAAATTGTATTTTGTGAAAATTTATTTAGCTATATTTAAAAGTTCTTACTTAACCTTTCTTTTTGTGGTGCACAGAGGTAGATACTTCCTTAGTAGGGAAAATTTTTTGAAATAAATATTTGTGACTGGAAATCTTGATTGTATAAAAAGCAAGCAATTTTTAACTTGCAGCAAAAATATTGAATGTTTATCCATAATGTAGCAGGAATTTAGCTTTTGTAAATGCATTATTCCAATTTGCACATGACAAGAATTATGCAACTACCTAAATTACAAAGAGAATGACTCTGTTTGGAATGTGAAAGAATACTTGAAATTTTTACATTATCCTCACAGATTTTAATATATCCTCTAAAATGACAATAACAGAGTTGAGTTAGCGGTGCTTGCACAAGAAATATAAGGATAAGAATCTGTGTTTCCTAATCCCTAGCCCAAGAGCTCATGATTAGAAAATGTATTATTATTTTTTAATATACACTTATACAACTTCAGTAAAGTTACAGATTATTTGCCTCCTGAAATTTAAAAATTTAGAACTGTTTGTACTTCACAGGAATTCCATTATTTGGAAGAGGTACATGATATATATTTTTGAGAAAATACTTCTCAGAGTTTCAAGACTTCTAAGGAAATATTGCTGCTTCTCTGGGTTGTCTTCTTGTTAAATTGTACCAATGTAAAATTATTCATGGAAAATTGAAGTAAAAATCTGATATTCTTCTATTCTAATTGTAGGTTTCCTCTCAGCTCTCCTAAACCACATTTTCTTGGTATAGTTGAAATGGAAACAAACATCTTTAGGTTGAAAGAGACCAAATTTATTATGTAGCTCTGGCACCACTTAAAGAGACTATTGAAATTAATTCTATGCTTTGTGAAATCTGGTTATTACTTACTTGATATTGGTAAAGTATTTTTGCATCTTCTGCTAGCTATTGCCACATAACAGGCCATACCAGAACCCAATGGCTTAAAATAATGAGCATATGTTATTAGTGATGAATTCACTATGTTTTTATGCCTCCTAGAAGGGCTGACTTGTGTAAGTAGTTAAACTAAACTAGCTAAACTCTTTCACATATTTGACACTGGATGCCTCTATCATAATCTGGGGTAGCTTTGGCTTCAACTACTAGCCTCTCCTCCCTGTGGTCTTTTATTCTCCATCAGGCTAGTTTGAGTTTGTTCACATAAAAATGAAAGGGACTCTAAAGAGGGAGGAGTAGAAGAATTCACAGTGTTTTGAGACCTTTGTTCCAAACTAGCACTCCATCATTTCTGCCACATTTTCTTGGCCAAAGCAAGCCACAACATCACTTTAAATTCAAGAAGTAGAGAAACAGATTCTTCTCTTGGATGAGAAAAGTTGCATGGCCACATGGCTAAGGTCTGAATACAGAGAGGGTGAAGGATAAGTTGAATTTGTTACCAACCTAGTAATGGCACTCTCAATTCCAATTATACATTCCTATCCCAAATGCAAAATATGTTCACACAATGGAATTCCCCAGAATTGTAATCCGGTTCTAATACCATGTAAATTCTCGTGCCTCATAAATTGCGTAAAGTTTTGAATGGCTCCTCAGATGCATCCCCAAAACGTGGGGAAATGGGAGATAATGGCCAGTCACTTATCCACATATTCCAGAACCACGCTGGGACAATGGTACCCAGTTCTCAATTGCAAAAATAGGTAGTGTCTCTTGAGTAAGTCCTGCCTTTGCTTTCTGGAAGTAACTTCCCAGTGCACTGTTGCCCATTAGACACACTGGGTCATGGTTCTGCTCACTATCATGACTTTCCCAATCCATCCCTCTCTTTGGCTACTTCTGAAGAAATGGGGCATTTGACATTTGAGTGGTTTTTCTTACATTTACTTATTCTTGCATACAAGTGGGAGGCCAAAAGGATGATTTGCACTTGGAATGGTTTAAGTCTTTTTTATTACAGGTTGTGGTCATTCTAGTAGAAAAATGTGTAGCTTGGAACAATGCATGCATATTACTGCTCATAAGTCTGTGAGACAGATGGGCACTCCTGCAGGTCTGCACTAGTTTCATTTGCTCTTGGCCAATTAGACAAGTGGCCTGCACCTACTTGGAAATAAAGCTATCAGACCACTTTCCTGTTAATGTTTCATGCACATCTGGGAGGTGTAAAGCTTTTGAGGCACAGATAAAAATCAGAATTCATATAGTCTTCACTGCCACAGCTGATCTTCTGGAGCTGGTTCTGTGTGCTCAGAGCCTGCACCTGAATTTCTCCAGTACCCTGCCTTAATGGTATGCTTGGTGATATAATAGTCTAATAGCCTGTTGGCAGATTTATGTCGTAGAAATATATTCAAACATAAATTTCCTAATATGCTTTGCTGATGTAATAATTAAATCCCCAAGAAAAGAAACAAGCTACAAAAGTATTACCTTCCTACAGACTTTAAACAAGTTTATGACCGTGATGAAAACATGGAATGTGTGAAGAATCTCATACAAGTGAAAATACCTGTCAGAGAATAATAGAGTCTCTGACTGTATAAGATTAAGGGGCTTAGACTTTAAAAATTTAGAGAGGATGGATTCTCTTAATGTTTTGCATCAGGCAAATACATTAAATAAATATTTAAAGAAGAGTAGCATAGTATTAATAGGTACATTAGAAAGAGCAGATACAAATGTGTCAAACGTAAGCTTTCTTCATGTAGAAATTAAAGCATACATTAACCATAACATCTCATTAATTTGTTCATTAATTCACTTGGCAAACCTTTGTTGTATGTTTAAATTGTCAAGCACTGTTCAAGAGGAAAACAATACAAATTAAAATTTATACTGCTTTTAAAGAAGTTTCAGTTTACAAGGAGGAACTATTTAACAAATCTATAAAATAAAGATGATACATAAAAAGAACCTATTTATAAATAATCATTGTAAATTAAGATGAGTTAATAAATATCCTTAGGAAAATAATAGTGTTACAATTTTATTATAAAATATGTTAATTATGAATATAGCTGACTTATCCATTTAAAATGTTTTTTATTGGTACATATTAGTTATACAATACAGTTACATTCATCATTGGAATCTTGTACCTTTACATGACAGATCTTGGTGCTTATTTTTTCACCATTTCCCTGCCTTCCCTTCCCCGCTTCTTCCTTCCCTATTTACAAAGAATTTGCTTCCATGTTTTTCTTTTTCTCTTATTTTGTCTCTTCCCTTTTTGTCTTTTGCCTACCCCTCCCATTTGCCCAATAACTTTAGACATTTTCTTCAGATTATAAAGTATCAATTATCCATTTTGACAGTTATTTACACTTTTAATTTATCATATCAGAGAAACCATACCATATTTACAAATGTTTATCATATTAATTTCACTTAAGAGTATGTCCTCAATGTGCATCCACTTAGCTATAAATGTCTCTAGTTTCTCATTCTTTATGGCTGAGTAGTACTCCATATTATATTTTTTAAAAAACCACAAATTTTCTTTATCCAGTCTCCAGTTTCAGCTGTTTCCAAGTTTTAGCTATTAAAAACTGCTGATATAATGAGCATATATCACTGTGCTATGATTATTTTAATTCTTTTGGAAAGATACCCACTAGGGGAATAGCGGGATAAAATGGGACTTTCGATTGTAGTTGTTTAAGGTATCTCCATATTGATTTCTGCAGTGGTTGCACCAGTCTGCACTCCCACCAACAATGGTAAAGGGTTCCTTTCTCCCCACAATCCTGCCAGCATTTCTTATTGGTTGATTTCTTGATATCAGCCATTCTTTCTGGGGTGAAGTGGAATTCAAGTATTGATTTCATCTGCACCTTGCTAATGATGAGTGATATTGAACATTGTTTAATATATGTATTTGCTGCTTTCACTTCATTGTCTGAAAACTATCTGTTCATTTGTGATGCCCATTTTTGAATCAAGTCTTTATATTTTTGGGGGCTTGATATTTTTGAGTTATTTATATTGTCTAGATAGTAGACATTTGTCTGAGAAACAGCTGGTAAAATTTTTCCCACACATTTTCGATTGTCTCTTAGCTCTGTTATTGGTGTCTCCTGCAGTGCAAAAGCTATTTAAATAGATGAGATCCCACTTGTGGATTCCTTATGCTAGTTTCCGTGCTACTGAGGATTTGTTCATAAAATCTTTTCCTATGCAACTTTTTTCAAGAGTTCTACCTAATTTATCTTCCAGCAAGTTTAGTGTTTCTGTTTTAATATGTAGATCTTTAATCCACTTGGATTTTAGTTTAGTACATGGTGAAAGATAGGGCTCTAGTTTTAATCTAGGGCAGGTTGAAATCCAGTTTTTCCAACACCATTTATTGAAGAGGCAATTACTTACACTGAGGATGGTTGTCTCCTTTGTCAAAGATGAGGTGGCCGAGTACATCTGGAGTTGTTTCTGCATCTTCTAACCTATTTCACTAGTCCTTGGGTCTTTTTCTTTGCAGTACCATGCTGATTTTAACACAGTGGCTTTATAGTAATAGTTGTAAGTTGGAGATTGTGATATCCCCTGCCACATCTCTGTTGCCTAGGATGGCTCTTGCTATACTAGGTCTCTTCTGGTTCCAAATGAATTTTTAGATGCTTTTCTGTAGTTCTGTGAAATACACTGTTGGGATTTCAATTGGGATTGTATTGTATCTGTATAGCAGTTTCGTTATATGGCCATTTTCACTATGTTGATTCTTCCTACCCAGGAGCAGGGGACATCTTTCCATTTTCTTATGTCCTGTTTGCTCTCTTTTTTTCAGAGTGTTGTCATTCTCCATGTAGAGGTCTTTTGCTTCCTTCATTGGATTACTTCCTAGATATTTCATGTTTTTGGATGCTATTGTGAAAGGAATTGTTTCTGTAATTTCCCTCTCAGTGAGTCTCTTAGTTGTGTAAAAGAAGTCTATTGATTTTTGAGTGTTGACCTTATATCCAGCTACTCTACTGAATCTGTCCATTAAGTCTAGAAGTCTTTTGGCAGAGTTTTTTTGGGTCTTCTATGTAGAGTATCATGTCATCAGCAAATAATGACAGTTTAACTTCTTCCTTTCACTACTTTATTGCATTCATTTCTTTTCTCTTGTCTAATTGCTATGGCTGATGTTTACAGAACTATACTGAACAGGACTGGTAATAGTGGACATCCTTGTCTTGTTCCTGATTTTAGCGTGAAGGTTTTCATTTTTTGGCCATTTAATATACTGTTGGCTGTTGATTTTTCATAGATTGCCCTTACCAAGTTGAGATAAAGACCATCTATTCCCATTTTTCTGCAGAGTTTTTATCGGGAATGGGTGTTGAATTCTGTCAAATGCTTTTCTGCATCTATTGAGATGATCATATGTTTTTTTGTCTTTCACTCTGTTAATATAGTATATTGCATTTATTGATTTACATATGTTGAGCCATCCCTGCATCCCTGGAATAAAGGACAGGGTGTATGATCTTCTTGATGACTCTCTGTATTCTGTTTGCCAGTATCCATTGAGGAATTTTGCATCTATGTTCATTAGGGAGATTGGCCTGTAGTTCTCTTTTTTGGTTGGGTCTTTCCCTGGTTTAGGAGTCAAAGTAACCCTTTCTTCCAGGAATGAATTTGGAAGTATCACTTCCCTTTCGATTTCATTGACAAATTTGAAGAGTAGTAGCAGTAGTTCTTCTCTAAATGTCTTGTAGAATTCAGCAGTGAAGCCCTCAGGACCTGGGCTTTTTTTAGTTGGTAAACTTCTAATTACGTTTTCAATTTCACTGATTGTAATTGGGGTGTTTGGAATATTTTGTATCTTCTTTGTTCAATTTTGGTAATTCAGAAGTGCCTAGAAATCTGTCCATTTCTACTGTGTTTTCCATTTTTTAGAGTACAGGTTCTTGAAATAGGTATTGAAGATTCTCTGGATTTCTGGTGGATATATTGTGACTTCACCATTTTCATTCCTAATTGCATGGATTTGAGCTTTTTCTTTCTTTTATTTAGCAAAGTTGGCTAAGGTTTTATCGGTTTTATTTGTTCTTTCAAAAAACCAGCTGTTGAATTCATTGAGTTTTTGTATTGTTCTCTTAGTCTGCATTGCATTGATTTCTGCTCTGATCTTTATAATTTCCTCCTTTGTTTGAGCTTTGGGTTTTCCTTTCTCTTCTTTTTTTAGGAGACTAAGATTCATCATTAGGTTGTTGATTTGAGCTTGCTCTGTTTTCTTAGTGTGGGCATTCACTGCTATGAATTTTCCATGTAGAACTGCTTACACTGTATTCCATAGATTCTGTATGTTTTATTCGCCAAATCATTTATTTGTAAAAACTGACTAATTTCTTCTTCAATTTCCTCTGTGACCTATTGGTTGTTCAAAAAAGTGTTATTCAATTTCCATGTGTTTGTGAAATTCTTGCAGTTTCTTTTCCTATTGATTTCCAGCTTAATTGTACTATGGTCTGATAATATACATGGGATGACTTCAACTCCTTTACAGTTACTTAAACAAGTTTTATGACCCAATATGTGATCTATTTTGGAGAATGACCTCTGTCCAGGTGAAAAGAATATATATTCTGATTCTGTAGGGTCAAACACTCTGTAGACATCCGTTAAGTGCATTTGTTCTAAATTTTGGTTCACTTGTATTATTTAGTTATTGATTTTTTGTCTAGATCACCTATCTATTAGTGTTAGGGGGGTATTTAAATCCCACACTACAATTGTATTCATGCTAATTTGTTTTTTCATATCCCTTAGTATTTGTTTTGTATAGTTGGAAGCATTAGTATTTGGTGTATATATATATTTATGATTGGCATCTCTTCCTCTTGGATTGCTCCCTTTTTAAGGATGTAGTGGCCTTCTTTGTCTCTCTTAATTAGTTTTGGTTTGAAGTTTACTTTGTGCAAATAAGATAGCTACCCCTACATTTTTAGGATTCCTGTCTCATGTAGAACTGTTTTCCATCTTTTTACTTTCAGCCTTTGATTTTTCTTTTTGGACTAGGTGTGTTTCTTGTGTATAGCATATTGTTGAATTTTGCTTTTTAATCCATTTTGCCAGTCTATTTCTTTTGATTGGTAAATTAAGGCCACTGACATTGATGGTTATAACTTGTATCATTGACTTATCATCCTCGTGTCTATTATCCTGTTGTTGACTCTTTTTAATTTTTCCTCCTCTCCCTTTAGTTTCTTTCCTTTCCTAATTGATTTGCTCTGTTAGGCCTCATGGTGTTTTGACCTTCATTGTCATTTACTAGGATATTTTTTAGAATTGTTTGGAGTTCTGGTTTGGTATTGATGCCATTTCTCAGGTGTTCTTTGTCATGGAACTATCTTATTTCCAATTTCATTTTTAAAGTGTTTTGCAGGATACATCAGTGTAGGTTGGAGGATGTTTTCTCTTAGGGCTTGAAATCCCTCACTCCAGGCTCTTCCTGACTTGAGGGTTTGCATTGAAAAGTCTGCGGTGATTCTGATGAGCTTTCATTTTCATGTGAATTGTTTCTTTTCTCTAATTGCTTATAGTATTTCATTCTTCTGTTGGGTTTCCAGAATCTTGACTATTATATGTCTAGGTGTAGATTTTTTTGAGGGGTGGGGTCATGGCTCGTTGGAGTTCTATATGCCTCATTCATCGCTATGTCAAATTCTTTTTCTCTGTTTGGGAAGTTTTCTATAATTATTTCTGTGAACATTTTTTATATGTCATTTGTACTTTCTCCTGCCTTTTCATGGACCCATATCAGTCTTATGTGCTTCTTTGAATCATCTAGGAGCTGTTGGATGGATTTATCATGTTCCTTTACTAATTTTAAAAGATCCTTTTCTTTGTCATCACTGATATCCATCTTGTCTTCTGTATCTGATATCCTTTCTTCATATATCCTGATATCCTGGCTCAGACTGTTACATAAAGTGTTAGTAGATTTTTAAATTTTCTTCATATCTGCTTGAATCTGTTTCTTTTTCTTTTTTTTATTTTAAATTGAATTTATTGGTACATTCTAGGTAGACAGTACAGTTACATTCATTACTGGGATCTTGTACCTTTACATGCCAGGTCTTGGTTCTCTTTTCTTCCCCTTGTCCCCACTCTCCCTTCACCCCCTCCTCTGCTCCCCCCCTTCGAATCTGTTTCTTAATTTCCTTTTCTTACTTCTTTGGTCATTCATAGTTTCCATTTCTGTCCTATGCATGACATTCATGTCTTCTGTTACGGTCCTGAGCTCATGTAATTTTTATCTGTTTCTGTTCTAGAGTCTGTAATCATGCCATTCATTCTGCTCATC
Source organism: Fukomys damarensis (assembly GCF_012274545.1). Lineage (NCBI taxonomy): Eukaryota > Metazoa > Chordata > Mammalia > Rodentia > Bathyergidae > Fukomys > Fukomys damarensis. Next base: position 30,774,712 of record NW_022900945.1, on the reverse strand, counting down.
ATCTCTGTAGTTATATGGGAAATTATTTCTGTTTTGAATTTTTCTAGAGCCCAATTGATCTGTTTTGTTACTTCCTGTGCTATGAGTTCAGGTTGTTATCGTGGTTGATTATCAGACTTTTCCACCTCATTTCCCCCATAATTTGCCTTTGGTAATCTCAAAGTTTCTGTGCTTGAGCTTTGGTTGAATGTCTTTCCATTTCTACTTTTCTTGTTGGTACTGTCCTCTGTTTGATACCTGGGTTAACACTTCAGTCTTCGTGGTAGAGCTTGTCTTTAGGTTTTTGAGTCTCTAATCACTCTGAGACAATCTCTTTTTCATTATACTAGGAAGGACAACTGATTACATCAATATCAACATCTTAGCCCAGGTGATACAATCAGTAACACAAAAGCTTCAAGCAAAGCTTAGAAATGACAGTTGGTGGTAGTTATTAATCTATCACTGTTAACTCTGTGAATTAAATCAAAATGAAGGCTAGAGCTCAGGACAATGGCCTCTATGATGCCCTGTGCTTCTGTGGTGTCAAGGTAGGTACTAGCACAGCCAGGATGCCAGAGGTATTGGCGGGGGTTTTGTGGCTGTCTGTGAGCTGCAGGTCCCTGTGTGGCTCTGCCTCTTGCAGTTCTACTGCCAAGATATGGCGGCTGATGCATAAGGTCTGTCTTCTCCATTTTTACATTAATTATGAAAACTGAAGATTGGGCAAATACATTTATGGAAAGCAATCAATTTAAAAGTTTATTTTCTGGCTTGAAATTAAATGACAAATGCAAGAAAGTGTTCACTATTATTATGTTGAGCATCTAATGCGTATGTAATGTCACCTTTGCACTAAACAAAAATCGATTGTTATAATCCATGTCAAATTCTTTTTAAGTATTTTGAAATTGCACAGTAATCCCTGAGTAAAGAAAGGGAAAATGTTTTAAAACTATGGTTGAGGAGATAGCGTGAATTTACCTTATATTTTTATTTCTTAGGGGTAGAACTGTATATATCCAATTGCATCTGTATATACAATATGTATCTGTGATTTGTTTTCTTCATTTTTTTCTTCTTACATCTCTATCTTTTATCCTCTTCCTTTTCAAATTGCTTCTTTTTATATTTGTCTCACCATTTGATTTTCCCTTTCCTTTTATTCCATTTTGTTATGGGTGTGTTTACCTTCTTGCTCACTCTGTCCACCAATATTTTTAATTTTACTTTCCTCCTCCTCTCTCTTATGCTTTATTTCTTACCTCAAAAGATTTGTCAGGAGGTTGTGGTTATTATCTTTTGGATTCAGTAATAACATCTCACTTTATGTTCATTCGAAATTAATAAAATATGTAGTAACTATTAGTGCAAACAATTATAAACTGACTTAGAAAAAAGAAAAATCCTTGAGGATGTTTTCACACACAATAAATGAATGCTAATTAGGCTGTATGAAGCTTTACTTTCCAAGAGAAATAATATTCATAATAGATGTTTTGATGAACATTGAGAATCTTAATATCCTTTTTTCATATTTAAATCTTCATTTTACATTCCCTAGCATAAATCAAAGTAATCAAGCTAAAAAATAATAATTTAAGTGATGCATTAACTTTTTCTATGATATATTCCACTGTTATATAAAAACTTTAAAATTAGTAGGCAGTATTACCGAAATCAGTTGAACAGATTTGAGCTCCTACTGTGCATGAGATTTGAGCTCCTATAGTTAAAAAAAAGAATCAAGATCCTTTCTGTTTCCTTTGTAGAAGGAGGAATTCATAAAGGAGATAGGTCATAGAGGGGATAAGTCAGTTTTAATGGCGATAATGAAGGTAGATTAAGTATATTTTTTTGCCAGGACCAAAAAAAGCTGAACAAATTGTAGAAGCAAAACAAACAGGGAAATAAAGCATAGATAAATTAAGCACATATTGTGCAGTTTTTAAAAAAACATTGTGCACATATACACACAGTAAATGAGAGATAAAGTATAGCTACATTAATTTGTTCATCTGTCACTTATACAGCATACTATTAGCTGGGTTTAGTTGCAGACATAGAGGGATATATAAAAGAATACAATGTAGGCACTTTTCTGAAAGGATTTACAGGTGAGGTAAATGTGCAAATAAACTGGTTTAACCAAATATAGATAGAGTAAAATAATGAATAATAGAGGATCTGGTCTTTTCATTTCCAGGATTATTAGAAAAAAGCATTTCTTCTGGATATAAATGTAGATAAATAAATATTTGTTGAACATTTGCTATATTAGAGATGTTTTCATATACTTAATATTTTTGGTACCATAGAAATGTGACTTGTCACAGAGTTAATAAATGCAAGAATCAAGTCCACTTTACTTTAGAGAAGGCATTATTTCTACTATCATATTTGAGGAATCTGAGCTTAATTTGACATGCCTTGAAAAGCTTTTGAATGTTTTTGCTTAAACTGGAAGAATACAATCATTTTAGTAAATAGTACACATATATTCTTTCTTTTTGTTCAGTTTTTTAAATTTTTATGTATGTAGTACATAATAATCATATTCCTTGTCAAGTGTTGATGAATGTATTTAGCATGACTCAGTTCTTTTTTCATTCTCCTTCCTCTCCCTTCTTCCATCTTTTGGACTCCTTCCTATTTACCAAGGATCTCGCCACTTTTTATTGTCTATCTTTTATATTGCTCTTCATTTATATTTTGATTTCTCATACAAGAGAAGCTATGCGAAATTTAAACTTGTGTGTTTGATTTACTTCACTTAAAAGGATGATCTCAAAGTGCATTAATTTTCCTACAAATGACTCATTTACCCTTCCTTATTGCAGAAAAATACTCCATTGTATATAAATACAGAGTTTGTTTATTCATTCATCTTTTGATAAACATATGAGCCACTTCCAAATTTTAACTATTATTTTAACTAATTTTACAAAAGAAAATGTACACTGGGAAAGTGTGTGTGTTTGGAAATACATTATCTCTATAATATGACGTCTTTAACTCTTTCAGGAAGATACCTTGAGGAGAATAGCTAGTCAAATGCAAATTGAAATTTGTGTTTTTTGAAGACTCTCCATATTATTTTTCATAATGTTTGTACCAGTACTAGTTTACATTTCGAACAACATTGTTGAAGGGTTTTTTTTTTCCCTATAGCTTCATTTGCATTTATCATTTGGTTTCTTGATGATAGTCATTCTTTCTGGAGTAAGATGGAATCTCAGTGTTGATTATTTGTATTTCTCTAGTGGCCATAGATGATGAACATTTTTTCATGTACTTATTGACTATTAACATTTCTTATTCTGAGAAATATCTGTTCATTTCAGTTGCCAGTTTTTGTTTGAGGCTTTTATTTTGAGGGGCTTAAATTTTTTGAGTTCATTATTTTAAATATTAGTCCTCTGAGGAATAGCTGGGAAATTATTTTTCCCACTCTGTAGGTTATCTCTTCTCTTTGTTTCCTTTGATGTGCAGAAACTTTTTAATTTGGCATGATACCATTTGTTAATTCCTGTTGTTATAACTTGTGCAACTGGAGTTCTGTTTAGAAAGTCCTTAGCTACCCCTATTTCTACTAGTGTTTTATTTATTTTAACTCTCAGCAGATTAAGTGTTGGTGTTTTGATATTTAGATCTTCCATTTACATTTTAGTTTAGCATATGTTCAGATATTGTGTGTGTGTGTGTGTTTATATACATACATATATAGAGAGATATCTATATATATAGATATATCTATCTATCTATCTATCTATCTATCTATCTCCAGTTTTCTCAGCCCAATTAATTAAAGAGCCTTTCTTGAAGTGCATGTTTTTTGGCCTCTTTTACAAAGATCAGATAGCTGAATATAAGAGGGTTTATTTCTGTGTTCTCTTATGTTACATTGATACATGTGTCTATTTTTGTGCCAGTACCATGCTGTTTTTGTCACTGTTGCTTTGTAAAATAATTTGAATCCTAGAATTGTGATATGTCCTGCTTTACTTTGCTACTCAGGATTACTTTTGCTTATTTTGGGTCTCTTCTGGTTCTATATGAATTTTGGGATTGTTCTCTTTATTTCTGTGAGGAATACAGTTGACATTTAAATTAGGATTACATTAAATCTGTACATCAATTTTGGAAATATGGCTACTTTGATAGTATTGATTCTGTCAGGAGCATGTATATCTTTCCTTTTTCTGATGTCCTGTTTGAGCTCCATTTTTAGGATACAGCAGTTTTTGTTGTAGAGGTGTTTTACTTCCTTGTTTAGGTTAATTCCTATGTATTTAATTTTTCTTGATGCTACTGTGAATGGTACAGTTTTCCTATTTTTTTAATGAGTTAATTATTGGTGTACAGGCACAATGCCGATTTTCATGTGTTGATTTCCTATCCTACTACCTTGACAAATTTGGTTATGAATTCTAGGATCTTTAGCTGGAATTTTTTGGGTCTTCTCTGTAGAAGATCATGTCATCTGCAAATAATACTTAGGCTTTTTCCTTTCCTGTACATAAATGTTTCTTTCTCTTGCCTAAATCCTCTAGCTAATGTTTTAAGTACTATATTGAATAACATTGGTAACAGTGCTGGACATTCTTGTCATGTTTCTGATTTTAGAGAGAAAGCTTTCAGTTTTACCCCTTTTAAAAGGAATATGGCAGTATATTTGTCATATTTGGCTTTTAGCAGAGTGAGGTCAACTCCTCTATACCTATTTTTTTCAATGTTTTGAATATGAATGGGGGTTGTGTTCTGTCAAAGGCTTTTTCTTTTTTTCTGAATCTATTGCGGTTGTTAGTTCTTTTGTCCTTGCTTATGTTTGTGTGATGTATTACATTTACTAATTTGCATATATTGAACCACTCAGTATCCCTAAGACAAAGACTATTTGGTTATGATGTGTGATTGTTTTGGTGATTTGTGTCATTCTGCTTAGCAGCATCTTGAGGATTTTTGTTTATTAGATTGGCTTGTAGTTTTCTCTTTTTTTTCAGCTTTAATTGAGTTTATTGGTACATTAGGGATACAATTTATGATGTGTGATTGTTTTGGTGATTTGTGTCATTCTGCTTAGCAGCATCTTGAGGATTTTTGTTTATTAGATTGGCTTGTAGTTTTCTCTTTTTTTTCAGCTTTAATTGAGTTTATTGGTACATTTTAGGGATACAATACAGTTACATTCATTGTTGGGATCTTGTACCTCTACATGACAGGTCTTGGTTCTCATTTTTTCCCCTTGTCCCTGCCCTCCCTTCACCCCCTCCTCCCCTCCCCATTTACAAACACTTTATTTCCTTCTTTCCATTATCTCACATTTTTTTCTTTTCCCTTATTACCATTCCCCTAACCATCCCACCTTCCCTACACTTTTAGCCTCTTTCTTCCCATTTCACAGTGTCAGTAATCTTATTAGGATCTTATGTATTATTGCATTTTATTCACACCAGAGAAACTATTATGTATTTACACATGTGTGACTTATTTATTTCACTTAGGAGTATATCTTCAATATGTATCCATTTTCCTATGAATGAATCTATTTTCTCATTCTTTATGGCTGAGTAATATTCCATTTTATAGAAAAACCACATCTTCTTTATCCAGTTTCCAACGGATGGGCAAATGGGCTGTTTCCAAGATTTAGCTATTAGAAACTGTGCTGCTATAAACATGGATGTGCATACATCACTGTGATATGATTCTTTTAGTTCTTTTGGAAAGATACCCAGCAGAGGGATGGCTGGGTCAAATGGAACCTCCAGTCCAAGCTCTTTGAGGTATCTCCATATTGATTTCCACAGTGTGCATCAGTCTGCACTCCCACCAACAATAGAGCAGGGTTCCTTTCTCCCTACAACCCCGCCAACATTTGTTATTGTGTGATTTCTTGATTGGCTTGTAGTTTTTTGTTATGGCTGGTTCCTTGCCTGATTTTAGAATTGGGAAAATGGTAGCTTCCTGGAAAAACTTAGAGTAATCCCTCTTTTTCAGTTTCATTAAAGAGCTTGAGGAGTATTGGCTTAGATGTTTTCCAACATTGTAGAAGTCAGCAGGGAATACTTTTATGACCGAGGCTTCTCCTGGTTCCTAGGTTTTTATTATTGCTTCAGTTTAATTGCCTGTTATTTGATTATTTAGGGTTTTAAAATTATCTTGGTTCAGTTTTGGTTATTCATATATGTGTAGGAATCTATCCATCCATTTCGTCTGAATTTTCCACTTTATGGGAGTATAGTTTTTCAAAATATTTGCTAATAATTTGAATTTTGGTGGTGTCCATAGTGATTTCACCTTTTTCCTTTATAATTGCATTGATTTTGGTCTCTTTCTTTTTAAAGTAGAAGGGACTATGAATTTTTAAATTTTGCTTATTCTTTTAAGGAATCAACTTTTCAATTCACTGATTTTTTAAAAATCTTAATTTCACTAATATCTGTTCTGATCTTTATAATTTCCTTCCTTTTCCTAGCTTTAGGTTTAGATTGTCCTTTTTTTTCTAGGACCTTGAGATGCTTTGTATAATATATTCTAAGCAGGCAATACTTAGGATCTATAAACTAGGTAGATTGGAAGGAAAAAAAAATACAAAAAAGATAGAAACATTCTGAGGCTAAGGAAAAGAAAACTCAGATAATTACTAATGAAGTTTTTTTTTTAATAAGGAAGCAGTTTTTAAATATGAAAACTCTCTGAATGAAGTCAGAAAGAACAAATACAAATAATAACTGGTCAATTTTCATTCCCTCTACCAATATTTGTTATGACACTACCATTTCTTTTTTCTTTTTTTCTGGAACTGGGGATCAAATGCAAGACTTTATGCTTGTCAGAAAGGTGTGATGCCACTAAGCTAAATCCCCAGCCCCGACACTATCATTTCTTAACAGTAATTTGACAGTGATATTCTGCTTCTTTCTTTTATTCCCATAAGAATTGATTTTGTAAAGTATTGGATGACTTCCCACTGTCTATCCAGTAATATCTAAGGTCCTTATCTGTGTATACAAATGTGTTGATCTCTCCCACTCTGTGCTACATTTTGCATGAATTCTCCAACAAGATCTAAATCACTGAGTTTCTCTCTGACTATATCCCAGTTATTATTTTTCAAGTCAATGGTAGACATTTTTATTTTTAGAATTGTTATTTAATTTTTTTGTATCCTCATTTCTTTTTTGTGTGTTTTTGTATAATATGTTTATTTTTTCATGGATTGTTTCACTAGTTTTATTAGAAGAATTATAAGGATAAATTCAAATATATTTTCAGATTTCTCTGTTGTTTTTTATTTCAGAATAAATCCAAATCTTGATTACTAGTAGTCTTTAGTAGTATCAGTTTTTTCTTTTGTGATTTTAGAAAATTTTTTATATTCATTTATCTTAAATGTTGCTTATTTTCCTCTATTGCTTTTTTTTTCTTGTGCTTATTTTTTTCTCTTATACTATTTTTCTCTTGATGAATTTTTCCCTTTCTATCTGACAATTCCATGGTTGCTTCAATATGTAATTGTACACTGTTACATATAATTTTATAAGTAAATGACAAGAAAATATCAAAGATAGTTGTGAGGTTAAGCAGATAAATTTGGTGGAGTACCTATGAATATGTAAGGATTATATTAATACCCAAGTGGGCAGTGAAGACTCAATAGCGGATTTTAGCCAATTTTAAGAAGTACGGAATGGAACAGGTAGTCAGAAAGTATTGTAGGAATACAAAATCTGATTGGTTCATAGATTCATTAGAGTTTTACAGCCATAGTAAAATGTGAAATATTTCTGAATGACAACCTGAGAGATTTATTCATGTTAGCCTGTATACTGCACAGCAAATATGGATGGGAGCAAACAGAATGAAGTCAACAGCTTAATGTGTCTTGAATATCTTCCTTCATACAGCACTTAGTGTACATTATTGAATTCTCATTATTGTAAAGAAGATACTTCTTCAGTAACTAGAATATAAAGTTAGATATAGAAAACCTACAGGATTTAACCTCACAACCTCCAAGTAATGGTATAAACTGATACTTAGAGGGTATAAATTCATGTTCTCTGGCAACAGAACAAATGTTATTTTGGTTATTCTGTGTTACACTTTTCATCTAGAAAGGAATTTAATGTTTCCTATGCAGTAGACCAAAATGACATAATGTGGATAGAAATGAATCAGACATTTCGGGCTCAGTGTAGATGGAGAAGGTCAGTTGCCAACATTTAAAAATGAGTCCTAATTTTTTCGACTCAGTTAACTTAGGTTAAATTTCTTATTCAGACTTACATAATTTGCTATTAACAGAATAAGGTCCAGAAGACATCATTTGTCTCATAGTAAGAAAATGCCCCTGATACCCCCATTCATTATGCTCTGTGCTATCATTATTTTATCTTAGTGTTTAATACAACGTTTGCCATTGCTTACCCCTAAGCCAGAAAGTATCTATGTCTATTTCAAGTGCAGTGATTTTCCTATGGCCTTGAACTTAATAGGCACTCAGAAAATATTTCATAAATGAATGAATGAATATTTTTCTGGAACCATCAGGCTAATTGGGGATATAGTTAGCTTTACAAAATAATTATATTATAGTTTGAAAGATGTAGGCATACAGAGAAGAAAAATGGATAACTTTTAGGATGGGCAGGGGTGGTGGAGGGAGCCTTCTTTAGAGGAGCTGACTCCTAATGCTCAAAATTGAAGGATGCTGAGGAACTTAACAGCTAGGGAGAGTGAGTGAGGAGTCATGCATTTTTTATTGAGCAAAAGTAAAAGCAAAGGCAGAAAGATTGAAAGAATATAGCATGTTTAACTAAAAATACTACTTTTGTATTAGCATTGCCAAAATCAATACTGTACTTTCATCTTATATATAGAACTTTAGCAACATCTCTTCAATAAAAAAGGATTTATGCACCCACAATGCTGGGAGAACAGATTAATATCTTCCTAGCTTGCAAAGCAGTTTCCTCTCAGTGGGATTGTTCTGAAAAGTTCACTTAGAAAAACATATCAGGAAGGGAGAACGTGAGAAATTTCCTAGTACATAAGAAAAATGTATTCTCTAAAATCATTTTATAGTAAGTTTTTCTTTCTCCATTTAATTAAAGTAGAAAATTTAGATTTTATCTCATCATATAAAATGTACTTACATATTGGAAAAATATCCCTTTTATTAGTTGGATAGAACAAAGGAAGAGAAAAAACATACTTGTGTCAGAGAGCACCCCTTAGTAAAGAGAGATTTATTTCTTTTTCAGTGTATTCACATCTCTGTGCATTTCAGTCCCTTTTTTATTGTTGACATATAAATTTACCTAACTACCTAAATACAGAGCTTCGTACTGAAGTAATCTTATCATAGCCATTAACAACCAGCTAAAAAAGAGATCACATGGAGAAATAAGTTAATGGTTGCCAAATCATTATCTAATATGATTCTTTATGGTAGTGGATATCTAGAAACCAGTTTATGTTTGGTTTTGTGATATAGGTGCTACTTTCATTATAAAACTTATGAACATACATGGCCTTATTGCTAAGAGATCTTTCATGGTCACACATTGTATTTTTATGCAAAATCATATGTTTATTTCTATACTTATCAAATCCTCTTGGCTTGAAACATTAAGGTATTTTTCATCTTGTTTTTTAGTTAACATTTATTGAGCAGTTACTATAAACATAACATTGGTGGTGCTTTTCATAATTATCTCATTTTTACACAGTAACTTATCTACATAGTAGTCATTGTTTAACAGTGTTCACCGTTGCCCTGTGCTTCCTAGTAGCCACTGAAAAACAATTCATTTCCTGCATTATATTTTACTTTGTTTTACATAATGAACGAACACATGATATAAAATAATGATTTACATTATGGAGCAGTTACAATACAGCAGGTAGTATTCTAAAAGTTTCCATGATTTATGGTACTTAATACCCCTTATAATGTTATTATGTCTAGACTATAATTAGCCATTTAGTTGAGGAAACTAGAGAACAAAAGATTTCAGTAACTTTCCCAACATCACAAAGCTAATAAAAGATCTGGACTTAAATTCAGACTACACTAAACTCCATTTGTTCTCATGGAATTGTGTTGTGGTGGATACATCATAGATGCTGTACAAATTAAGAAAGAGTGATCTCTTGAAAGAAGAAAAGATCTGACACTGGGTTTAAATTAAAAGCTCTTTGACAGGAGCTCTTGTGCAGTCACTGGTTACCACCATGGGTTATGTGAAGTAGTTTATTACTGCAGACACACAGTGATGGACAACAGAAGCTGGGATTCAATGTGAGCTTGCTCTTAAGGCTCAGGGAAACTTCCAGGGCCAATGGTGTCTTGATGGTGATTGCCTCACTTGCACCACAGCTGAGGATCCCTGGAAAGCAGACTGGCTTTAGCTTTGCACATCAGGGTAGAAAACTTAGGGGGCTAAAGCAAGGAAGGGGATGCTGTTTCTAGAGATTACTAGAGCAGAGTCTGGCCAGTCTCTCCTTATCAGAATTATTGCATCCCTGCACATGATACAAGCAGGAAATGAGGAAGAAAGGTGTTGGAGGCTGCTAACAGAAGTGTTTGTCCTTCAAGCTCTGTGCTACCCTTAGTAAGTTAGTAATAAATGCTTTTATTTCCTCACATTCTGTGTCCTTCTCAAGCCATGTATTTCATGGCCTACTCACAAGATACAAGTATGTCTGTGTACACATACAGGCACACACCTTAAAGAAACAGTATCCGTACCCTGCTTATTCAGTCAGAAAATTATACCAAACGTGCATTGGGTCTTCAGCATTATAGTCATTGAAGATAGAGGGGTGAACAGATGAGCACAATTCTAATCTTGGGTCAAGTATGTACGTGCTGATTTCCTCCTGTTTATTACCATGCCTTTACATGATCTCTGGGTCAGCTTTTATTTGTCAATTTTTCTTTTTTACAATGAGCTTTTTGAGGGAGGGTTGCACAGTTCAGTTAGTGTATCCAGCTCCTAGAAAATTCTCCAGAAGATAGTAACTGCTGTGTGGTATTTAGCTGAGGGAGAGAGAGTGGAAAGGAGGGATGGGGAGGAAAAGGGGAAAGGAGAAAGGAGGAAAAGAAGGAAGGAAAGAAGAAGGGAGGGAGGAAGGGAGGGACAAGTAGTGGAAATTATCTGTTAATGATTCTATGAATCACAAACACATTTAAATGTATTACCTTCACTGATTTTTCATTTAGCTTTTTGCAATTATTGGAACATATACCAGCCATTCCTTTATAGCATTGTCAGTGTTCTAATCCATTTCATAAGGAGCATAGTTGATGGAATTTTCCATTTTTATAAAACTGTGTATTATTTGGGAATGACTTATTATTTTCCTATTTTTAGAGTTGAAATCATATTAAGCTGTAGGCAGCTAATTTTAATGTCTGTGCTCAAGATATTATCTCTGAATATTGTGTTCTTTAGCTTCTAGCCTAATGTTTTTTAAAAGTCTTCTGTTAATGATCAGATCATCTAAATATTACTTCATTTTTCAAGCAGTACTATTGCCTGAAACCTTGGTCCACCTTAAGAAATGAATTAAATTGAAGAGGCTAGACATTTATATTCTTATCTGTTTTTTTACCTATATTCATTAATTTTCTGCATTTTCTTCATACTGTTCATGTGGAAAGTTGGTATTGACTCTCAGGTATTAATATTTTGTTTTGTTTTGTTTTGTTTTTTGGTACTGGGGATCGAATTTAGGACTTTGCGCTTGTGAGGCAGGCAAGGTACCACTGAGCTAAATCTCCAGCCCCTTCTTAACAGTAGTGCCTAGGATTTAGCTCAGTGGTTCTGTTGCCCGCCTCACAAGTGCAAGGTTCAGAATTTGATCTCTGGTATGAAAAAAAAATTAACAATAGAAATAGCATTTGAATTATTTTTGAACAAAACTGCACAACAGACTTAACAGAGACAGTTTTGATTTCAGCTACTTTTTTCACATTATATAATGTTGCAAATGTGATTAAGGGCATAATTAATTTAGGGTTAGTCATATTTATTTGCACTGAGTATAAATTTTTATTTAATCTACTATGGCTTATATTTGTGCTACTCTTAAGCATTGTTTTTAATTGTTTTAATTTTGTTACATAGTATTTGTGCTGGAAATTATCTCTTTGATTCCTATAAGCAATTTAAATGGGAGAAAATGTTTCATAAATAATAATAAAGCAAGTTTTTTTGCTGAATCTTTTTAAATATATGAGTTTTTGTTACCTTACTTTTGAAACAGCTATTTGTAAAATATGTAATAATGAGTGCATGATTTTAGTACATTGTAACAAAATTTCTCTGGGATTAAGGACCATGGTTATAAGGACTGTTACAAAAATGAAATTATAATACACAGGGGATAGGCTTTAGAACAAATCAAACTGCCTAAGAGCCCCGAATTTGGATTTCACAAATTGTGAGGCAACACCTGGTGTCAAAATAAACTGAAGATCTTAAAATAAAGTAGAAATGGCAGAGAAAAACAAGAATTGCAGACACTTAGGAAATCTTTTGTTACTTTTTTTTTTTATAGAGAATGCATTTTATTGGTCAGTCAATATTGCCTTTTAAACAATATGTAGTCTTCCAATCCATGAAATCTTTTGTAACTTCTTAATGATAACCAGAACCTTAGAAATTGGCAATAAAATATTTCAAATTTAAATCATAGAAGAAAATATGCCAATGTATCTTTTTCTTTAAAAAGAAAGTAACAAAAGTACCTAATTCATCAGATTCTCATAAAGATATGATTTAATATTTACATCTACTTTAATCATTACGAAGATTTAATGAGGTAATATTTATAAAATAGAGGACAATGTCAGCTTAGACTAGCCCCTGCCTATAT